>NC_090925.1:160639422-160943172 GCF_040938575.1 Ambystoma mexicanum
CGCCTTCAGCGATGGAGAGGCTGGAATAAGGTAAGATGCGCCTTCAGCGATGAAGCAGCTGAATTAGATAAGATGCGCCTTCAGCGATGGAGTAGCTGGAATCAGGTAAGGTGTGCCTTCAGCGGTGGAGTGGCTGGAACATGGTAAGTTGCGCCTTCCGCGATGGAGTTGCAGGATTCATGTAAGTTGCACCTTCTGCGATGGAGTTGCGGGATTCAGGTAAGATGGTCTACAGAGGTGGAGTAACAGGATTCAAGCTGAAGAACAGCGGTAAGCGTCACGCTGCAAAGCAGAATAACGCAAAGCGAGGGCATGTGGTTGGGCTGGCCTTAAATAAGCTGTTTCTGGCCCTTTCCTTTGGCCCCGCCTTGTGGCTCCACCTTGCCCCTCCCAGGGATTCTTGCACGTGCCTCCCAATATTGTTCTATGGCCATGCCCGGCCCTGATGCACGTGCCTTAGGCACAGAGTGTGCAAAGCACACTTTTCTATGAGCCTGGCGCCACAGGCGCCAGGGCTGGGTCCATTTGAACCCTGAGGGTGAGGAAGGCCTGGGCCCTTGCCCAATGGCCATGACAGCACTCCACTGCAAGCCCCCTCTCACGGGCATCCCTCTCCCTGGTTCAGGTTTGGTGGGATTGTTACAGTGAAACCGCCTGATTAGTCGTGGTGCATGGACAAATTCCACAGGTTCCCAAGTATGATCTTGAGGTCCATAGCCCTCCCAATTGATTAAGTAGTACAGCTTTGATCGTACCATTTTCGAATCCAGGATGTCTTTAACCTCATACTCAGGTTCTCCTTCGATAATTTCTAGTTCCGGTGGCTTTTTGATCCTAGTCTCGGGCTTCACAGGTTTCAGGAGGGAAACGTGAAACACTGGATGAATTTGCATATTGGCGGATAAGTCTAGTTTTACCGCGGCCAGGTTGATGATGGCCTTGATGGGATAAGGTCTGAGATATCTGGGACAGAAGACTCAAGGTCCTTTTAATGGTATATTTCTGGCAGCCAACCCTACTCTATCCCCAATTTGGTACACTGGCGTAACAGGGGCCCCCGCGTTCTGGAAGGGGGCCCCACTTGGAGTAAAAAAAAAGTTATTTTTTTCACTTTTTTTTTTACATTTTCTTTTTGAATTCACTCTGCATTTCTAAAGAAATGATTTCTGTAACAGAAATACTTTCTTTATGATGGCAGAGTGAATACAAAAGTCCGGTGGCTACCCCCACCCCATGACATGAAGACCCTAGGCTGGAGGCGTCCATGTCATGGGGTGGACAAAGCCCTATGACTTCAAAAATAAATAGTTTATCTTTGAAATCACTCTGCCTTCATAAAGAAATGATTTACGTTATGGTTCAGTTCTTAACGGAAATAATTTCTTTATGAAGTCAGAGTGACTTCAAAAAGAAACAATGGGCCTCATTACAAGCATGGCGGTAGCTGTGCCTGGATTGCAGGCATGCCTACCGCCATGCTCGCTACCGGCACTGCCTGCCGCAATTGTGCAATAACCGGCCCATTACGATGTGAATGGGCCAGTATTGCCCATTCGCGGGTGGCGGTATTGCCGGGCTCCTGGGTGGAGAGCATGGTTGCGCCGATACCGTTGATACTGGTGCCGGCGCAATTTTGAGTTATGCTCGCAATTACGAGTTATGCTCGCTGCTGCTGCACAGCCCGCCAGGTAAGACCCGGCGCACTGTCAGGAACCTGCGGGCAGAACTCGTAATGCGGCGGACGTTATGAACGGTGCCGGTGCATTACTGCCACCGTTCATACCGTCACCGCCAGGGTCCTAATGAGGCCCAATGTATTTTTGAAGTATTGTGGCTATCTTCAACCCAGGACGTGTGCGTGTGTGAGTGTATGGTGAAAGAGTGCACACATATGTATTGGTGGCTGGTATTCGTGTACGGAAGGATGCACACTTAAATGTATGAGTGGCTGCCTGGGTGTGCCTGTATGGTGAAAGTGTCCACACTTAAATGTATAGGTGACTGTCTGTGTGAAGGTATGGTGAAAGGGTGCACAGTTACACAACTGTACGCAAGTGTTTTAAGGCACGACAAGACAAGGGAAGGAAAACTGAGGGAGAACAAGACAAATTATCTTACTAAGCCTTGTGTCATTAAGATCGCACAAGTGCGAGAACGAGAAGTGCAAGGGGGAAGGGAGGGGGGAGGTGAAAGGGAGAGGAGAGAGGAAAACAGGGCAGCAATGCTCTGAGTAAGTGCTGCCAGGGCAGCACAGCTCTGTGTAGTAGGGTTCCTAACTGCATGGTAGGCCTGGAGGCAGCACAAGGATGACTGATTAAGAAAGAGCCTGGTCTCAGTGAGACAGAGGGTAGCCAAGCAACCAGTTGGTACAGCAGACAGGTAGGTCAGCAGGGGAGGGAGAGAGAGAAAGCAGAGGAGAAGAGGGACGTTTTGAGCTGCTTCTGGAACTTCAGGTGGTCCAGCTCAAGTTTGGGAGGGTCAGGGAGGCCATTTCAGAGGGAGGCACCTGCAGGGGAGAAGGATCTATCCCCCCACTCTCTGCCTGGAGAAGCATCTAACCCTTAGGGCTCGAGAAGGAAGGTATTTTGGAAGATAGCGTTGGATGTAGTGCGGATCCCAGCCCCAGAAAACCTTGTGGACAATGAAAAGGGTCTTGAACTTGATCCTTGCAGCCACCGAGAGCCAGCGGAGAGGTTTCATGGCTGGAGAGATACAGTCCCTGGGCTTGAGGCCAAGGATAAGTCTCGAGTCCTGTTCTGGATTAGTTGCAGAGGGTGGAGAGTAGAGGAAGGCAGATTGAGAAAGTGGCTTTTGGAGTTGTCCAGCCTAGAGAGAACCAGAGCTCTGGAGACAGTGAGCCTCTGGGGGAAAGTGAGAAATGGAAGAGTCCCTTTGAGGAGGTGCTGCTGGCAGTGGGACTTCTTGGCGATGTCCGAGATGTGAGGAGAGAAAGAGAGAGTGGAGTTGAAGATGACACCAGGAATGAGAGAGAGGGGAGAGTAGGCTGAGGGGAGCCGGAAGGAAAGCTGAATGTCATCCGAATAACACTGTAAGTTAGAGGAGAAGGTAGAGATCAGCGGGGTCTAAGGGGCCAAGTAGAGGTTGAAAAACCAGGGAGAGAGGATGGAGCCCTGGAGAACGTTACATGAAGAGACATGTGGCGGAGTGAAAGGGACCAAGTTGGACCTGGGAAGGGCGGTCCAAGAGGAAGGAGGTCAGCCACTCCAGGGCCTGATCCATGATGCCCAGGTTCTCGCAGAGTCAATTGATCAGTATGGCGTGGTTGACCATGTTGAAAGCAGAGGAACGTTCCAGGATGATTAGGACAGAAGGAATGCTGGAATCAAGGTTAGAGATCAGATCTTCACAGGTGTTCAGGAGAGCAGTTTCCGTGCCTCTGGCAGCTCTTAAACCAGACTGATGGTCATGGAGACAACCAACAGATTCAGTGTAGAGAGTAAGCTGGCAGTTGGCCAGCTTTTCCAAGAGTTTGGGAGAGGAGAAAGTTCCAGTGGCAAAAGAATGATTAGAGAAATCGGCCAAGGCTGGTTCAAAGGTGTCAATGTGGTCCTTGATGGTTCTGGAGGAGCAGGCAAGCACCTGTTTCAACGACACTTCCATTACAATGGAACTTGTCTAGAAACCTCGTCAGGTGTTAGAGAGAAAGAGGAGAAATGAGGAGGAGAGGGAGAGATGGCCAAAGGGGGCTGAGAGAGGAAGAGGGAGAGGAAGAGTAGATAGTGGACAGGATGTCCTGAGTTTTAGCGGAGAAGCAAGTGGCCAAAGCTGTACAGAGGGAACAGGAGAGGTAGAAACCACAACAGGATTGGGTAGTTCCTTATAGATTTTAAAGAGTTTGGCTGTGTTGTTAGAGGCCGCAGAGACGCAGGCTTGAATATGTGCTCTCTACTTGATGAGTCTCATTGCTTCGACTGGCATTTTGGTGCAACCAGTCTAGGCATGCCTTAATGTGGCCTGGCATGCTTTACCGTAATGCTATTATGTGTCTACACTGGTCTACATTGTGCAGCCAGTTGGACATGTTTTCATTATGGCATGGCATTTTGATAGCAAAGCATTAATGTTCATGTGCACTGTTGGTGACTTGCATGTATTGGATTGCTGTTACCCTACACAACAATAGCAAACACTGTGGCTTTTTAGCCAATTTTTCTCAGAAAGTGTGCTGTGTATTGCATTAAAACACATATTTATATCTTTCTCTTAGTGCAGTGTGTAGCATACCCCTTCAGCAACACGTCTGTGCGCATTGCGCACGCGTGGTAATCTAGGGCGGCCCAGAGTGTGGCACTACTCGTGATTTGTTGCCGAGTTGGCGGGGGCCTCCGGAGCCTGGATTGCAGGGGGGCCTCCAGATCTTGTGTTACGCCACTGATTTGTTAATGTGGGGCTTCCCTTCTATGCCTGTCAGCAAACTTTTTTTGTTGTTCCTTGGCTTTAGTTAAATTCTTGGTTGCTTCTTTAAGAGTTTGAGTAATAGTTTGATGTAGAGAGGTGATTGCTGGCATTTCTAGCTCATTAAGCGGGTCAAAGGAGGACGTCCGGGGATGCCAACCATTCATGATATAGAATGGGGTTTGTCCAGTACTAGTGTGGACTGAGTTATTGTATGCAAATTCAGTTAACCAGAGAATGTCTTTCCAGAATCCTTCGGTCTGCTGCAACATGCATTTCAGGTATTGCTCTAGCGTCTGATTAGTCGTCTCAGTTTGACCATCGGTTTGGGGATGGTGACTGGTGGAAAGGTGAAGATCAATCTGTGCTATCTTGCAACAACTCCTCCAGAATGCTGAGACAAATTGCGTTCCTCGATCAGAAATCAATACCGAAGGGAAACCATGCAGTTTGATTATTTGTTCTAGGAATACAGTAGCCAGAGTTCCAGCAGTAGGAAGTCCCCTGAGGGGAATAAAGTGTGCCATCTTGGAGAATAAATGTACCACCACTAATATTGTGTTGAAACCATTGGAGGGAGGTACATCTGTAATAAAGTCTTTGGATAATGTATGCCAAGGGACTGGTAGTATAGCCAGTGGACGTAATAATCCTGCAGGACTTGACTTTTGGGATTTTTGTTGTGCACAAACTCTGCAAGTTGTAATAAATTGGACCACGTGCTTTCTCCAGGTTGGCCACCAATAATTCTTCCTGATTTTCGCTCATGTCTTAGTAATCCCAGGGTGTCCTTCCACTAATGACTTGTGGTAATTTGCAACAATCTTGTTTTGAGTTTCTTTGTCTTTGATGTATAGTCTCCCCTGGAAATAGGGTAAGTTGTCCTTGATGGAGTACTGATTCCCCTTGTTTGACCATTCTTGTTGGGCGGTTTGGTCCATTTGAGACTGGGGGTCGATCTTCAAATCTTCCCAGCAGGCAGTTACTGCGATCTGATTTTGAATTTGTTCTTCTGGAATGATGGGTACTGGTTCTGATGATATAAATGCGTCTTTATCCTCTCCCATTCGCGATAGAGCGTCTGCCTATCCGTTACGCATTCCAGCTCGGTTTGTGATCACAAAATCGTACTCCACGAACAAAAGAGCCCAGCGAAGCTGACGAGAAGATTGGGCCTTGGCAGTTTTTCAAATATTGCAATTTACAGTGATCCGCGATAACGGTGACAGTATGTCTAGCTCCTAGTAGTGTCTCCAAGTTTTAAGAGCTCCTTTGATCGCCATTAATTCTTTGTCGGTTATGGCATAGTTCTTTTCTGGTGCTGTAAACTTACTGGACCAAAATTCTATGGGATGTAACTGCCCTGTGTCAGGATCCTTTTGTGATAGCACCACCCCCGTGGCCACACTGGAGGCATCAGTCTCTACTACATAGGGCAGATCTGGTCGGAGATGCCGAAGGATGAGTGCAGAAATGAAAACCGATTTCAATTCCACGAAGGCTTTTTCGGCGTCAGTAGACCAATAAAACTTCTTATTCTTTTTTAATAAAGAAGTGATAGGATGAACGATTTGGGAAAATCATGGGATGAATCGCTGATAGAAATTGGCAAATCTGAGTACGCTCTGCACTCCCTTGATCGATGTCGGGGATGGCCACTGAAGAATAGCTTCCACCTCACAAGTGTCCATATGCACCCCTCGTGGGGTAAGCATAAAGCCTAAGAACTCGACTTCCGTGACATGGAAGGAACATTATTCCAATTTAGCAAACAACTGATGTTTGCGGAGTTTCTCCAGCACGGCTCTTACATGGCCCACGTCATCTTCCTTGGATGCTGAATGGATGAGGATGTCGTCAATGAAAACTAGGACACAGACGTCCAACAATTTGTGTAGTACATCATTCATAAAGAACTGAAATGCTGCTGGTGCATTGCATAACCCAAAGGGCATGAGCTGGTACTCGAAAAGTCTGTATTTGGTTTGGAATGCTGTCTTCCATTGGTCGCCTTTTTTCACTCTTACCAAATGGTAAGCTCCCTGTAGGTCCAATTTTGTATAGATTTGAGCATTCTTTACTTGGTCAAGTAGTTCGGGAATGAGCGGCAGAGGGTACCTATTCTTCACAGTAATCTGGTTTAATGCCCTATAATCTATACAAGGTCTGAGGTCCCCTTCCTTCTTTGGCACAAAGAAGAGTGCTGAAGAGGCTGGGGACTTGGACGGACAGATGAACCCATTAGCTAAATCCTGATCTAGGTATTTTCTTAGGTTCTGATTTTCTTGCTCAGTCAGAGCGTAGATTCTGCTGCAGGGAATGTGTGCTCCTGGGACCATGTTGATTTGGCAGTCATAAGTTCTGTGGGAAGACAGGGTATTAGCTTGTTCCTTTTGGAACACGTCCAGAAAATCTTGATATTTGCAAGGTAATGAACCAACAATTCCTAGGATGGGTTTCCCCTTGAGTTGTAGTTTCCTCCCGTCCCTGTGGTAGCAGCTTTTTGCACATTCTTGAGGGAAGGTCAGCTTGCTTGTGCACCAGTCAATCCTTGGGTTATGGGTTTTTAGCCACGGCATTCTGAGGATCATTTGGGACTTGGGGGCCCCTATAAGATCAACCGAAATGCTTTCCTGATGACCATCCTGATATGTCAGCATTACCTTATCGCTGTGTTGAGTTACTGGCCCAGAAGACAGCTGCGAGCCATCCACGGCAGTGACGTTTTCTGAGCGTGGTTTTTGCTGATGTGGAAGGCCTATCCGCGCGGTCAAATTCTGACTGATGTAGTTTCCCACCGCACCACTATCTATGTAGGCTTCTAGAGCATGGACTCTTGACGGTTGTTGGTCATGAGTTATTAGTACCGGGATGACCAGGTGAGAGGTCTGTACAACTTTCAAAATTCTGCTCGACAAGTGGACCCCTACACTTGCCGGGCATCCGTGTTTTCCGACTTCTGTTCCCTTTCTTCGTTACCATTCTCTGTGGCACCTACCATTTTCTTGGGGGGTTTAATAGGGCAATCTCGCAAAAGATGTCCAGCTTTTCTGCAATGCAAACAAAGTTGTTGTTGTCTCCTTTTTTCCCTCTCAGCCTTGGAAATGGGAGCTCGTAATCCCCCAATTTGCATAGGTTCGGTAGCTTCATGAGCCTTGGTTTGATTGTCCCGAGGTCGCATGTAAACCGACCTCCCTTCCACCCTTGTGCGGTCCATTTTTCGGTCTTGTAAGCGATGGTCCAATTGCACAGTCAGGTTGATATATTCCGCACAACACTCGGGTGGATTGACCACTTGAGCTAGTACATCTTTTAACTCACACCGTAGCCCCGAGTAAAAAAGTGTGGTCCTTTTCTCCTCCGGCCAATTAGTCTGTGCTATGAGGCTGTTGAAGGTGACAATGTAAATCAAAAAATCATGGCTGCCTTGTCTAAGAGATAGTAATTTGTTGTCTAATGCTCGTCCTTGGGTGTGCCTGGCAAACATTTTTTCCAATTCCCGTTGGAATTCCCCAAAATTTCAAAGTATTGGATCATCCTGGGTTACTAATGGGATGGACCAGTCAGCTGCACAGCCTTCCAAATAGGAAAGTACAAAAGCCACCCTTGTGCTGTCTTTAGGGAAGGCTCCTGGTTGGCACAAGAAGTGGAGACGGCACTGGTTCATGAACACAGAGTATTTGTTCGGGTCACCAAAGAAGCGTTCTGGAGGAGCCAGTGGGACTGCCCCCTGAAGTACCACTTGCACTGGAGGTGAAGGTTGTGGCAAAGGAGTTGCTGTAATCCCGGGTAATGGAACTTGTCCTGCGTGTGCCTGGTGCATTTGCTTTGCCAGCTCATCCGTCCGATCTCGGGCTACTATGAGGTCTCTTCTCAAGGAGTTAGTCTCTTGTCTTGAGGCATGCACTTCAGCCTGCAGCTCCCCTAGTAATTGGGCTAACTAGTCAGTTTCAGAGGTTTCCATTACGCCCAGGCAGAGATTCAGAGAGGCTTCGAGTTCTGTTACCCTCACCTGGTCTCTGCGAGGGCGTTGGGGCACGGATAGACGATGGAGTAGCTGGAATCAGGTAAGGTGTGCCTTCAGCGATGGAGTTGCTGGAATCTGGTAAATTGCGCCTTCCGCGATGGAGTTGCAGGATTCAGGTAAGTTGCGCCATCCGCGATGGAGTTGCAGGTTTTAGGTAAGATGGTTTTCAGAGGTGGAGTAACAGGAATCAAGCTGAGGAACAGCGGTAAGCATCACGCTGCAAATCAGAATAACGTGAAGCAGGGGCATGTGGTTGGGCTGGCCTTAAATAGGCTGGCTCTGGCCCCTCCCTTTGGCCTGCCTTTTGGCTCCTCCTTGCCCCTCCCAGGGATTCTTGCAAATGCCTCCCAGTAATGTTCTATGGCCACACTCGGCCCTGATCCACGTGCCTTAGGCACAGAGTGTGCAAAGCACACTTTTCTATGAGGACTGGGTCCATTTGGACCCTGAGGGTGAGGAAGACCTGGGCCCTTGCCCAATGGCCATGACACCCCCTTACAGCACAATGATATTTTATTGTTATTGATTTGAAAAATGTTTTTTTTCTCAATCCCATTGCATAAAGACTCACAAGATCTGACTTTATTTACATTCAGACAGACTTGCCTGAAGAGTACTCATTGGTCACAGTCTCCATCGATTTTCAAAAGAGTCCTGCAGATGGACTTAAGCAATATTGATATAGAAAGTGTTGTATTGCAATACGTGGATGACCTATTAGTCTGTAACACCTCAGAGGAAAAGTACAGACGCAATTCTGTTCAGCTGATGATTATTCTGGGTGACAAAGGATATAAAGTTGACAAGGAGAAATTACAGTATTGTCAACAAGAAGTGTTGTATATAGGCCAGTTAATTGTGCATGAAGGAAAGAAGGTTACTCCTGAAAGGGCTGAGACTATTTTGAAAACTGTAACATCACACACGATAAAACACATGCAAAGCTTTCTGGGACTATGTAAATATGTAAGAGCATGGGTCTTTGACTACAGTTCATACATAAGGCCCTTATTGCAAGCTCTGAAGAAAGCAAAGGCAACGCAAGAGAAAATTATGTGGACTGAGGAAATGGAAGAAGGGTTTGACGTATTGAAAAAAGCTATTTGCACAGCTCCAGTTCTAGGGATTCCCAGCTATTCTGAGCAATTATTTTTGTTCTCACACACGGATGGCACTGTCATGACAGAAGTCCTCACGCAGAGAACTAAGTTGGGAACAAGCCCCTTGCATACTACAGTGGGAATCTAGACCTAGTAATGAGAGGTCATTTTCCTTGGGAACATTCTCTGGCAGCCGTTGCGTTCGCCATTGAGAAGGCAGCAAGTATAATGATGGGATGCTAAATGACGTTATTTGTTGAACATGCATTGTTTGCCATTTTGGAAAAACCGAAAGGTACGTTGACTTCTCAAAGGGCTTCTGCCTATGAGGTAGTCATATCGAATCCGGCAATTAAAATAGTCTGATGCAAAATAGTGAATCCTGCCATCTCTATAGCTGAACCACTTGCAGAGGATGAGCATGGGCATGATTTTTCAAACTATGAAGAGTTCTATGACGAAATCCCTAGGATAAAAGACAATGCTTTGGCAAGTGGAGAAATTGTTTTTATTGACGGTTCTTCAAGGATCAATCAAAATAATGGACAGAGTTACACAGGTGCCACAGTGGTGTAGCACACAGCCAATAGGGTGTTTCAGGTACTGATAAGTAGACGGCTACCATCTCACTATTCAGCACAGGCTGGAGAGTTATTGGTGCTGATAATGGGGCTCGAGAGACAGGCAGAACAGGATGTAACAGTGTACAGTGACTCCGCCCACATGACGTCGATGGTGCATGCAGGGCTAGCACATTGGAAAAGGAGGGGCTACCTCCAAGCGGATGGCACTCCAGTGCAACATGCCTCCTTATTGGATAGGCTTATTAAGGCACTACAACTCCAAGTAGCCATTGCAGTCATTAAATGCGCATTTCACACTAAAAGGGCAGACTTTATCTCACGTGGAAATGAAGCAGCCGACGAGGAAGCCAAACACATTGCATATTCAGATGATGTAATGATGAAGGTTGACACATTGGATGTGAATGAAAGTATGGTAGTGATGATGTTGATGGTGTTTGAATGTTATAGCAATTTATCTAGGACCCAATTGGTAGAGGTTCAAGGAGAAGCACCTCAGAATGAGAAAGACCTGTGAACACGAAGAGGGTGTTCTTTAAACCCCTCTGAAGCACTGTGGTGACAAGACAGCACTGGTAAACTGGTGATGCCTGTAGCCTTATTAAGGGTGTCACTGGAACGGCTACCCTACCCTGTGCACACAACTAGAGAGAACGTCGCTGCAACTATTGCAAAAGACTGGTTTGTGCCAAATTTGTTAGAACACGTTGTGTTCTATGTAGTGAATTGCATCTTATGTCAAAAGTTTACCACTGGGCACACACTGCGCACAGTTAGGGGAGTTATTATGAGACCTAATGGCCCCTTTCAGCATTTACATATTGACTATGCCGATATGTTGCAAATATGCAATGGATATAGATACATGATTGTAGTAGTTTGTACCTTTTCAAGGTGGATTGAGGCTGAACCATGTACACACCAAGACTCCATTTGTGCAGTGGAATTTTTAGTATGAGAAGTGTTTCCTAGATGGGGAAAATGTGAAGTATTAAGATCAGATAAAGGCCCTCATTTTGTAAATGAAGTCTTTGAGCAAATAATCTTGTTGTTTGGTGTAGCGCATACGTTTTCCTCGGCTTATAATCCACAAGGAAATGGGATCTGTGAGAGGCTCAACGGCTTGCTTAAAGAAAGAATAGCCAAATTGAAGCTTACCTTGAAGAAAGGGTGCTTACATTGCCTACCAATGACATTGTATGCGTTGAGGAACCAACCAGGTTCGGACCACCATCTCACACCCCACAAGATAGTGACAGGGAGGTGAATGAGGACACCCCTCACACCTCCATCTAGAGTTAGAAGTGATGCCCAGCCAACTTCAGAACTGTTTAGAAAGGAGCTACGTGATTATCTTACATGCATGACTTCAAGTATCTCTGTCATTTCAGATCAGCTCAAGCGAAAAGGCTGTGGGGCAGTACAGAACACAGAAGGAGATGCTTCAACAAGTGTAATTAATGAATTTTGTCTTCCCAAACTATTCCCCAGAAATGCAGTCCTAATCTGCAACTTCACTAGAAAGTGGCACGTGCCCGTTTCAACAGCCCTTTAATACTGGAAGGCCTTACACCGTCTGCAGTCAAAGTGCAAGGCAGACACGCTTGGATATTCCTTGGAGACGTGAAGAGCTATGCTGGAGAGACCCCTTTACCCCACGCCCATCGGAAGCAAGCATCGGGGAAGAACCTCAGCACATGCAGACAAGGTCTATGACAAGGAAGAAGGATACAGAAGCTGTTGAATAAAGATAAAGAGTTTTTTGGACTGTGGCTTATTTCGGGACACTCTTTTCAATCAGTAAAAAGGAGTGAAGAGAAGATATTTGTTCTTGAGCCACAGGAGTTTGTTGACATTGGACTGAGGAATTCTGAAGCCTTGATAAGAAGAAGATATGCCAGGTCTGGATTTCCTTTTCAATGACTGAAAGAGGGAACAGTTCCCAGATTCTCTTTTCACTGAGTTCCTGTTTGGAGGTGTCCATGGTGGTGCCCAATGGCAACGTTTCACGGATCATATTTGAAGGTTTTCTGTTCATTCTGCACACCTACCCTGCGGTTGTGGGGAGAACTACTAGTGTTCATCTATTCCTGCAAGATCCTAAGAATGATCCAGTCATGAGGAGATTGCTCACAGACATTATTGAACAGATTGTCCAGCTTCCAGAGTACAGTGGGGTAGGTGTAAATGCCCCTATCAGCGGATAATGCACACAGACGGGTCAGCTTAATATTTTACTACCTGATTGAGGAATGCCAGCATCTTGTTGATAGACACACAGATGTCTGCACACTCCTGAGAACCATGAGAAATAATTCAGCATTAAATGAGATATTGAGAGACATAATAACGCAGGGGAATTTCTACTCCGAGAGGACATTAATGACAGAGTGAGATGCTCGAGGGACAGATCCGAGGTCTACTGATTAAAGAACTTTTGTTTCATGCTGAAAGAACATCATCATGTCATCTGATGAAAGGTCATTTTGTGGCATTCATTGCGAATGTGTGCTCATCATCCAATAAGCAGTCAGCTGATCGAGGAGATTTACAGAGGCGATTCAGCAGCGTAATGCATAATGTTGTGTGATTACAGTTCATTTTTTCCTTCCTCAAAGAAGAATAATGGGCAGCATTAGTAGCCATATCGTCATGCCAGATCCTGAGAGACTTCCACAATGTATAAAAAGCCATTGCTGCAAGTGGTCATGTCTTTGTGTTATTTACGCTTGCATTTTATTTATAGTGATACTTCTCTCACTTACAGTACATACTTCTACTACTACATTACATCTATTACTATATAGATGAAAGTGGAGCAAAGACTCCTGTCAATCTTCCTCTACAGAAGGAAGGTACAGACTTGGCAACTACTAGGCAGCCAAGACCCTATGTAGTTATCCCTGTCTCAATGAATAATGAAAAAATTGCATGAGTCTGTGACAAATGTCACTAGCCATCGTTCTCTTGAAAGAAGTGTCTCAGCAATTACACCAAAAACAGGCTCAACAGGAGAGACACAGAAAAAGGTTGTCAAAGAGTGAACCTACACAGGTAACACTTGTAAATGCACCCAGTCCACTGATGAATGTTCCTATGATTGGTCCAGTAAGAAGAAACTATGCTGACATACTCAATGAAATGATTATAGAGGGTCACAAGAGACGAATGAGATCCAAAAGATATGCCAGGGAGGATGACTATGAGCTAAATGACAGGACAGCACACTTGGAGAATAGCATATGGTGCCAGCATATGAAAGAGGTACGAAGAAGGACCTCGAAGGAGGAATGCTTTGTCTGTGCACTCCTACCTTATAGTATGGGAAAATCTAAAATCTTCATAGCCATTGAAGTAGGCGTCCTGACAGCACATTGTCTATCGCACATAGCACTTTGCTGCACAAGAAGCCAGTTCATGGGCCGAGATGCATCTCTCAAATGGGCTACTGAATGGATAAATCCGGATGAAGATGATTATGTGCAAGACTCCGAGACAAGAGACAGAGAACATACCAAGAATCATGTGATCAGATACGAGAAGCCTGGAGTAAAAGGAGCTGAAATCAGAAGTAAACAGAAAACTTGATAGTCCAGGGAAAATAGAGGAAAACATCCGAAATTGGAAATACAGAGGCCAGATGCAGATTTGGGGACAGTGTTATCACCAGATGGCTGGGAGGAAGGTGTGGTTATCTGCAGAGCATGGATGGTGTATGATCATCCTGAATCAACTGTTTGGAATTCACAAGACCCTTGCAGATTGTGCCTTTGGAGAGAGCAAAGCTGTGCTTCAGAAACAATGGTACAAGACAAGTTGGAGAGAATCAGAACTGTGATCCTATCTTTGATGCACCAGGAATGAAGATTGGGACAGCAGTGATCATGGTCACTATTCGGCGTGTGGAGACAGAGCTTATATAAGATTGCCTGCAGATTGGGGAGGCCTTTGCTTGATAGGAAATGTTCATGTTCCAGCATTGGTTGTTCCGAAAAGTGACCTGAATCTTGACAGTTTCCCAAAAGACGATGCTCACCTGAGGAAAAAGAGATCTGTGACGCTGACGAGAAGAATGAAGAGGGAGAATTATTTCTCAGCTAAATCAATAGAAGCCGTTGATTCTATTCCATATGAGCACAGACTGTTCACCCACACTTCGTCAGTCTTTACAATGATCTTTATGCCGAGAATCCAGGTTGGAGCAAATACCAAATGGCTGCAGATTACCAGATGGGAATTGCTACAAATGATCAACACAACCATAAAGGGATTAAATGCTATCAGAGAAGAAATGGGAGCCATATGACTGATGACTCTCCAGAACAGATATGTCTTGGATATGATTACAGCTATGGATTGTTACGCTCACCTGGCTCCCACAGGGGCGTCGATCGGACCCGGACAGCTGCGGTCTCCACCAATGTGATGCGTAGTGCAGATATGACAGACTAGACTGGCCCGGCTAATCTCGTCTGCTTGACCCGTAGAATTATTCTCCTGCAAGTGGAGAAAGGGATTTAGCCACCCGTGGATTTAGTGATGGCACCTCACTGTTCTCCCCGCTAGTCACCTCCGATACCCGCTTACAGTAATCTCACCTTATGTTTTTAAATGATGAACTCTCCATCCTGCGTGGAATGCATGGGCGCGTAGATACCAGTTACTTCACTGGTTTGAAGGTGTTGGAAGAGTTCTGGAAGAATAATGACTCAGAGGTTCTTGGCGAGGGCCCGTAAGTATAAAGTTCGAAGAATTCAATATGTCCGATGTTCACTCTTGTTCCATTACCTTTTTGAATTGCAGGGGTCCGAGAAAATATTGTCTTGAGGCAACTGATGGCGTTCAGGTAAGAGTCTGTATTACCTAACACTGTCCGGTAAAAGTTGCATGTGTTTAACTTGTTGTTTTCTCTCTCTTTACAGGTGCGGCATAAGAAGATGTGGCGTGCTAAAGGATAATGCCTCCGGTGGTAATCAGGTAAGTCTATGGTGGTAAAAGAGATTGTATTTGTTGGCTCTCTCGGCTCACCTTGTTATTTCTTTTGTTCCCCAGGTGCTGGAGTTTGGCGAAGAAAATGATGGAGGCAGCGCCGAAACGAAAGATGCTGTGAGGACTGGTGAGTATGGCGTGGCGCTGCCGCTGGCGATGTGACGCGTGCAGAAATAATGTCCTTTCCAGGCTCGAAGATGTGCTGGATCCGGAATCAGGTAAGGAATTAAAATAATGTCCTTTCCAGGCTCGGAGACGTGCTGGATCCGGAATCAGGTAAGGAATTTAAATAATGTCCGTGTTCTAACCTTTCCTTCTTCTTTCCTCTTTTTCTAGGAGCTCTGGGTTCGAGGCGGGCATGGCAGAAGACTGGATGCTGACTGCAGGCGCGGTGAGCGTTACGCTGCTGGATGCAGAATAACGCGAAAGTAGTCCCAGGTAAGAAGTTCCCCAGAACCACACCCGAGTAAAAACTAGTCCCTGTAGTAAAATAGTCCCATCCAGGCCTCACGTTGGCTTGGATTCATTTGCAGCAAGGTCTGCAGGAGGTAAGTAATGTCTATGAGCCTGGCGCCTATGGTGCCAGGACTGAACCCAGACAGCCCCCAGCCGGGGCTGCTGGGGTTTTAATAAATATCTGGATGTCTGCTCCCGGGGCTGATGGGCTTGGTCCGGATGCTCGGGGGTAGTTATCATGACAGCACTCCCCCCCACGGCCCCTCCTAAAGGTGTTCATCCCCTTGGTCCTGGTTTGTCTGGGAAGTTCCGATGGAATTTTTTCACCCACCGAGGTGCATGAACGTGGTCACTAGGCTCCCATGACCTTTCTTGTGGTCCGTAACCATTCCAGTCGATTAAATAAAAAAGCCTTGATTTAACCATTTTAGAGTCCAGGATATTTTTAACTTCGAATTTGGGTTCCCCATCTATTAGGATGGGGTCAGGTGGTTTGGCTAGTCTTGTCCCGGGTTGAACTGGTTTCAGGAGTGAAACATGAAATACAGGATGAATCCGCATATTAGAGGGTAATTCCAATTTGACGGCCACTGGGTTCATAATGGCCTTAATAGTGTAAGGTCCCAAATATCTAGTATTAAAAGTCTGAGTTGCTTTTAGAGGTATGTTTTTTGTAGCCAGCCAAACTTGATCCCCAAACTGGTATTGTGGAGCATCACTTCTATGTTGATCAGCATTTTTCTTGTATTTCTCTTTCGCTTGTTTCAAATGTTCTGTTGCTTCCTTAAAGGCTTGTGTAATGGTAGCGTGCAGATGATTCACTGCGGACATTTCTAAGTGTTGAGGCGAATCGAGTTCTGAGGTTCGAGGATGATGTCCATATATGGTATAAAAGGAGGTTTGTCCAGTTCCTGAATGTACAGAGTTATTGTATGCGTATTCGGAAATCCATAAAATATCGTTCCAATTGCTTTCGGTTTGGTGTAGCATGCAACGTAGGTACTGTTCAAGAGTCTGGTTGGTCCTCGCCGTTTGATCATCGGTCTGGGGATGGTGACTGGTAGATAACCTCACGTCGAACTTGCGCTAATTGACAACATCTCTTCCAAAATTGCGAAATGAATTGACTACCTCTGTCAGAGACCAATACAGAAAGAAATCCATGTATTCGAACAATGTTTTCGAGAAATTCCTTGGCCAAAATTGAAGCGGAAGGTAATCCCTTTAAAGGAATAAAGTGGGCCATCTTGGAAAAAAGGTCCACAATAACTAGAATGGTATTAAATCCATTACATGGAGGTAGATCAGTAATAAAGTCTAAAGACAAAGTATGCCATGGTGTAGGTGGAATATCCAAAGGTTGTAAAAGACCAGCTGTTTTTTTCTTCTGACTTTTGTTTTGGGCGCAGATACCAGAAGATAGCACAAACGACTTTATGTCTTTTCGCCAGGTGGGCCACCAGAATTGTCTTTTAATTTTAACTTCAGTTTTTGCGATACCTAGGTTTCCCACCATCAGAGCATCATGATAATTGTAGATAACTAGTTCTTGTAGTTCCTTGTGTGGCAGAAATAGACGCCCTTGATAGTAAGGTAGGTCATTGCTGACTGAATAATCTTTGCCTTTCTTTACCCAGTCCTGCAGGGCTGCAGGATCAAAAAGTTGTTGGATTTTTAAATGAATATCTTCTAAATTCTGTAGAGTGGTTATGCCAAGAATTCTTTGTTCTGAAATTATAGGCACTGGTTCCGGGTTCGAATATGTTTCTCAAATCCTTATTCAGGATAAGGTATCTGCCTTGCCGTTTTTACAACCTGGTCGATAAGTGATTACGAAATCGAATTCGGCAAAGAATAATGCCCATCGAAGTTGACGCGATGATTGGGCCTTGGCTGTTTTCAAATACTGCATATTCTTGTGATCAGTGATTACAGTGATGGTATGCCTGGCACCGTGAAGATAATGCCGCCAAGCCTTGAAGGCAGATTTGATGGCTAATAACTCTTTATCAGTAACCGCATAGTTTAACTTGGGTGCCGAGAACTTTCTTGACCAGAATGCTACTGGATGAAGTTGACCGGTTTCAGGATCCTTCTGGGACAGGACAGCTCCCATGGCTAAACTGGATGCATCAGTTTCAACTATGTATGGAAGCTCAGGGCGTGGATGCTTTAAGACAGGTGCAGATGTGAATTTCAATTTTAGCTCTTGGAAGGCTCTTTCAGCCTCTTCAGTCCACAAGAAGCGTTTGTTTTTTCGCAAAGGTGCTGTGATGGGGTGTACAATATGTGAGAATTCAGGAATAAATCTGCGATAGAAGTTAGCAAATCCAAGCATGCTTTGTACCCCTTTAACTGAACTGGGTGATGGCCACTTGAGGATTCCGTCCACCTTTGGAGAGTCCATTCAAACTCCTTTTGGAGTCAGGATAAATCCAAGGAATTCAACTTCTGTTGAATGAAAAACACATTTCCCCAATTTTGCGTATAACTTTTGCTGGCGCAGTTTCTCAAGGACTGCACGAACGTGCTTAACATGGTCTGATTCTGAGGAGGAGTACACTAGAATATCGTCTATGTATATGACATCACAGACGTCAATGAATTCACTTAGGACATTGTTCATAAAATACTGGAAGGCTGCTGGTGCATTGCACAACCCGAAGGGCATCACCTGGTATTCGAATAACCCGTACTTGGTGAAAAAGGCAGTCTTCCATTCATCGCCTTTCTTTACACGTACCAGATGATATGCCCCTCAGAGATCTAACATAGTGTAGATACGACCGTCCTTTACTTGGTCTAGTAATTCGGGGATCAGAGGGAATGGATATCATTTTTTTACAGTAATCTGATTCAATGCGCGGTAGTCTATGCACGTTCTAAGGTCACCTTCCTTTTTAGGCACGAAGAATAAAGCTGAGGATGCAGGAGACTTGGATGGACCAATGAAGCCATTAGCAAGGTATTGGTCCAAGTATTGTCGTAGGTGAAGATTTTTGGGTTCCGTAAGGGCGTAGATCCTACTGCATGGAGGTTGTGCACCGGGAACGAGGTCGATTTGACAATCGTATGATCTGTGAGGTGGTAAGGTGTTTGCCTGTTGTTTTTGAAAAACATCCTGGAATTCTTGATATTCCTGAGGTAACTGCACGACTGGATTAGTGACTGTGGCCAGGCCTTTGTTGAAGGTTTTTTCCGGGTAACAGGTGTGCACAATCCGGCAAGGTCACTCTTTTATCTCGCCATTCAATACAAGGATTATGTGTTTCCAACCATGGCATTCCCAGAATTATTTGGAATTGCGGGGCCTTGATTAAATCAAACACAATAGTTTCTCGATGCCTATCTTGACCCAATGGTGTCATCTCAGTAGTGGAATGAGTTACGAGCCCAGAGGCAATTTCAGTTCCATCAACTGTGGTTATGACATCCGAAGTGGTCTTTTTGCAAAGGGGTAGATTCATCCTTGAGGCCAATTCGTGGTCCATGTAGTTTCCTACGGCCCCGCTGTTATGATGCCAACCCCCGGGCATCAGGACCAAGCCCATCAGCTCCGGGAGCAGGCATCCAGAGACTTATTAAAACCCCAACAGCCCCGGCTGGGGGCTGTTTGGGTTCATTCCTGGCGCCTTAGGTGCCAGGCTCATCATAGAAATCAGTCCTGGCGCCGTAGGCATAGACTTTACTTACCTGATGCAGACCATGCTGCTAGTGAGTCCAAGCCAAGGTGAGGCCTGGATGGGACTATTTTATTACAGGGACTATTTTTTACTCGGGCGTGGTTCTAGGGAACTTCTTACCTGGAACTACTTTGGAGGCTATTTAAACCACGCCCGAACAACAGCACATGCTTCGCGTTATTCTGCATCCAGCAGCGTAACGCTCACCATGCCTGCAGTCTGCATCCAGTCTTCTGCCACACCAGCCTCGAATCTGGAGCGCCTAAAACAAAGAGAAAAGAAAAGGACAATATTACAAAACCAACTATTTTCGAATTCCTCACCTGATTCCAGATCCATCTCGCCACCGGACCTGGAAAGAACATAATTTCTGTACGCGTCGCATCTCCAGCTGCAGCGCCGTGCCATACTCACCAGTCCTTGCAGCATCTTTCGATTCGGCGCTGCCTCCATAATTTCTTCGCCGAACTCCGGCACCTGGGGGACAAAAGAAAACAAGGTGAGCCGAGAAAACCAACAAATATAACCCTTATCACCATAGACTTACCTGATTTACCACCGGAGGCATTATTCTATAACTCTCCACGTCTTCATGTGCCGCACCTGCAAAGAGAGAGAAAACAACAAGTTAAACACGTGCAACATTTACCGGACAGCGTCAAGTAATACAGACTCTGACCTGAGCGCCACCAGCTGCCACGAGAGCATCTTCTCACGATCCCAGCTGCAAGATAAGGAAGGAAGGGGGGGACAAGAGTGAAACATCGGACATATTGAACTCTATGAACTTGATACTTACTGGTCCTTGCCAGGAACCTCAGAGTCAATACTCTCCGGAACTCTCCCACGCCTTCAAACCAGTGAAGTAACTGGCATCAACGCGCCCCTGCAATCCATGCAGGATGGAGAGCTCATCTTTCAAGAATATAAGGTGAGATTGCTGAGAGGGCACTTCGGAGGTGATTAGTGGGGAGGACTGTGGGGGTGCCATCACTTGAATCCACGGTTGGCTAAATCCATCTCTCCACTTGCAGGAGAATAGTTCTACGGGACAAGATTAGGAGGGCCAGTTTAGTCAGTCATCTCTGCACTACGCATCACGTTGGTGGAGACCGCAGCCATCCAGATCCGACCGACGCCCCTTTGGGAGCCAGGTGAGCGTAACAGAACGTGAAGCCTCTCTATAAATCCCCACCCGTGCGTTATGGAAACCTCAGGAACTGACCAACTGGCCCAATTATTGGGGGAACTTAGGGTGGAAGTGCACTCCGCTCACCAAGAGACTAATGCCCTGAGGAGAGAACTGATTGTCTCGAAGGAGCGCACTGACGATCTGGCTAGGCAACTGCTGCAAAGCCAAGCAGGGCAAACACCTTTATCAGGACTCAGGGGGAATCCAACTCCTGTTTCATCGAGCAATCCGGTGCAAGTGGTTTTACCAAGGACGATTCCTTTAGCTCCACCCGAACGCTTTGCTGGGGACCCAAAAAGGTTCACCGTGTTTATGAACCAATGTCGCTTGCACTTTTTATGCAGTCCTGGAGCTTTTCCAAATGGCCAAGCTAAAGTAGCTTTTGTATTTTCATATTTTAGTGGCAGTGCAGCTGACTGGTCAATTCCACTAGTCAATCAGGATGACCCTCTTCTTCGGGACTTTCAGGGTTTTCAAATGAGCATGGAAAGACTATCCGCGAGACATTCCCGGGGACAGGCCCTGGATAACAAACTTGTACCCCTACGACAAGGTAACCAGGATCTGTTAACCTATATCGCAACCTTTAATAGGTTGGTGGTGGAAACCGGATGGCCAGAGGTAAAAAGAATTACATTATTTCATCGTGGACTTCGGATGTCATCACCACAGTTGATGGAACTGAAATTGCCTCTGGGCCTGTAACTCATTCCACCACAGAGATGACACTGTTGGGTCAAGATGGGCATCGAGAGACTATTGTGTTTGATTTAATCAAAGCCCCACATTTCCAAATAATACTGGGGATACCTTGGTTGGAAACACATAATCCTAGTATTGATTGGCGAGAGAAGAGAATAACCTTTCCGGATTGTGCACACACCTGTTACCCGGAAAAAACCTTGAACAAAGGCCTGGCCACAGTCGCTAATCCAGTCTTGCAGTTACCTCAGGAATATCAAGAATTCCAAGATGTTTTTCAAAAAGAACAGGCAAACACCTTACCACCTCACAGATCATATGATTGTTAAATCGACCTCATACCTGGTGCACAACCTCCATGCAGTAGGATCTACGCCCTTACGGAACCCAAAAACCGTCACCTACGACAATACTTGTACCTATACCTTGCTAATGGCTTCATTCGTCCATCCAAGTCCCCTGCATCCTCAGCTTTATTCTTCGTGCCTAAAAAGGAAGGTGACCTCAGAACGTGCACAGACTACCGTGCATTAAATCAGATTACGGTGAATAACCAATACCCATTGCCTCTGATCCCCGAATTACTAGACCAAGTAAAGGACGCTTGCATATACACTAAATTAGATCTCCGAGGGGCATATCATCTGGTACGTGTAAAGAAAGGCGACGAATGGAAGACTGCCTTTCGCACCAAGTACGGATTATTTGAATATCAGGTGATGCCCTTCGGGTTGTGCAATGCACCAGCAGCCTTCCAGTATTTTATGAACAATGTCCTTCTTGAACTCATTGACGTCTTTGTTGTCATATACATAGACGATATTGTAGTGTACTCCTCCTCAGAATCAGACCATGTTAAGCTCATGCGTGCAGTCCTTGAGAAACTACGCCAGCACAAGTTATATGCAAAATTGGAAAAATGTGTTTTTCATGCTACGGAAGTTGAACTCCTTGGATTTATCCTGACTCCAAAAGGAGTCCGAATGGACTCTCGGAAGGTGGACGCAATTCTCAAGTGGCCATCACCCAGTTCAGTTAAAGGGGTACAAAGCATGCTCGGATTTGCTAATTTCTACCGCAGATTCATTCCGGATTTCTCACATGTTCCATACCCTATCACAGCACTTTTGTGAATAAACACACACTTCTTGTGGACCGAAGAGGCTGAAAAGGCCTTCCAAGAGCTGAAAGCGAAATTCACGTCTGCACCTGTCTTAAAGCATCCACGCCCTGAACTTCCATACATAGTTGAAACTGATGCATCCAGTTTAGCCATGGGAGCTGTCCTGTCCCAGAAGGATCCTGGAACCGGTCAACTTCACCCAGTAGCATTTTGGTCCAGAAAGTTCTTGGCACCTGAGTTAAACTATGCGGTTACCGATAAAGAGTTATTAGCCATCAAATCCGCCTTCAAGGCTTGGCGGCATTATCTTCTCGGTGCCAGGCATACCATTACTGTAATCACCGATCACCAGAACTTGCAGTATTTAAAAACAGCCAAAGCCCAATCGACGCGCCAACTTCGATGGGCATTGTTCTTTGCCGAGTTCGATTTTGTGATCACTTATCGACCAGGCTGTAAAAATGGCAAGGCAGATGCCTTATCCCGAATAGGGATGGGAGAAGCATATGCAAACCCGGGACCGGTGCCTATAATTTCAGAACAAAGAATTGTTGGCATATCTACTCTACAGACACTAGAGGATATTCATGTAAAAATCCAACAACTCTTCGATCCAACAGCCCTGCAGGACTGGGTAAAGAAAGGCCCGGACTACTCAGTCATCAATGACCTACCTTATTATCAAGGGCGACTATTTCTACCACACAAGGAACTACAATAACTAGTCATCTCCAATTATCATGACACCCTGATCGAAGGGCACCCAGGTACTGCAAAAACTGAAGCTAAAATTAAGAGACAATTCTGGTGGCCCACCTGGTGAAAAGACGTCAAATCATTTGTGATGCTTGTGGCATTTGCGCCCAAAACAAAAGTCAGAAGAAAAAACCAGCTGGCCTTTTACAACCTTTGGATATTCCACCTACACCATGGCACACCTTATCTTCAGACTTTATTACAGATCCACCTCCATGTAATGGATTTAACACCATTCTAGTTATTGTGGATCTTTTTTCCAAGGTGGCCCACTTTATTCCTTTAAAGGGATTACTTTCTGCTTCAATTCTGGCCAAGGAGTTCCTCAGAAACATTGTTCGAATACACAGATTTCCTTCCGTATTGGTCTATGACTGAGGTAGTCAATTCATTTCACATTTTTGGAAGAAATGTTGTCAATTGGCGCAAATCGACGTGAGGTTATCAACCAGTCACCATCCCCAGACCGATGGTCAGACGAAGAGGACCAACCAGACCCTTGAACAGTACCTATGTTGCATGCTACACCAAACGAAAGTAAATGGAAAGATATTTTATGGATTTCCGAGTATGCATACAATAACTCTGTACATTCAGGAACCGGACATCACCCTCGAACCTCAGAACTAGATTTGCCTCAGCACTTAGAAATGCCCACAGTTAGTCATTTGCATTCTACTTTTACACAAGCCTTTAGGGAGGCAACAGAACATTTGAAACAAGCAAAAGAAAAATATAAGAAAAATGCTGATCAACATAGAAGTGAAACTCCACAATACCAGATTGGGGATCAAGTTTGGCTGGCTACAAAACACATACCTCTGAAGGGAACTCAGACTTTTACACCGTTAAGGCCATTATCAACCTGGTGGTCGTCAAATTGGAATTACCCTCTAATATGCGAATTCATCCTGTCTTCCATGTTTGACTTTTAAAACCAGTTCAACCAGGAACAAGATTAACCAAACCACCCGACCCCATCTTGATAGATGGAGAACCTGAATTTGAGGTAAAAAATATCCTGGACTCCAAGATGGTTAAATCAAAACTTTTTTATTTAATCGATTGGAAGGGCTATGGACCACAAGAAAGGTCATGGGAGCCTAGTGACCACGTTCATGCACCTCGGTTGGTGAAGAGATTCAATTGGGACTTCCCAGACAAACCAGGGCCAAGGAGAAGAACAACTTTAGGAGGGGCCTTGAGGGGGAGTGCTGTCATGATGCCTACCCCCGGGCATCAGGACCAAGCCCATCAGCTCCAGGAGCAGGCATCCAGAGACTTATTAAAACCCCAACAGCCCCGGCTGGGGGCTGTTTGGGTTCAGTCCTGGCGCCTTAGGTGCCAGGCTCATCATAGAAATCAGTCCTGGCGCCGTAGGTGCCAGGCTCATAGACTTTACTCACCTGATGCAGACCATGCTGCTAGTGAGTCCAAGCCAACGTGAAGCCTGGATGGGACTATTTTATTACAGGGACTATTTTTTACTCGGGCGTGGTTCTAGGGAACTTTTTACCTGGAACTACTTTGGGGGCTTTTTAAACCACGCCCGAACAACAGCACACTCTTCGTGTTATTCGTAATGCTCACCGTGCCTGCAGTCTGCATCCAGTCTTCTGCCACGCCTGCCTCGAATCTGGAGCTCCTAAAACAAAGAGGAAAGAAAAGGAAAAGGTTAGAAAACTAACTATTTTCAAATTCCTCACCTGATTCCAGATCCATCTCGCCTCCAGACCTTGACAAGAACATAATTTCTGTACGCGTCGCATCTCCAGCTGCAGCGCCATGCCATACTCACCAGTCCTCGCAGCATCTTTCGATTCGGCGCTGCCTCCATCATTTCTTCGCCGAACTCCGGCACCTGGGAGACAAAAGAAAACAACAAGGTAAGCCGAGAAAACCAACAAATATAACCCTTATCGCCATAGACTTACCTGATTTACCACCGGAGGCATTATTCTATAACTCTCCACGTCTTCATGTGCCGCACCTGCAAAGAGAGAGAAAACAACACGTTAAACACTTGCAACATTTACCGGACAGCGGCGAGTAATACAGACTCTGACCTGAGTGCCACCAGCTGCCACGAGAGCATCTTCTCACGATCTCAGCTGCAAGACAAGGAAGGAAGGGGGGACAAGAGTTAAACATCGGGCATATTGAACTCTATGAACTTGATATTTACTGGTCCTTCCCAGGAACCTCAGAGTCATTACTCTCCGGAACTCTCCCAGGCCTTCAAAACAGTGAGGTAACTGGCATCAACGTGCCCCTGCAATCCATGCAGGATGGAGAGCTCATCTTTCAAGAATATAAGGTGAGATTGCTGAAAGGGCACTTCGGAGGTGATTAATGGGGAGGACTGTGGGGGGTGCCATCACTTGAATCCACGGGTGGCTAAATCCATCTCTCCACTTGCAGGAGAATAGTTCTATGGGTCAAGCAAACAAGATTAGGAGGGCCAGTCCATTCAGTCATCTCTGCACTACGCATCACATTGGTGGAGACCGCAGCCGTCCGGATCCGACCGACGCCCCTGTGGGAGCCAGGTGAGCGTAACAGTAACACCCACTATCAATGTATGCCCTTACTGCGTGCATACGTGATGGCTGCCTTGGATCAATAAAGACCTTTGGTATGATTAGGTGCAAGGTCTGAGTGTCCTTCTTTAAGCTCGGCAAGCGGGCCTCTAGCTTGTCGAGCGTGGTCGTTTCCCGAATTAGGCTCTATTCAGCTTTTGTCAGCAACTCCTACTACTTTCTTGGGTGGTTTTATAGGGGAATCCCGTAGAACATGTCCTGCGGTTCCACAGTACAGACACAATTGCATCTGCCGTCTCTTTTCTCTTTCCTTTTGAGTTAAGGGTCCTTCAACCCCCCCGATCTGCATACGTTCTGATGCATCTGTTTCTTTGGGGCTAACGTTGGGTTTAACCCATACCCGATTCTCGAACTTAGCTCGATCAGCCTTTCTATTCTGAAGTCGGTGGTCTAACTGGACCACTAAGTCTATATATTCTGCGCTATCCTGAGGTGGGTTCACAACTTGAGCCAAAACATCTTTGAGTTCTCTCCGAGGTCCACGATGAAATAATGTAATTCATTTCTCGTCAGGCCATCCGGTTTCCACCACCAACTTATTGAAGGTTGCGATATAGGTTAGTAGATCCTGGTTACCCTGTCGTAGGGATAAAAGTTTGTTATCCAGGGCCTGTCCCTGTGAATGTCTGGCGAATAGTCTTTCCATGGTCATTTGAAAACCCTGAAAATCCCGAAGAAGAGGGTCATCCTGGTTGACTAGTGGAATTGACCAATCAGCTGCGCTGCCACTAAGATATGATAGTACAAAGGCTACTTTGGCTTGGTCATTTGGAAAAGCTCCAGGTCTGCATAGAAAGTGCAACCGGCATTGGTTCATAAACACTGCAAACCTTTTTGGGTCCACAGCAAAGCGTTCGGGTGGAGCTAAAGGAATCGTCCCTGGTAGAATTATTTGCACAGGATTGCTTGATGAAACAGGAGTTGGGTTCCCCCCGAGTCCAGGTAGGGGTGCTTGCCCAGCTTGGTTTTGCAGCAGTTGTCTAGCAACATCATCAGTGCGTTCCTTTGACACAATCAGTTCTCTCCTGAGGGCACGCGGAGTGCAGTTCCCCTAATAATTGGGCTAGTTGGTCAGTTTCCGAGGTTTCCATAATGCCCGGGTGGGGATTTGTAGATAGGCTTCGTGTTCTGTTACACTCACCTGGCTCCCACAGGGGCATCGATAGGACCCGGACAGCTGCGGTCTCCTCCAACGTGAAGCGTAGTGCAGAGATGACAGACTGGACTGGCCCGCCTAATCTCGTCTGCTTGACACGTAGAAGTATTCTCCTGCAATTGGAGAAAGGCATCTAGCCACCCGTGGATTCTAGTAATGGCACCCCAATGTTCTCCCCACTAATCACCTTTGATATTCCCTTTCAGTTATCTCACCTTATGTTTTTAAATGATGAGCTCTCCATCCTGCGTGGAATGCAGGGGCGCGTAGATACCAGTTACTTCACTGGTTCGAAGGCGTTGGAAGAGTTCCGGATGAATATTGACTCCGAGGTTCCTGGCGAGAACCTATAAGTATAAAGTACTAAGAGTTCAATATGTCGGATGTTCACTCTTGTCCCATTCCCTTCTTGTTTTGCAGCTGGATCCAAGAGAAGATTGTCTTGTGGCAGCTGATGGCGTTCATGTAAGAGTCTGTATTACCCAACACTGTCCGGTAAAAGATGCAAGTATTTAACTTGTTGTTTTCTCTCTCCTTACAGGTGCGGTGCAAGAAGTTGCGGGATAATAAAGAATAATGCCTCCGGTGATAAATCAGGTAAGTTTATGGTGGTGAAAAAGAGATTGTATTTGTTGGCTCTCTCGGCTCACCTTATATTTCTTTTGTCCCCTAGATGCTGGAGTTCAGCGAAGAAAATGATGGAGGCAGCGCTTAATCGAAAAATGCTGTGAGGTCTGGCGAGTATGACGCGGCGCTGCAGCTGGCGATGCGACGCGTGCAGAAATGATTCCCTTTCCAAGTTCGAGGACGTGATGGATCCGGAATCAGGTAAGGAATTGAAATAATGTCCGTGTTCTAACCTTTCCTTCTTCTTTCCTCTTTTTCTCGGAGCTCTGGGTTCGAGACGGGCGTAGCAGAAGACTGGATGCTGACTGCAGGCACGTTGAGCGTTACGCTGCTGGATGAAGAAGAACACGAAGCATGTGCTGCTGTTCGGGCGTGGTTTAAATAGCCTTCAAAGTAGTCCCAGGTAAGAAGTTCCCCCAGAACCACACCCGAGTAAAAAATAGTCCCTGAAGTAAAGTAGTCCCATTCAGGCCTCACGTTGGCTTGACTTCATAGCAGCATGGTCTGCATGAGGTAAGGAATGTACATGAGCCTGGCGCCTATGGCGCCAGGACTGATTTCCTCTATGAGCCTGTTGCCAATGGTGCCAGGACTGTACCCAGACAGCCCCTAGCCGGGGCTGCTGAGCTTTTATTAAGCACCTGGATGCCTGCTCCCGGGGCTGATGGGCTTGGTCCGAATGCCCGGGGGTAGGCATCATGACACCAATTGTAGGGGGCCACATAATTATGGGTCCTATAGTTTTGAAGCCAATGGGACATCGTACATTTAGTGACGTTCATAGTGGCCATATTGAGGGGAGGGCTTAGTTGCCCTACCTGATGTTAAGTACCCTATCACTTATTCTCATTGCCTTAGACTAGTATGGAACGTATACTTAGATGTTCACTGAGAGCGTATCACTTTTCTTCGTAGGTTTTTGTAGTTTGCCAAGTAGGATGACGTTGGTAATTATGTAGGTTAATATCAATGATGACATGTTTTTAGTATATAAGCTAAGTTTTTTAATGAAATGCATTGAGTAAGAGGATCGAGCGTGTGCGTTGATGTTCGTTGTACTCCCTGTTTTAGATAATTGATATTAAAACAATTACCTGTTTTGCCAACTACCTGAGTCGTTTCGATTATTGATGTATGAATAAAATCTGCATCCCCATCCATCTCCAGGGTATTGCTACTCATGTTAAAGAGCTGGGGTCATCCAGTTCAACAGGTTAATAGGATATTACTGTAGGTATATCCCCAACTTTTACTGCCTTCCTTATAACAGCTTATCCCCATTCTACACCGTAAGATAATTCAAAACTATACACCCACCCTTTTCGACATGAAGACTTTCTTACACCATGAAACGCGCTGCACTACAGAGCCGTTTACCTGACATGTCCCAACACAAGGGTCAGGCAGAGTCAGCAAATTGACAAATACTACACACACCTGACGCCCTTTTCCTCCCCCACAGGGATAAAAGGTGGAGCACAAGAGCACACTTTGAGCAAGGCAAACTGCATGAGGCGATAGCTATTTCAGGACGGCAGTTCAAAAGGTGTAGAAAGGCAGCAAGATCTGAATGGACGACAAGGGAAGTGCCCTTGCCCTTTTAGACCCAGACCCACAAAGCCACCATGAAAGAAATCATAAGACAGGGATCTACAGCTGGCGGGTGGTGTAACATATGTCAACGGTGAACCGTGCCCTCCCACACTGATAACCAAGGCAGGGAGACGTGCTTCCTACTGTGGTACCATACTTGACACCAGAGACAAGAAACCCCAAGGAGTTCAGCATAGCCAGTGAGTCGGCAGGAGAACCGATAGCAAACCGGACTGTGTTGAGCAGAGGTTGCAAAAGGCAACGTGATATGAATTGAAAGAATTTATGAGCCAAGAACTTGTATTTTATTGAACTTTTAAAGCCCAGTGAAAGACCAGCTACAGAGTGGCCCAGCGCCATGTGAGCGATTATTCAACAGACTCAGGTTGGTCTGCTTTTGTTGAAACTACAAATCCCAGGAGGCCCTAGGAGAGCCCAGTGTAAGAGGTCAAAGTGTTCATGCAAGGGTTGAGTAAACCCCCTTGTGCAATCAAAAGTCTTTGTCCCGTAGCCAAGAGGAAAGCTAAGGGAACTGAATCCTGCATTTGTGATAAAGCAAAGTTAACCATGTATCTGGCAAATGTGAACAAGGCTGAGGGATGCCTGAAAGTTACGGTGAAGCATAAAAACTCAGTGAACATTGTGCTGAAAAGAGTGAACCCGGCTGAAGGACGTCCACAGTGAAAGGTTGTTTAAAAAGCCATTGAGACTCATGAACACTACAGGTGAAAATATTTTGTGTTAAAGGCCATAGTGAACCCGCCGGAGGGATGCTAACAATCAAGAAGGATCAGAGCCTGGTTGAAGGGGATCCAGGGGTGAAGAGTCATCACCCAACATAAAAGATAACAGAAAGGAACTTTTGTTTTGTTATCATTGACACATCAGGCCCTCAGAGGCAAGAGACTTTGTATGAAAGAGACTCGGCCACTGAAGGTCCTTATATCGCTGACCTCATGCTGGAGAAGCCCAGTTGTGTGTTGTGCTCAGGAGTCCCGCCTTGTCCCGTGCTAAAAACGTGGGGATGGGAGAACTCAGCTATACCATCCTGACTTATCATTATGTGAACACCTCTTTCTTTTCTGGTGTACATTATCCCACACTATTTTGTAATTTAGCAGTAAGGATTGGCAATAGATTATTTTAGTATAGGCCCTTTATATTTGACAAGACGCCAATAGGATTGCCTTATAATTATTTGATGGTCGTAGCTTGCTCTCATCTTATATTTAGGTCTAGAATAGGTATTTTTCTTACCCATTAATACAGTTTTGTAAACACCCTTGAACTGTGATCACTTGTGTCTGTCTTTACTGTTGCCACCATGAGTTCCTTACAACAGTGACTGCCTCCCATAGAGTCCAGGCCAACCCCATCACAAGAGATCTCTCCACCCAACTGGAGGATAACGCCAAAATTGACAAACCCAAGATCTTTCCAGGCTTTAAGCAGATGGCAGAAGAACAAATCAATCTCACTGATGCCTGTGAGACCGAGGAGCAAAAGCAGAAGCTGAAATAGGTGTTTTTTCGATTTCCAGGATATCTTTGCAATGGATTTGTATGACTGTGGATGAAAAGAGATACATTCAACCACCATATCCACGGACCCCAAGATGGCTCTAGTATTTGTGAAGCAATACCAGTTACCTCTCGTGTCCATGGAGTCACTCATGGAGATTATTAAAAACTTAGAATCCCGTTGAATAATTGTCCAATCCACAGTGCCTTTAACAACCCAGTACTGGGGATACTCAAACCCAGTGGCCAATGGAGACTGTCCGCAGACCTAAGGGAGTTAAATAAATGGGTCCACATGTCAAGATTGCCCCTTCCATACATCGATTAGGCACAGCTCCAGATCCAAGGGTCAAAGGTGTATACCACCGTTGACCGGACCAACGGATACTGGACAGTACCTGCGAGTAAGGAAGACCACTATAAGATTGCCTTTACCTTTGGGGGGCAGCAAAAAATGCGTACCTGAACCCCCTTTGGATACATAAACTCTGATAACGAATTTAACATCGTCCGTCACAAGGTCCATGCCCGATTTGGGTAAAAGGGGTAACCTGGCCTATGTAAATGATGTCTTAATCAAGAGCATAACTGTGGAGGAACATATAGCGGAAATAAGCTATTTTCTGACCCAGTTTCAGAAAGCCAGATCAAAACTGTCCTTCCAGAAGACATAGTGGTGAGACACCCGCATGAACCTCTTAGGACACAAAATCACCCCTGAGGGTCTCAGTCCCCAGGCAAAAAAGGTGGAAGCATTATTTAAATTGAAAGTCCCTACTTGAAAGTACCTACTACTCTGCAAGAACTAAGAAGCCTTCTTGAACTTACTAATTATAGTATAAAGCTCATTCAAGACTATGCAGAGGTCACTCGAACCTTGGTCCATTTATTAAAGGCTGTGGTCAAGTGGAGTGGGGTTTGGAACAATCCGAGGCAGTACAACAACTAAAGAGAAGTCTTTCTGAAGTCCCTTGTTTGGCTTACCCCATAAAGAACAAGAAGTCCTTCTTGGAGACATGGTTACCAAAAGCACGACAAGGTCAACAAAGTAATCTTGTACACGAGCAAGACTGTGTCCTCTGTGGAGAAAACATTTATAGCCTGATTCATGGAATTATTTGCATGAAAAACACAGATTTGCGCACCTTTCTGCCCAAAAATCCCTATAATTCAAACAGGGATTTCCGGGCAGAAAGGTGTGCAAATCTGCGTTTTTCACGCAAATAATTCCATGAATCAGGCTGTTAATGATTGCAAAAAGGCACTCCTGGCAATGGTGTGCGTGATGAAGAATTACTGCCCATTCATCCAGGGGGAGCACATCATAGTGGCTACTCCTCACCAACCCTTGCAATACTTACAAAGTGATTGAATCCGAACTGGGAACGTGAGTAATTCCAGAGTTACTTCCTGGATTCTGTCTATGCAAGGCTTTCCTGTGGAGGTCAGACATGGCCAAAACAAGAAGAGTCCTCTGGCAAAAGAATTGGCTGACTTGCATGTCTGTGCTCAAGAAAACTGTCTCGAGAACAAAAGTCTAAGGAACAATGACAATATGGAGGCGTTCCCTACTTCCCAGCACCGAGTCTATGAGAAAGACACATGTCAGGGGGTACCCACAGTTTATGTGGGTGGGTGTTCTTACCATGTTGACAATCATGGGGAAAAATAATTAGTAAATGGCATTGGGAATGCCTGGGTGAATGATGCCCCGGAACCCTCAGCTGCATGCAAAATAGGTCCCAGAAGTAGTCAGGTGGCAGAGTTGATGGCGGTATATCAAGCCATTCTTACTGCAGCACACCACGAACTCAAAGAAATGGTCATAATTACTGACTCTGATTATGTCAGGAATGGGTTTGTGCAATGCATGATTAACTGGGCAAATCGAGGCATCTTGTGTGCAAACAATGAACCGCTAAAGCATGTGAAATTAATTTGATCAATTGACGATCTGTAACCTTTAATGAGATGACCATCTATTGGAAGAATATCAGAGGTCACTAAAAAGTAGAGACCAGACAAAACTGGAAAATGGAGCCATTCTCAGGGATCTCATAGAAACTGAATCCCTGTTGGGGGAAATCCAGGTCACTGCTTTCACCAGGTCCCAAACCCATACCAATATTGAACTCTCAACTGCCCAGTGGAGTAAGGAAACCCCAGATGCAGATTTGATTAATGCACAAAAAGGGGACCCGATTATTGGGAAATGTTATCAACATATTGAAGACCCCGTGAATTTTCCTAACAGAATCCGATTATACCCGGAAAGAGGATCTCCGGGTGTTGATGTTATGTTTTACATAATGTTCCGAATGCAAGATGGTTTGTTGGTATAGAGAACCATATCTGGATGTGACCAGTGATGGTATCGTGAAATACTTGTATATAGGTACGTTATAAATGCCATATCATATCATATCATACTTAACTCATTCCAAAGCCTGATGTTAAGTCACGGCCATGATGCAGCCACTGACGGTTGTGTGGGGTTTTATACAACATTAGAAATATTGCATGAGGTTGCATATTGGCCACACATGAGCCAGGACCTCGACATCTACTTAAAGGGGTGTCTTGTGTGTGCTCTGTTTCAGCCAAATTCTCTCACACACAGAGCTCCCCTACAGAAAAGGGGAATGATACTGCCTTGGTTGGATTTGCAAGTTGATTTCATCAGGCCAGTGATTTGCTTCTCTAGAGGAAACAAGTACATTTTAACCGTGACATGCTTGTTTACCAAGTGGGTAGAATGTTTTCTGGCCCAGAATTGTAATGCAGAGACAGCTGCTGCACTAATGATTAACCACATCTTCTCTTGTTTTGGCCTTCCCCAATGGACCGATCCAACACAGGAAGTCATTTTACCAGCGAGGTGATGACGAAGGTGAGGGAGATACTAGTGGTAAAAGTAAACCTCCACATTTCCTATCGCCAGCCTCTACAGGGGGAGTTCAGAGGTACAATTAAACTATTGTTGGCATCTTGAAGACGTTTGTGCCGGACTCTGGACCAAGTTGGGACATTCGACTACCGCTTGTCCTAATGGGCATTAGGTCAACAGTGTCTTCTGCAACCAAAATGTCTCCATTTGAGCTCATGACTCAACAAGAAATGGTGCTACCTCAGCATCTGCTCTACAGAACTCAAGAGCAGACCCTGATCAATGCGTCCACTACCCATTAGTACAATGAAAATTTAAGGAAACACCTTCAGCACGCTTTTGCTTATGCTCAGAGCAATTTTGAGAAGTCGGCAGAAGGAATTAAAGCCTACTACGACTTAAAAACTACCAAGAAGGAGTACAAAGTAGGAGACAGGGTCTACCTTTACAATTTCCAAAGGAACCAGACCAAGGAGCTGAATGTCCTCCCCTCTTGGCGCGGTACCTTTGAAATTTTTGATACAATCTCAGCTGTCGCCTATAAGTGCTGCATCCCTAAAGGAGAACATATGGAAGAGAAATTAGTCCATATCAATCAGTTGAAGAGCTGTCACCCCAAACAGACTTTATGTCTGATTGAAGAGCCCAGTGAGGGTAGAGCCCAGGAACCCTCTAAAGAATGAAAGGAAAGGATGGAAACCCAGATGTGGAATAAGGCACAATAACAGGGAGTAAAGGAATTTATACTCACATAAAATGTATAAAAATCAAAAAAGAAAAAAAGGAATGTAATATGTGTAGGAATGTACATGTTTAGAGGAATACATGTCACTGTGCTAGATGATGTTGTTTTGTGTTTCAAGTTGTATGGCTATTTACCAGGGAAAGAAGTACTGTAAAAAAAAATAATTACCCTCCCTTGTACTCTCTGCAGACTCAATAACTCTTTACCATTACAGCCCGGGGGCATGGGGTTCCAAAAAGGAAAGGGTTCAAGGACCAAACATCAAAATTTGAAAAGAGTGGAGTGCAGACCAAAGCGCGACTCCCTCAAGACAGGAAAAGAGCGGACCTGCTCCAATGAGGGAATTCATGGAATGAGCCAAAGCAAAGAAAAAACAAAAAAAACACTCTCCCTTTCTCTTTTCTATGGGACATTCAAGTCACAGACCCCAGTGGGGGGACTTGTGGGGTGAAAATACAGCCACAGAGCGACAGAGATGGAGAGGTCATGCTAAGCCCCTATTGTGAGAGTGAAACTGGCTAATGTGGAGTTCCATTGAAATATGAAAGACATTACAACAAAGTGATTTCCAACATAATGCCTAGTGAAATGGAAGAAAATGGGCCTAGCCAACTCCACTAAAATGAACAGGTGGACAGGTGAAGGAGCATCTAACTGAGAGATTAAAACTGATGGATATGCCCACTGAATAAGAAATAGCATGTGGTGCTGCAGATGCTGACTTTGTGTAAACTGGGAAAGGCACCTTTTGACAGATTCAAAACTGCAGCAGTACACAAGGGAAAATATACATTGAAATGATAGGCATGTCAAAAATACCAAGGAGGAATTTAAAAAGTAAAGGCAACTGACATATTTCAGAGAAAAACACCTACTTCTAACAAATAAACTGACATTCAAATGGAAAGGACCATTTGTTGGATTTTCTATCTGACTGTGACCTATGTGTGAATAATGCCTAAAGTGAACTTTTATCTGTCCTAACCGTATGTAAAGAAAGATTATATGATAAACAACAGGCCCAGATATAATATTAAATATTACATGTAACCACATCTTGTTGATTTAAAGCTGTATTTTCTGAAGTATGGATGCAACTGGTGTTTTCCCCATGAACTGAAAGGTCTGTCCCTTTGAAAATTTAAACTCAAGACTTGGGCTGTGTCAGGGTACAGACCTTGGGCTTGTGTAGTAAAGGGCCCGGTCCAGGCTACAGAAATGGCCCACAAACAAACATCAACATAAAACACCTACAAAAAAGAATCCAGCCTTACAGAAGGCTTTTGTGCCCCCTCTGCAGGAAAAAGAACCTGCAAACTACATTACCCAGAGGAACCTGGGCCAGGCACTACAAATCTCCACCCACATTGGGTGGGGCATGCTCGTGCATGGGGCTTGTGCTTGGACATCCGAGTGAAGCGGACGTGTGAACCAGAGCTCCGAGGAAGGGGATGCAGACGAGGGGCCACACCGCAGCCATCCTTCATCCAGGCCCCTCGCAAGCCAAAGATAAGTACCGCAAGCGTAGGGTAGCCAGGGCACATGCGGGGGAAGCCGCGCCTGCTACAGCAAAGCCGCGCCTGCTATAGTGAAGCCGCGCTGAGGAGACAGTCAGCAGGGAGCCTTCCACAGGAACCTGGGCATACGCAGGGGGCACCGCCCATACTCTTGAGTCACCCTCCTCTCGAGAAGATAAGTTCAGCATGCAGTAGCGTTCATCCCATATTTAAAACCGCACAAGGGGAATTCAGAGGTGCAGCGACCCCGCGAGCAGTGCATATAATTAGCATGCATAATTAGCCATGTGCGCCTTCTAAGGAAGCCGCAACTTGCAATACGGCGTGACTGGTATTGAAGTCGCACCACGCCACGTGCTTCTAAGCAGCACATTCGCAACTCAATCTACGTGTGCCTTTTAACACGTGGATTAATAGTACTGCGCGGCCACGTGCGGCATTAGCCCGCATTACGGTGTAAAACTCGTTTCAGGGGGCATGTAAACGAATACGCACCCAGCCTGAGTCACGTGGGTCTGCATGGGGAAGTGTCACTAACCCACTGATTGCATCGTGTTGTGTGTATGAAGAAACACCCACAAGGTAATAACTCAAAACTCTCTTTGCAGCATTTAACTGCTCCGGATACCGGACCTCAGAGTGCGCAGGCAGGAGGCCAGCACTCAAACCGAGAGATACGTTTTCTTTTGTTCTCTTTACCTCACTGATAAGACGGGGAGTCCTATGAACATGGAATATGTGTAATTGTGAAATGAACATGTTTATTTGTTAGCATTGTGTTTACCCACATTTCCCTTGCCTTTCCAACTCCCCTCTCCTCACCCTCTTTCCGGTCACCATGAAACCAGTTCCTGTCCAACCAACGATTCCCTAACCCTCTTTCCCCGCCGGGGTCTCGGAGGTCTTTGTAAATTGTAACTTGTAGGCACCTAGACCGTGGAGGTGGTGGTTGGTTCGTGCCACTCCTGCGCCTGGACAAACGAGGTCCTGACAAAAGCACAAGCCCAAGTGTAACAGCCGCCCAGGTGGTTCGGGCCAACCAACCATGGAGGAACTCAATAAGGTCCTGAAGGACCCACAGGCTGAGCTTGCTGCCACCAGGCAAGATTACGCAGTTTTGGCCACGCAAGTGCAAGGTTTAGCTGCTCAAGCAGCCCCCCTCCCCCCGGAGCCTTTACGCCCTACACCTGTACAAGTCCAGGGGGTCCCCTGAACCCGTAGTACCCTTAGCTCCACCGGAAAGGTATGCGGGAGACCCTCAGAAATACCAGACCTTCATGACCCAATGCCAGCTTCATTTTCTTTCTAAGCCAGCAACATTCAGAACCATTCAAGCCAGAACCGCTTTCGTAATTTCTTACCTTACCAGGGACGCAGCAGCTTGGGCAAATCCCTTAGTGCATAGGGATGATGGGGTCCTGTACCATTGGGATGAATTCCAGTTAGAGTTCGGTAAAATATTCAACCGAAAGGCAGCTGCCATGTGCAAGGACAGAGAGTTGCTTACCTTACGTCAAGGTAGCAAAGAGTTGGTGACATATGTCACTCAGTTTAATAGACTTGTAGCGGAAGCAGAGTGGCCACGTGAGAAACGAATGTCCCTCTTTTACCAGGGGTTACGTGATGAGCTAAAGGATCTCATAGCCCAAATAGACCCGCAGCCTCAGGATTGCCCCTCAATGATTGATCTGGCCTTAAGGCTGGATCATAGGCAAGCCGAAAGTAGGGGAGACAAAAGGCGTGGAGATTCACGATCCATAGCCACGTTAGACCGCTTTGGAACTTCCCGTCCTGCCACTTCTGTGGAAAAGGTAACTGGAGATGAACCTATGCAGATTGAGTCGGTTTGCGGTCCACTTACCGAACAGGAGAAAGAACGCAGACGTAAAGAGGGGCTGTGTTTATACTGTGGGACCACGGGTCACTTTGTAAAAGAGTGTCCTACTAAGCCTAAGCCGCAAGGAAACGGCTCAGCAGTAGTAGGGGTGGTACAGTCAAGCCAGGCGGTGGAGATTACCCAGCTGTACTCTTGAACTCTGGGCCCACAGGCAATTTTATTGATATTGCGTATGCTACAAAGATGGGGCTACCTTTGTGTAGAAAGCCAACTCCAGAATCCGTCAAGGCAGTTGATGGTACCACGTTGTGCTCAGGGCTCATCACCCAAAGTACACAAGTTGTGACATTGCGCTGTCAGCAGAACCATCTGGAAAATATCCAGTTCGATCTGATAGCTGCAACGCAATTTGGAATTATTTTGGGTTTTACAAACATAATGCTGAAGTAGTATGGTCAAGAAGCAAGGTGTGTTTCCCCTCAAAAGTCTGTCTAGAACACTGCCTACAGTCAGAAGTAGAACCGTGTATAGCCATAGTAGAGCCTATAGACTTGAGTGCTCTGCCCGCTGAGTATGTGGAATACAGGGATGTGTTCAGCAAACAAGCTGCCGAAACCCTGCCACCTCATCAGTCGTTTCACTGCTGAATCCACTTAGAGCCTGGGGCAGTCTTACCCTGTAGTAGGGTGTATGCGCTTACAGAAGCTGAAACAAAACATCTGAAGGAATATATTGACAATAATCTGTGAAGCGGATTTATCAGACACTCAAATTCCCCGGTCTCCTCGCCTCTCTTTTTCATACCCAAGAAGACTGGAGATCTAAGAACGTGCATTGATTATTGCGGAATTAACCCAGGAAGTGCCACAGGCCGTTTATATCGGCCCAGGGCTCAACACTTAAGCGTTCAGGCCGAATCTATCGGCCCTGAGCTACACCCTCCAGTAGGAGGAGTTTAGCAGCCCTCGTATTGAACACAGTGGTTTAGTTTCCTTTATCTTCAACTCCAGACCCCTCCCGCCAACTTCACCGACAATCCCCACCTCTGGAGTGAACCATTTCTTAAAGTAAATAAGCGACAAAAGATAAACGTTTTTTTGTATGCTCACTGTGCTAATGTATAGTATCGTGTTTTATTTTATTGTTAGACAAGCAGTTTGTGGGGTTTGCAACATGTGTGCAGGGTCTCTGGTCTATAGATGTATTGCTCCCTCACCCCCACCTCCTTGTGTTACTTGGTACTGCCCACCTTTTGCTACATTCTTGGCTGCGTACGTGCTCTGCACGTGTACAAATGACTGTAGAATTCCAGGCTCTCCTCTTGCTGGTGGTCTGCTTTCAATTCGGCAAGATTATTTTGGAAGTGCCCTTTCTGTAAAAAGCACCGGAGTCCAAGGTAAACAAGTCCTCCGTGCCTAATCACATGTGGCTGTACGGACTGAAAGATTGTGGTCGGAACGAGATTAGACAGTGGTGTGGATCGATGGGTTTTCGTGCAATGCTTGGTTTTTTTGCGCCTATTTCATCTCTCTTTCTTTCCAAGAGGTAAGGTGGTGTCTGAGAGTGCGTGAAAATATTGGTTTTGTAAATGGTAGTTTCCTTGTGTTAACTTAAAAAACACTGACATGAGGTCAAATGACCCAATCTGCTTTACAAACGGAGCGGCATTTGCAGTTTGGTGAAGAATAAGATCACTGCATGCAGAACAAAACAAGTAGTTATAAAATGCAAAGCAGACGAAATGTCACAGATACATATACACGTCTGCTAATGGAAGAAAACTGCTAGTGCTCAGGTATCATACAGTGGGAGGGACACATATTTAGTTTATCGACGCATGAGATGAACAAAAGTATTGATGTAATCGCCTGATTTACAAAAGCAAAACAGCCCCAATATGTTGCGGTTTTCCCGTAGCATGCCCTCCTTCCTCCCTCAAATGGTATTGGCCACGTGTTTCAACAGTATGGCCTGAGAGTGTGCAGCATGTCTGCATATGCAGTCCAGGTCTGCGTTGTGCTGGTTTGCCGATGTTTTCGTTTCTGGCGTCCTGTTTTCAAAGTCAGTGCTGGACTGGCTCAGTGGGTCCAGGAGATTTGCAGGTAAGCGGCTCATGCATATGGTCTTTTTGTGGGGGGCACGGATACACAATGATAACCTAGTGGCCAGGTGCCTGTGCATGGTGAAATGTTTCATTTTCTTGGCAATTAACATATATTTTGTACTACATTTGTTTAGTGAGTCTCTCCTTGTGTTTGGCGTGTGCAGGCCCAGCTAGGCTCTGATTCCGCTCTGGTGTGATGGGGGAGGGGGCATCGTGCCTGGGTGTGGTTTCCATTCTGGCTGTACACCATGGCGGGTACACAAAATTCGCTGGAGTCAGTGGTGCAGGTGAGTTTAGGAAAGGTGAAATGAAGGGATTTGAGGATACTGTAAATTACATTTCCGTCTGGGGCCTCTTATGTTCTCTGTGTGCAGTTGGTATTTTTATAGTTTATTTTACTGCTAAACACCGGCAGGCGTCCCATTGTTAATATGCTAACTTTGATCAGTCCATTGGTAAGCACGTTGCTCCCTGAAGAATCTCGCACATCTCGCTAATCTTTATGACAGTCCTGCAGCCTTTGTTGTTCACAGCTCACATTTGCTCCCTGATGCCCTGCTCTGTGTTTCAGGTGACGGTTTTATGCCCCAACCTGCTGACAGTTAATGACCACATTTAGGCCTTTTTAACATGAGGCAGAACCGTAATGTCATCGGTCACGGAAAAAAAGAAGCACCCTCCTCTCATTCAGCCCGATGTCTGGCATTTTATGGCATTCTGGGCCCATTTGCAAAATAATCGTTGTCCTAACTGATTTTGAGTACTATATGGGTACTATTGTGATGTTATTTCAGGCATTGGTGCGCATACTTTGTTCTGATTTTGCATGCTTTGTATAGTGGGAAACATGCACAGTATCAGTGGAAGAGCTGCATCCCTTTTGTTTGTGCAAACTGTGCAATGCAATAAAACCAACTAAGTCTCTTGTATGGTTAGAGGCAGACATCAGTTAGCAAAGCATATCCCTGCCCATCTTGGGCTTTGTTTGTTTAGAGAAAAAGTGTTGCTGTTGCCGAGCAACCAACCAGCAGCCCGAGCCACTCACAAAAAGTATCAATTTTGCAAGGGCGTGTGCTCGCTCCACACATCATGCTGCTCGGATCTAAAACTGTACACTTGCATCTACCATATCTGCACCCACCCTGAACCCAGACAAAAAGATTATTATAATTACAGTTGTCTATTTCTCATCTAACCAGTTGGTAAATAGCACAATCTTTGCAGTTTAGGAGACTCCACATCAGTTGCGAAACACCATTTTGCAGATCGGGCTGTAGTGCCTTCACTCCTCCCTGACATTTTGGGCTATGTTGACTGGATCTGTCTGACCTGCAGAGCTATGGCTGGACAGAACATGACACAGATGTGAAGCCGTTTGCTGGGCTTCGCTATTAACAAAGGTCCTGCAATTACTAACATAAAACATTTAATTGTTAGCACCTATATTGATATGCATACATTTTTCGCCAACTGAAATCTTGATGGGGTGATTAGTGTAAGTGGAGTCATTGGAAGGGTAGGGGGAACAGGAGACAACTCATTCTCACAGCAGTTCTTAAGTGTGTGGTTTGAAATCATGAAGGAGATAGTTAACTGCTTGCAACATTAAAGCTTCACCAGAAGAATCTCATTAGAATGTGTACAGAAGATAGATGCCCCACACAGGTAAGTTTGCCCCTTTAGAAATGTTGAAAGTCACCATATAGCGAGCCAGCAAAGAGCTAAAGCACTGAATGCCCACTGAATATCTATGAATCCTTCTTCAAGTGGCTGACTTGAAGGAACCAGTGTTTGTAAGGCAATGGAAGTAACAACCCAACGGGTTAAGCAAACACAGCTTGAAACGCGAGTGCTGTGATCCCCAGAACGGAAGTAACATATAAAGGAATTTATTGCCGATAGAATAGCTCAGCGTGTTGAGCGCTTGCTGCTGCGATCTGAGCGTGATTTGCAGGTCGCAGGTTCGAACCCAGCAAGGCCAACTCAGCCTTTCATCCTTCCGAGGTCGATAAATGAGTACCAATTTCGGTTGGGTGATATTGTATGTAAATATGTGCTCTTAAAGAGCTTTGGATTAAGGCGCTATGTAACACATTATCATTATCATTATTGCCATGGTGTTAGACTGCTGACTGGCAATATGGGGGCAGTTGATGGGGGCCCCCTGAGGCTCGAGGCACCTCTCATTTGAAAAGGTCGAAAGGCCCTGACACCATCCCTTCAGGACACCTTTCCAATGAGGATGCCAAAAGGGGGAGGTATCCCTCTGCACGGAGGTTGCTATGCAGCTTTCGGGTATTAGCTGTAGGAGGTCGGTCTATTACAAAATTTGAGCATGGTAGAGGCAGGGGGCGGTGATTCCCTACCGTACCTGGAACCTGTGGCGATGCGTTAAAGACACCCACACCGTGCCCTGTATTGGGTGTCTGCTGTTCCAGTATGCTGAGGTAAGGAGGGAGCAGAGGCGTACAGAGCGGGGGAGGTAGGCCTTGTAACAAGCCTCTCCCTCACCTGTCATTAGTCCCTTCTTATTCATTTCCCTTCATTTTCTTTCACCTGCCACTCCCACCCTTGCTTCATGCAACTTCTTTTGACCCATGATACCAACCTCTCATCTCCCCTTTGTTAGCTCCACATATTACCCCGTTTCACCAGCTTTTCACACCAACTGTGTCCCCAACCTTTATCCAAATGTCATCTACCCATTCCCCCTTGTCACCAGCCCCTTCTTCACTGTTTCACCATCCCCTTATTCCCCTTCTTCCCCTATCATCTGCCATTTCCCCCTCTATTCTTAATCTGCAACATCTGCCCCTTCTCTCTCAGACTGGGTAGAAATCCCTTCTTCCCCTCTAACCTGCCACTTCTCTGTTTTCCTGTAATTCTTTTTTCTTTGCTGTTTCTCAGCCTCCCCCCACATGTTACCCACCTATCACTTCTCCCCCATGACCCCAACCTCTTCTTCCCCAGTCCCTTCTCTCTCGAGTTACCAGTCTCTTCTAGTACCAACAGCCTATCCCTCACCAGCGTCACAAGACTTCAAATGCTATGTGTTCATTCCCCATGTGTCATCTGCTTCATCTCACCCCCGCCCCCCAAATTTGTGGGGGCTTCGTGAAAACACATGGCAGTTCTGGGTGAGGGTGGTGTGTATCCAGGGGTTCCACCATGCCTCTAAGGTACACAAGATTGCTCTGTCTCTGCCCCCACAGTGAACAAGGCTTCCCTTTATCATAGTCCAAAGCTGGAGGAGTGGAGCACCATGAGCAGGAGCGAGTTCCAGCATCTCCTCGTCGGCCTCAAGAAGACCCCTCTGGACCAGAAGTCCAAGAACAGCCAGGTATGAGTGCAACCTCAAGTGTGGGGTGGAAGGTGCAAGAGAGTGCAAGTGGGCAGCAGAGGACTGCAGTGGGTGGGGGGCATGCGCCAGGTAGGCTTGTTTCTACCTGTCTGGGTGTGTATGTATGTGTGTATCTATGGAGGTCTAATGGGGATCAGTGACAGGGAGTTGATATTCAACTGTGTTGAAGGTAATCTGCTTTATTTTGTCAGTGTTTAAGATATGTGCACCTTCCTCTAAACATGGTCTATGCTATGATATATACATCCATTGTTGCTTTCTGTAGGCCTCCTTTATTGCTGCTTGATCACCTGTGCATTCTATGAGGAAGCAAACAAAATAATGGAATATGTGCACTCTTTTAATCTCGACTATTCGATGTGCTGCATCTATACTGCATCCTATATACTTTCCTTGATTCTATGTGAACATGTTGGGGAAAAGTCAGCAGTGTGATGTAGGCGTGCATTATAGTCAGTCAAGAAAAGCCACAAATCGCAATTTGCTCAAGTGGTCTATATTATGTTCTGACCTTTCCCTGTCTCTGCACCTGCAGTGAACACGGCTTCTCCTTATCACAGACCAAAGCAGTAGGAGTGGAGCACCATGAGCCTGGGCAATTCCAGCACCTCCTTGTCGGCTTCGAGAAGACCCCTCTGGACCAGGAGTCCAAATACAGCTAGGTAAGATAGTGACCCCTGTGGACGTGTCATGGTGTGTGGGGTGCAAGAGAGTGTATTGGGCAAAGGTGGTAGCAGAGGCCTGCAGTGGTTTGGGGGCAGGGACACTGTGCTCCTGGATATCACTGGATAGCACCCACCGATGTTTTCATATGGGGGAGCGGGCATCCTCAAGGTTTATTTGGGTTTTTTATTTTAAAAGAGTTAAATGAGATTGGCCAACATGGAGTGTTTCACTTACAAGAAGCAGGCCTTGTCTGGGTTGGTTTGAAATACAGCATTGAGGGTTTGTTTTCTCACGTATTTAGGAGGCACCGAGTTTCACCAGCGCATGGGTGTAGTGCTGTGGGCATGCTTTGTGGAGGTTGTAAGAATGACTTGATCTTTAAGCTTGCAGGCTTGAAACCTGAGCTTGAGGGTTTGATTCTTCATGTTTATAAAGTTGAGTGTTACAACCACATTTATGGGTGCAGCATCTTGGTTGAATGTGGTGCACAGTGTAAAAAGATTGCTTCTGTATTGGCCTGCTTAACCTCTCCCAGTATTGGACATTGTCAACCACTCAAGTGTTCTGTCACTACATGGTTGGGGTTTGCAGACTGTCCTTACCGGGTTTGCCTCCTTCCCGTTGAGCAGTCATCAACTCTTCCTAATAGAGAACACCAACACACTGCACCAGCCAGTCACATTTGTAGTTCCTCAAAGCGCCATCCATTTACTTAACATCTTTAACATAGGGCCTTAAGGAAATTCATAAGCCGATTAAACACAGTTGTACCTAAAGTTCAGCAGCGTCAAAGTCATCTCATAGCTAAAACACTGATTTGTGCTTGTTCAAATTAGGCTATCAAGTACATACATAGATTCCAACTTCACCATAACTGAGTTTGTGTTCCTCACAAGACAAGCCAGACAAAATACATCTGATCAAGCCAATCTGAGATTAATTTCTTCGGGTTCACTCTGAATAATTGGATCACCTGCCACATATCGAGGAGGAAGAGTAGATGCATGATGGGGCAAACATTGGGTAGGTTATCTGGCTTTAGTATGGGTTTCTTTAGCTGGGGGGAGGATCTCTTCCATTTTCAGTGCATTTGACAAAGTGCCTCGTGTGAAGGGTGTTTTGATGATGTTAAATTAATCTGCAATGATCCAATTGAATTATTTATTGTGCATTTGTTAGGTGCTTATACAACAAGTAAATTGTGTTTCAAAGTGTTTCAAAGTGTTTCAAAGCACCCACAGGGCAACAGAGAGGGAACATGGGTTTGAAAACAATATATTAACTGGAGGATAAAAGACAAACTTACTAGGCCGTGTGAGTATTCAGAACATGCAAGTGCAGAGAGAGAAGAGTGCAAGAGTGGGGGTAAGTGCTGGAGTGTCCGTGCTCATGGTTGAGCAGCAGATGTAAGTGGCCAGTATAGTAAGTGCTAGAGAGCATTGAGCTGCAATAAGTTGGTAATTGCAGGCCAACAGTGGCACAGGCCAGTGGGTTCTGAGGCAAGTGATGTGTGTAGGCAGAGGATGAGGCAATTTGGTGTGGGTTGCCAGGGCCCCAAAGGACTCAAAAGGACCCTGGTCACCAATCACAGCGACTGTGTTATTAGCAGAGGAGGGAAGACGGCAAGGAGGAGGTGAAAAAAGTCTTGAGGCGATGGAGAGTATTTAGTAAGAGCAAATTGCAAATAGCGTGGTCCCCGGCCCCAGACAGCCTTGTGGACAATGGAGGGGTATTCTAAATTAATCTGTGCAGCAAGCAGGAGCTAGTGAAGAGTTTTTAGGGCAGGAGAGATGTGGTCTCTGGGCTTGAGGCCGAGGATTCGTCTTGCTGCCCTATTCTGAATTAGCTGGTGGGGTCGTAGAAAGGAAGAGGGTAGTTTCAAGATAAGGCTGTTGCAATAGTCAAGGGTTGTGAGACGTGTAGGGGACCAGAGAATTCTATTTTTGTTGCATTTCCAAGGAGGGGATTGTGTTCAGGTTCCTGAAATACCTTCAGATGGTCCTCAATTTCCAACTTGTATCAACGCTAATCCTCTCCCTCCGCCCACTCTCCTTACTGAATTGGTCTTACCGTGTAAGTTTAATCAGGTACTGGAAGGCAAACATTACCAAGTGGTAGGTAGCCTGTGGCTGTATGTAGTGAAAGGTAATTGGAGATGTGAAACTGTGTCAGTTGGTTGGGAAGAAGTGAGGGTTTGAGAATAGTGAGGACTCCTGCTGGTGTGGCTTTGTAATAGGTTGAACTGTTATCCTGCTGAGACATGGAAATCAGAAAAGTGCAATCAGCTGTAGTGGGTGGGGGGAGGGATTGTACCACTGTTGTATGACTTACTTCTTTTCTCTCTATGTTTTTGGAATGTTTTCACTGAGAACGGTGGCTGCGGATGTCTATACTACCAAATCAACGTGCTGGCAAGTGTTGCAGATCATTGAAATCAACTCCCAGGTAAGTCGGTGACTAGATGGGTATACCAAGTTGTGGGCACCATGTGGTGACTTTTGAAGCAGCATGGTATACTTACTAGGAATCCGAGTTTATTACCTGCACTATTCTTGCCCTATGAATGTAAATACTTTTCTCAGGTTTGTCTCCTCCATGTTAAATGATAATTTATACCAGGGCTCGTCACTAGATTAGGCACATGCAATTTGAGTCTATACAACCTTCCCATTGAAGCACCTGTTGGACAGTGAATTCCCCCGTCTTGCGCTCCCCTGGGCATCTGGTTGACGGCAAAATCTCTGCATCCGTCTTTTTTTTGCAGGTGGAGCCGGGCATCGTCTTCTCTACATCCCACACGACAGACCAGGGCTTGTCACTAGATTAGGCACATGCAGTTTGAGTCTATCCAACCTTCCCATTGAAGCGCCTCATGGGCAGTGAATTCTCCCGTCTTGCGCTCCCCTGGGCATTTGGTTGACGGCAAAATCTCTGCATCCGTCTTTTTTTTGCAGGTGGAGCCGGGCATCGTCTTCTCTACATCCCACACGACAGACCATGGCTCGTCACTAGATTAGGCACATGCAGTTTGAGTCTATCCAACCTGCCCATCGAAGCGCCTGATGGGCAGTGAATTCTCCCGTCTTGCGCTCCCCTGGGCATCTGGCTGACGGCAAAATCTCTGCATCCGTCTTTTTTTTGCAGGTGGAGCCGGGCATCGTCTTCTCTACAACCCACACGACAGACCAGGGCTCGTCATTAGATTAGGCACATGCAGTTTGAGTCTATCCAACCTGCCCATTGAAGCACCTGATGGACAGTGAATTCCCCCGTCTTGCGCTCCCCTGGGCAGCTGGTTGACGGCAAAATGTCTGCATCCGTCTTTTTTTTGCAGGTGGAGCCGGGCATCGTCTTCTCTACATCCCACACGACAGACCAGGGCTTGTCACTAGATTAGGCACATGCAGTTTGAGTCTATCCAACCTGCCCATTGAAGCGCCTGATGGGCAGTGAATTCTCCCGTCTTGCGCTCCCCTGGGCATTTGGTTGATGGCAAAATCTCTGCATCCGTCTTTTTTTTGCAGGTGGAGCCGGGCATGTCTTCTCTACATCCCACAAGACAGACCATGGCTCGTCACTAGATTAGGCACATGCAGTTTGAGTCTATCCAACCTGCCCATCGAAGCGCCTGATTGGCAGTGAATTCTCCCGTCTTGCGCTCCCCTGGGCATCTGGCTGACGGCAAAATCTCTGCATCCGTCTTTTTTTTGCAGGTGGAGCCGGGCATCGTCTTCTCTACAACCCACACGACAGACCAGGGCTCGTCACTAGATTAGGCACATGCAGTTTGAGTCTATCCAACCTGCCCATTGAAGCGCCTGATGGACAGTGAATTCCCCCGTCTTGCGCTCCCCTGGGCAGCTGGTTGACGGCGTTGGGGTTTGAGGGAGGTGGGAGGGCATGGGTGAGGTGGGATGGCATTGGTGTGGGGAGTTGAGGGAGGTGGGAGGGAATGGGTGTGGGGGATTGATGGGTTTGTGAGGGCTAATTACTCAGTTTCTCACTTGTTTTCCCATACATAGTTACTTAAAGTGTGCATACTCCTCTAGAGACTAGCACAACATATGCAGTCTCCCACTGGCCTTCCAATGTGCTGTGGTTAAGGTTCGTAAAACGATTTTGCCCTACTTTCACCACCATTTGGACATCGCGATCGTCTATTGATAAGTTTGTGGGGGAGTATTTTAGTCTTATTGTGGGTGACAACCAATTCCTTGTGTGTTTTCTTTGCAGCATGGGAGTGAACACTGCACCAACCACCTTCACCCCCCTTTCTGCCTGAGCCGCCTGGTTGCCGTGTGTGATATCTTATCACGGACGCCGTGCTCTCAGGAGGAAAGTCACCCTGTTTTAGGAGACTTTACACTGTAGTAGTTTGAGCGGCCTGACATGTTGCATGCAACACTATTGATCTTGCTTCTCTACTGCTCTGTTTTTTTTTTGTAGGTGAATATATATATATATATATATATATATATATATATTTCTGATGTTTGTTAATCTGCTTAGAATCACATGCTGTGCATAGGTCCGACATCCAGTGGTCACTGCGGAGTATTGCATTTTGTTTTTCGTAGTCGAAAAGGGGACGTCGACAAGGCGTGTCTGTAACACTATCCCTATAGTGACGTGCGTTGTACCCACAATCCCTCACGCGTCGAGGTCCCTCAGATTGTTTTTTTCCACCCAGCTTCTGGTCGCCTTTCGCGGAGCTCCTAGAGAGACATTGCTAATACTTACCACGGACCTCGGTCCTTAATTATATTTATTATATTGTTAACGATCCCTCCCCTCGACGTTAGCTGTGAAGCTGTTTCTCCGCCGAACAAGTTCTCGACGGAGGGGAAGAGGCGGAGGAGATCCTTCGGCGCTGCCGAACACGTGGCCTGGCCTCGACGGCCAACATACAGTAGGGAGAGTGGGGGTTCGAACTTTTATCTTCTCTTTGAGAATGTCTTTCTTTCTCCCCTATCTTTCCCTTGGGGTTGTTGCCTCAGCTATTGAGAGGACACCTTTTGAGTTTTGCCCACGCTGTAGGGGCAAATACACTTGGAAGGATAAACACAAGCTCTGTAATCGTTGCTTGCCCCTCGATCATGAAGAGGACAGCTGCGCGGCCTGCAAGCTCTTGAAACCAAGAACTCTCAAAGAACGAAAGGTTAAGAGGTGGGCGGACTACGCTATGTCGAAGTCAGTTTCCTCACCCGCCGCCGCTGTTACAGAAAGTGACGAGGAGGGTGATAACTCGACATCCGTCACGGAAGTCATGAACCCCCAGAAGGAGCGCTCGCGCTCCTCGACGTCCGTCCCCGGCCCCGACGGGCTCGGCTCACGCCCTGCTTATGGGGATGAACACCCCGGCGACAAGGACGCACATAGACCCCATAAAACTAAACACACAACCCACGGCTCTTCTTCATCGAGGACGAAGGATCCATCAGCGCCGAAGGGGATGCAGGGTACTCCGGCGTCTACCTCAGACCGTAAAGGTCTCAAGCCCCACCCGCAAACGCAGCCGCGACCAGCGATTGGGCTTTCAACACGGGCGCTACCTCAAAATCATCCGACGTAACGCTCCATAGAGCGGCCGTCGAGGAACAACGCGCAACGCAGGCAACGTCGACACCAGAGCCCTCGACTGACAAACTCGTTGTCGAGAGCCTAGCGAGAATTGTCTCCGAAGACAAACGTACGCGGACGACGAAACAAACATCGAATACCGCGCCGAAAAAGCACAAAAGTAGCCAGGAACAGCCCCTTTCATCTAAGGGCGCTTCTGAACTACCGGAGGGCTTTTCAGAGGGAGACGGAAACCTCTCCTCGACGTTGTGGGAGCGCTCTAAGCGTTTTGAAGGTGAAAACACTGATTTCCCCCCTTTAGACTCTTCAGGGGTCCCCCATGAGACCCTTGAAAGACTCCATTCTTGTATGGAGAAAATGGAAAGGTTTCTGGGAAGCCAAGACCCACCCACTCACAAGAGACAAAGAGAATGAGCCCCAGGATGACTCTAGAGTCAAGATTCCTAGGCTGTTTCCCCCTTCCACAGATGTATATGACCTCACTGAGGAGGAGCAATACTGTAAGAGGATTCAATCCCGCACTACAGCTAAGTCAATGCCTAGTCCAGAATACTGAATGAAAACCCTTATTGATATATCTTTATGTCCAGTTCATGCGTTCTGGATGACTACCCCTATATAACACCCCTCTCTTGGAATCCTCCTGACCCCACTGAGCCAAGAAGTAGTTCTGTTTTGCAAGTTAAAAGGTTTATTTGATAAATTAAACAATAGATATAGATATCAGACTTTATAATAAATTAATAATTGAATATCACACTTAATCTGATATGATAAAGATTAACAACGGAGAATCTGGCACTAACACGCTTCTCTATAATCAATAAGGAGTTGAGATGAAATGGATAAGGTAGCACACTGGTAAATAGGTACAGAAGTATAATGTGGTAGAGAATGCTTTATAGGGTTCAAGGAAATGCAAGGTTGAATGAATGAAATGCAGTATAGAAAATACTCAATATGATTTCAACAAAACAATGTAATCACTTTTCTCTGGCAATCCCCTCCCCCCCTTGATGCAAGGCAAGGAAATGGAAGGAAAACACACAGTTCTCAGAAATGCAATCAAATGTGATTCAGTTCACCGCAGCAAGCTTAGACAACAGAAGTTTAAAACACAGGCAAAATGCTTTGATATGTGCTGGCAATTCAGTGAAAAGTATGCTAAAATGCTTTTAATTCCCTTTCAGAGGTTCAGGGTGAGTGATAGCTACTCTCTATGAATTCAGGATCACCTTAACAATGCTTTAGTAGTAACTAGCAGGTAAACGAAGTTTTTGGCAAGGAAAAGCAAAACTGCTGTCTTTTTACACGTGGAGAAATTTGCAAATCGCGGCAAAATTCGCGGATGCGCCGAGCGCTATTACAGAGGAACCGCAAGGACTATCACGATCGTTTTGGGGTCCTAGGAAAGCCTAGGATCTCAGCTTCCAAATGAAAGTTACTGCAAGTCTCTAAGACAAACGGTCGCGGAGATATGAGCGATTTTGTGAAGGTCGTTTTTCAGATTTGAAATTTTAAAAGCTCAAAATGACAAGTGACAGATTTTGCAGCTAGAATGACAGGTGACAGCTTTACAAATGACAGGTGACAGTTAGGAGACAGTTCTACTTAGATTAAGCTAGATTGAATTATATTATTTTTACTAGGAGATTGGTTCTGCACAGTTTTCTAGGTACTCACACTATATTCTTGAGTGAAATGGGCCTCGCCATGGATCGGGTCAGGTTTTAAACTCGCCTCTGGTCTGGGTCTCTAGTTCTGGATAGATTGAAGTCTCTAGTTTGGCTCTCTGGAGGTTTGATGGAGGTAAAGTATGGATTTTTCCGGCAGAGCTTCCAGCGGCAGATGGATTTGAAAGTCTCTACCTAAGTTTCAGTGGTCCATTTATATGTTCTGCAAGTGGGTGTGTGTGTTGGTCATAACTAAACTTGCCCCTCTCGCTTGTCATTGGTCCAGCTTTCATTCCTCCCCTGATTGGGGAAGGAACTGTGAGTCAGAGTGATGTCATCCATTTATGATCTCTTGAAAAACCTCCCCTGTCATCTGTGCACCCAAATCTATATTTTATTTATTTATTTATTTGTTTGTTTATATAGCGCTAAAGCCCGCGGGCATGATCAAAATCCATATTTCACAGTTACATAGTTGTTTGAAATTACATATACATGGTGTGGCTGAATTTAGCCATGTCTCTGTCCAAATCTGCTGTTTCTAAGAGCTTGCATTCAGAAATGGCAGATAATTGACTTTTTAACTGATTTTTCAATTTCTGACATTGACCCAACTTTACATACATGTGCGCAGGGAGTATGGACATTAACTGATGAAGTTTCAGATTTTTAACATGCATACATTTAGAGTAATATCCACTTTTCCGCTAACACCCCCCTGAACATACCACCGGTTCTAAAAACCTCTTAAACTGTGGGCAGAAAAATCACAAGAATTATGGTATCATTTATAAAATTTTCACATGTCCGCACCATGAGTTATTCATCTTTTTCTAAACAATATTCTGGCTACAAAGGGGTGTGGTTTCCCAGGTCACATGGTGGAAATACTGGTTTATCCAGTTCTGCCAAGCCAGCTTTCTCTCACAGGCAGTGCCCCTCCCAGCTTCTGCCAAGAGGAAGCTACATTTTACGACCGCTGTAATAAAACCTTTGCCTGAGTCAAGACAGGCTTTGTTCAGAGCTCCTGTATTCTGTGGGGCTCCCCTTAATTCAATTATCAGAGAGATGGCATATCCTTAGTGTGGCCAGCAAAAGGCAGATAGGCCTGGGAACACAGTTGTGACTCAAGTTTCACTCCTGATGGGGGTAGTTGCCAGGCAGAATCAAGTTCCTTAAGCCAGACTTTCAGCTAACTGTCATGTTTTTTGTTGCTTTTTAAATTAACTTGCAATTTTACACATGCAGCTAGAATGCTGATTCTAAGTGCAAAACTATGACATTTCAACAGTTACAAAGGCATGTGACACCAAACATAGGTCACTCATTTAATCTAAACATTTTCGATTTTAGTGTCTTTAAATCCAGTGAAACTTAAACTGCTGACTCCATAGCAGTTTTGTTATAAGCATTGTTTTGGGCTCTTCATTTCCCAGATTTTGTAAGCACACAAAACTCCATTCCGCCAAATGTCTGCTGGTGTTCAGTGAATATTTTGCACATATTGCAATGTTTGAAAATAGGCATTTTGAGCCTGCCTTCAGAGAAACACAGGGTGGTTTTAAAACGCCGGCTTTTGGATAGTGGTGAGTACTGGTACTGCACCCATTTTTGGGATTTAAGAAATGAATTCCCCACAATTCTAGGTTGCATTTGGCAATCAGCATTGCCATTCCCAATGGTTTCAGACTACTGTGCGGGTAGTCCAATGGTGGTTTTAAAGCGCTTTGAAGCTAACCGGCGCTACTGTTTTTCCTTTGGCAACCCATTTCCCTCATGGCAACCCGGCCTTTCATTCTCGCACTGGTGGGTGGCAAGTGAGGCAACCATTTTGGTGTGCGCACAAACTGCGCAGCTTTCCTGGATTTCGGCGCACATGTGGGTTTTCCGCCATCTTGAATTTTCTAAGCCCACAGCACCAAATGTTGTGGCATGATAGCTTAAACGTGGGTCAGGACACCCAACAATACCTACAGGAAGATGAGGAGTGTTTGGGTGGAGAGGAAGAACATGAGGAAGAGGGGTTCAAAGAAGATATTTACACTACTGCAGGAGCTTTTGAAGAAGATACAGCTACCTCGCAGCCCTGGCAATCCCCATCAGTGCACTCAGACCCTGATGCCTTTCACCCTTCTCCTCTCAAGGAATCACATATTGGGAACTCCTCTCCCATAGATGACCAACCTTCACTCAATGCACTATTGCGCAAGGCAGCAGCGCATTTTGAGATAGACACAGGGGAAACTCTTCCTGACATAGACTTTGTAGAAAAAGTTATTAAAGAAAAAGCCCCTGTTAGCCAGTCTATTCCGCTCCTGGCTTCTATTAAGAGAAGAATATCTCCTTCCCTTTCCAATCCAACCTTAGTAAGAGGGGTCAACCCTAGAATAGAAAAGCTCTTCAGCCCTTCATCCTCTGACCCTTTGTACATCAGAGGACATTCTATTCCGGACTCCCTTGTAGTTACCAATACAAGAAAAAGAGCGGGGGTACCACTATCCACTAGTGAAGCACCACCTGACAAGGAGGGCAAGAAGCTCTACGCACTTGGGAAAAGAATCACGACCTCCGCCGCCTTCTCAACTAGGATTGCAAATAACAATTCCCTACTAGCTAGCTACGCAGATGCACAGTGGAGCAAGCTGCGCAGCGAAGCGGAGGACGCACCTGAACCCCTGCGTTCACGCCTGTTAGCTGTAATATCAGAGGGAACGCTTGTAAACCAGGGCATCGTGAAGAACTCCCTAGATGCCGCTGAGACGGCTGGCCGCTCCCTGGTTCAGGGAATACTTCTCAAACGCCATGTCTGGCTATGCAATTCAGGTTTTAAGCCAGAAACCCAAGCCTCCCTCATAAATAAGCCCATAGAACAAACACATCTGTTTGGGAAAGCAGTTGATGAGGCCCTAGAACATGCGAAGAAAGAGTTTGATACCATCAAGACTCTTGACCAAATTTCTAGGCCCCCTAACAGACGCGGCTATGGCAATAGACGCTCCTTTCGTGGCCAATGCCAGCAGCAAAACCAACAACAATTTTACTCTGCTACCAACTGGCCCTCTAACCAGGGTAACACCCAGTTCAGTCAAAGAGGCCAACGGCGTGGCAGAGGAAAAGGTCGCGGCTCCAGCCCCAGAGGTTCCACGCCCAATACCAACAAATGACCCAAGATTCGGGTCCCCTCCCATGCGTCACCGGTCGGGGGCCGGTTAACATCGTTCCTATCAGCATGGGAGGGAATATCGTCAGACCGCTGGGTATTATCCAACATAGCCCACGGATACTGCATAGAATTCAACGGTTCCCCGAAGTACAGACCCCCACGGAACCAACGCATAACACCGGAACACCTCACCATTCTTCTTCAAGAAGTAGAAGAACTTCTGAAAAAAGAAGCTATAGAAGCTGTCCCCCTATCTCAGGTAACAGAAGATATTTATTCAGTGTACTTCCTTGTAACCAAAAAGGACCTAACCATGCGCCCTGTATTAGATCTGCGCCCAGCGAACAACTTTGTCAAACCCCAAAGGTTTCGTATGGTGACCTTGCAGGAAGTAATCCCACTGTTATCACAAGGGGATTACATGACAACGCTAGACATGAAAGATGCATACTTTCATATTTTAATGTTGCCAGCACACAGAAAATACCTCAGGTTCAAGATAGGGAACAAACACTACCAATTCAAAGTACTACCCTTCGGGATAGCTTCTGCACCGAGGGTATTCACAAAAGTACTGGCAGTAGCAGCGGCCCACCTGCGCAGGCTATCCATCCCAGTATACCCTTACCTCGACGACTGGCTCATAACCGGGGATTCTTACGAGACATGCTTCTCCAATACCCAAAAGACCGTAGACCTTTTGTACCAACTGGGCTTCTCCATCAACGAAAAGAAGTCCAGCTTAGACCCCAGCCAAGTCAAACAATTTTTAGGGGCTCTAATTCTAACAAAGGAAGGCCTCGTCTTCCCCTCCAACGAGAGGGTCCAAAACATGCTGTTTCAGATCCCCCATTATGTAGCAGGTCGAGAGGTGACGGTACGCAAGGCTATGCGCTTGCTAGGGATGATGGCGTCCTGTATTTATTTGGTACCTCATGCGTGCCTGCGCATGCGCCCCAATGCAGGAGTGGCTCAACAGCCAGTGGTGTCAGGCCAGCGGACAATGGGACGATCTAGTGGTGGTCTCGCAGGCCTTAGTTCTCTCGCTGCGGCGGTGGACAAAGGAAAACCTGTTGTTAGGGAAGACTTTTGCCACACCCGCAGTGGAAGCCACTCTAACCACAGACGCATCCCTCACAGGATGGGGGGTCACCTATCCCATCAGACTGCTCACGGAGCGTGGACTCCGAGCTTAGCATCCAAGCATATAAACCTGCTGGAACGTCTAGCGGTGTTCAAAGCACTAAAAGCCTTTCAGGAACACCTACAAGGAAAGACAGTGATGGTCCTCACAGACAGCACCACAGCCATGTACTACCTCAACAAGCAAGGGGGCACTCACTCTCCAGGACTGTCCAAGCTGTCCCAGAATATATGGAAGTGGGCTCGCAAACACAACATGTTCCTACTATCACAACATGTACCAGGGGAACTCAATCTGCTAGCAGACAAGCTCAGCAGAGACTTCCCCCTGCCCAAAGAGTACGAATGGCAATTGCACAAAGACATCTTCTTAGACGTCTTCACGCAATGGGGATTCCTGGAAATAGACCTGTTTGCAACTATAGAAAACTCACAATGCCAAAGTTACGCCTCCAGGTACCCCCAGAACCAGTCCAAGTGGAACGGTCTGTCGATTCAATGGTCAGGGAAATTTGTTTACGCCTTTCCCCCAACTCCCCTTCTCAACAAAGTGGTGCACAAGATGCACCACGAGCAGGTTACCATGATACTAGTGGCCCCAATGTGGGCACGGCAGCCATGGTTCACTCACTTGATGGAGATGTCCCTATCTCCCCCAGTGAAACTTCCCTGCCCGTACAACATGCTGTCACAAGACAAGGGCAGGACACTGCACCCATGCCCTCAGACCATGAACTTAGCAGCCTGGCTCCTGAGATCGTAGAATTTGGACATTTACAACTCCCGCAGAGATGTATGGACATCCTCAGGGAATCCAGTAAACCGAATACTCACCACTGCTATTCTAGCAAGTGGAAAAGATTTGTCATCTGGTGTAGACTCCCAGGTGGGACAGGCAGTATTAAGACATCTTTTCTCTACTGTTCCTTCTCATAACCCACCGCCAACTCCGGGTACTGCTCGCTAGTCTATGCACAGCATGTGATTCTAAGCAGATTAACAAACATCAGAAGACAATGCATTACTTACCGTAAAAGCATTTCTGATGGTTGTATCTGCTTAGATTCACATGCGCCCACCCTTCCTCCCCGCTCGGATGGAAGGAACATAGACATCCTTTTCTATATATTTCTCTCTTTTCTGTACTCACTCACGTCTAGAAGGCTCCCGCAGGGCAGAAAAATACAAACAGAGGGACCTCGACGCGTGAGGGATTGTGGGTACAACGCACGTCACTATAGGGATAGTGTTACAGACACGCCTTGTCGACGTCCCCTTTTCGACCACGAAAAACAAAATGCAATACTCCGCAGTGACCACTGGATGTTGGACCTATTCACAGCATGTGAATCTAAGCAGATACAACCATCAGAAATGCTTTTACGGTAAGTAATGCATTGTCATATATATATAAAAACTAGGAGGTGCGGGGCACACTCTGGTTTCCAGCTTAGTATACCTTCCACAGTCCAGTTGATCTTCTGCTCCAAGCGCTTTCATGTCTCTTGTAATCTTCAGGAAGGCAGTCTGTTCAGGTGTTGCTAGTTTATACCAAATGTGGCCACATGGAATATGTTGAATAAAAGTGCATACCTTTTATTCTCGTTTACATTTTCTGTGTGCAAAATGTGCTTAATGATCTTCCCAACATGTTCGGTCTTAGGGCTGGTGCCATAAGATATTTTTTATGTTGAAGTTAGAGAAGCAGAAATTACCACCATAGGAGGTTTTGCCCGCATCAGTGATCCCAGCTGTGTCTATGGTTGGCCAGGCTCTCTTAAAATTATTGTTTGTGGTGCTTATTACCGAAATGGAATGCATGAAATGTGTTTATAATTAGGAGGTAACTAAGCCCACAGCAGGGGTCTGCAGGCTCTCAAGATCGTACTTATTTTACTACAACACCCATAATTCCTCAATATAATCAATATGTGTCGTGGTGGAAGGATTTTGCAGCCCACACGATCTGCAGTTTGAAAGTTTGTACTCCCCTGGAACCCTTTCTTTTTCATGCCACACTTTGATTGCACTACAGCATTTTTCCAAGCAGGCTTTGCCCATAGTGAAGTGGGTGTTTTAAAAGAGGAGGAAGTGCATTAATTTCATGTTTTTACTGACATTCATGATTACTAACAACATGTACCATTTCTCCATTTAAAAAGCATGCAATATAAATGACCAATGTGATGTGGTTACTCTTATTCATGTGCACTGGGTGCTGCTTGCAAAAGGGGCTGAGCTTGCAGCCATGGAGAGCTGAAATAGATACATTTACCTGCTTTCTGTCAGCAGGCCTTCTGACAGGGCTCTCTGTGTGAGGCGAAGTAGACTTTTTTTTCTCCAATGTTTGTGACAGAAAATGTAGATCTATTTCTTGGTTTATAAGTGCTTTTTGGTGTTAAATTATAATTTTACCACACATTTTACAGTAATAGACTGTAGGGACTGTTCAAGAAAAAGGCTCTCCAAAAACATTTTCTGACAAGACAGTCACACACAACCCATTCAGCTTTTTTCTCTCTTCTCTAAGAAAGTACTGATATTCTTCAATAAAATAACCAAATCCACCCACAGTCCCCACATTTGACCACATTATAAAACATGTCAAGTATTCTCAGAAAGGCTCCTCAAAGGGGTTCATGTGTATAACAAATGTTAGCTATGGAGCATGACCAGACAGCAGGGGGTGCTACAGTGCCCAGACATGTCCATTGTGTGTGACCTTTGCTAATAAAGTTCAGCCTTGCGGCAGTGAAAGGGGGAAAAAAAGGTACATTTAGCCTCTGACTGACTGGAATCTCTCTTTGTGGGCTTTGTGTGTGAAGGAGAGAGGTTGTGTTTTTACTGCTCGTGTGAAACCAATTCTTTGTCAAGGAGATTGATTTCAAAGGTGAATTTGGAAGTTTGGGTGACTAGGTGATTGTGTTTTGGTAAATTCTACTTCGTGTAGCTTTACTGGGAAGGAAATATATATATTTTTTTTTTACCCCTTTCTGAGTCTTTCTAGGACACAGGATACCATCCCTGTGTGTTTTTGTTTTGTTTTTTATTGGCTGAAGTTTCTTTGTCTCCATCCTGTCATTAGACTTTTTTTTTCTGAGAGGGTTAAAAGATTGTGAAAAGGATCAATTAATTTAGAAAACATTTTGACAGGATATTTTAGGGGAAAGAAATGGCAGCCAAAAGATTTAGAATTGACAATCAAGATGCTTTATTTGAGCTGATGGCAGAGGCACCAGACATTAGCTCAGAAGGGGAGAGTGATATTGAGTTTGAGCCTGAGGGGTTGCCAGAATCAAGCAGTGGAGAGGATAGTCCCTCTGAGGATGAGTGCAATGACGAGTCTGGGGAGGAGGGACTGTCACAGGAAGATGTTTGTGAAGCCTATTGGGATGAGGTTTTACCTGGCGCAGATCCATACAGCAATGGAGTGGAGTTCAGCGTCAGGAACCCAGGGGGTCGCAGTCTTCCACTCAGAAATTCCCCTCCTATTGTGTATTTTAACTTGTTCCTCACAATGGACCTGCTAATACACATAGTGAGGGAGACAAACAAATATGCAAGGGATCTACTAGCAGCAAAGGCAGAGTGGATCCAAATTCATCCTCATTCACGGCTGCGCTGGTGGATGAATGGAGGGCTGACTGTGGCACTTCTAAAAAAATGGATTGGCCTTTCTATAAATATGGGAATTATTCGCAAGAAAAATGTAAAAATGTACTGGGACCTTACACACCCTTCTCAGGCCACACCTTTCTTTGGCCAAGTCATGCCGTTGTGGCAATATCTCATTGTCACAAGGATGATCCACTTAAATGACAACGCCACTGCAAAGGCACGGGGAGAGGAAGGGTTTGATCCCTGGCATAAGGTGCGTCCAGTTTTGGACTCCCTGAACCGTGCATTTAAAAAATACTATGTGCCACGGCAGGTGCTCTCCATTGATGAGTCCATGATTGGCATGAAGAATAGGGTCGCCTATATTCAGTACATGCCCAACAAAAGACATGCCAGGTTTGGGATTAAAAAATTTGAGGTCTGTGACAGCAGCAACAGCTATATTTTGTACGTTGACCTGTATGCAGGCAGGGATAAAACAACAGGGTGTGAAAAGGGATTTGTATATAACAAGGTCATGAGCCTCTTAAAGTCTTGTGACTTACTTAATAAGGGATATCACTTAATGACCGACAATTATTACACCAGTGTCGGCCTTGCTGAGGATCTCTTATTGACCACAACCCTTCTAACAGGCACAGTGAGGGTCAATTCTAAGGGTTTGCCACCCGAGATAACCAGGGCCAAGTTACAGCCGGGTGGATCAAAATATTTGAGAAAAGGTGGGTTGTTGGCATGTGCCTTTAGAGAAAAAAAAAGCCATCGCAAGCCTGTGCTGCTGCTGTCCACTGCCAGTCTGGCAAGTGATGTACTTGTGCATACTAGATGTGGCCAGTCAGCCATCAAGCCCCAAATCATTCTTGACTATAACAAAGGAATGGGTGGGGTTGATGTAAGCGACAGAAAAATATATGAGTTTGCTGCAGAGAGACCAACACATAGGTATTGGTCGAAGATATGGCGTAACCTCATAGACGTTTCCATAATGAACGCCTATGAGCTTTACAAAATTAATACTGAACACAGCAAACTCCTTAGCAGGCACAGCTTTGTAGTTGATATCATAGAGGCTCTCTGCTTGTCTCAGGAGGGAACGTCCTCTGAACACTCAGCAGCAACCCCACTGCTCGCCCCATCATCAAAGGAGCATGGTTTTGCCATTTTGCCGGCAAAGAAAGAAAGGGACTGTGCCATATGTTCTGACAGAAGTAAGCCTGGTGGACGAAAAAGATCACGCCACTGGTGCCCAGGCTGCAATGTTGGCATCCATGAAAGATGCTACCCGCTTCTTGTCCATAACACCCCATGCAACATAGACCCGGATGATTCAAGTGTAGGGTGATACACATGAAAGACACTGCAAAATATTGTCTACACAAACACCTATATGTACTTTACCTCCCATTATAAAACTGATCAGGTTTTCCATGCGGGGGAGGGGATAGATTAAGCAGTTTGGGGGCTTCTTTTTTAAAAAATGTTTATAAAGGTTTAACTTGGAAAACAAGTAAAAAATACTCAAAAAAATATAAAGTGAAAAAAATATGTTTACCATTTTTTTTGTCAAATAATTTTCCCTCCCTATTTTAATAAATATATTTCATTGTACATATATTCTGGAAAAATATAATACATGTTATAAAATTAACACTAACAACCCTTCAAAAAGTGCCCAGTCCCTAGAAATAATATACACGTAAAAATAATTAACAAATAGGCATGTCGATGACACAAATTGGACTCTGACCCATCTCCATTCCATTCCCCTGCTGATCTGTCTGCTTTGGCACCGGGCACCTGGTTACCCTCTGATTTTCGGGCCCAGGTCCCTGCCCACCCAGCCACACACCCGCACTGCCTCCTGGCAACCCTGGCACTTGGGTCTGTATCTGTAACCCTACATTCCCCTTACCTGCACTTATCAGACACCCCTTGTCTGCGCTTTAACCTTGCACTTGCCACATTGCTGGCTGCACTACCAGTTGTTGTTGTTTTATCCCTTGCTCTGCACTTTCCACTCCTCCCCTCTCCCTTGCACCTTCCCCCTTCCCTTTCCGATGCACCTGCGCGTTCTCAATGTCACTGGGCCTAGTAAGATTGTTGTTTTGTCCTCCCTTGTTCCCCTCACTTGCCTCGTCACGCTCTGAAACACTTGTGTATGAGCGCAATACAAATAAAATATCATATCATAGCCTGCACTGTCCGGAGTAGGCGTACGTGGGAGTGCACCAGCAAAACAGAGTGACAAACAGGGGGCATCGCAGCTTACTTCTTGATGGAAGAGCCTACCCCCTGCACGGGGAACACGTTTTACCCAAAATGCAGGCCTAAATTGACAGGCAAGCGTCTCAGCTGGTTGAAATGCATGACCCTTTTGATAGAAAGCCTTGTGCCCACAGACAGGCTTGGCAGGCTGCAAGTGTGACAACTGCGAGACTGACCCTAAGCCATGATGAGCACTGTGCATTCCTCATCAGACCCAGTATGTGAGGATACTGTGTACATTCCAGTGCTGTGACAGCCAGGAGAGCATTGTTCAAGCCATGTAGAAGGCCAGTGTTACTTTCAGCACTAACACACTTCTCCCAGGCTGTAGCTAACATACATTGGAGACTGATCCCTCTCCATTCCACGGCCTGCCCTGTCCAGAGCAGCCATACATGGGAGTGCACAAGCAAAACCAAGTAACAAAAAAGGGGCATCCCAGCTTAGTTCTTGATGGCATAGCCTACCGCCTGCACGGGGAACACGTTTTACCCAAAATGCAGGCCTAAATTGACAGGCGAGCGTCTCAGCTGGTTGAAATGAATGACCCTTTTGAGAGCGAGCTTTGTGCCCATGGGCAAGCTTGGCAGGCTGCAAGTGCGACAAAGGGGAGAATGACCCACTCCACGATGAACACTACAGATTCCTGTTTAGACACCATACATGTGCAGGGTTTGGAATTGAGATTCAATGAGCAAGAGCTAAATCCAGCTCCTGAGTGTTGGGCATCCCACTGTGGGCAGGAGCTACCACAGGGGAACCAGGAGCCACCAGAAATGCTCCTTTTTGTTCATTTTGTATGAACCATTGTGCTTAAATGTTTATTAGATGTGTTCTAATTCTTCTGTACTAACATTCCCAAATATTCAAAGTTAATGTCACATTTCCGTGGTTGGAAGGCACCAGTTGGCCATATGAGCCAATGGTAGCTCCTGGTAGATGTTGGTTTTAAGCTAACCAGGCTCTACTATGCTAGAAGCAGGAGCTAACTAGCACCCAGCTCCCTTCAATTTCAAACCCTGATGTGTACCCTGGGTACACTCCACTCCATTATCTGCTAGGAGTGCATTTGAATGCCATGAATGAGGGCCACAGTTTTCTAAGTACTGGTACTCTTCACCCAGGCTGTAGATCACACAAAAGTCATTGGTGGGTGTCACAGAAGAGGAGGCTGCTGCAGGATTGGCCAGTTCCTTACAGACTTTGAAAAGATCGGCCATGTTGTTTGATGCCGCAGAGATGCGTGCTTGAATAAAGACTCGTATCTTAGAGTGGATGCAGAGCCGATATTGCCTTTGAAGAAGGCGGCAGGCCGGTTTGTCAGAGGGGCGGTCCACCTGACGCATTCCATTTCCACTCAGCTGTCCAACACATGTGTTTAAGGGCAGCCAGATCAGAGTCGTACCAAGAATTGCTCTTTTTGGAAGGCTTCAGGCCGACCCACATGACAGGGGCCAGAGTATCAAGGGTGTTAGAGATAGAGAGATTGAAGTTAGCGAGGGCACAGCAGGCAAGGGAGCCTGTGCAGAGGAGGAGGAAGACACAGCAAGCAAGGGAGTAATCTTAGTTTGATTTTCAGCCTCTATGTTTCAATTTTGAATTTTTTAAAAATAGTTTTGTGTTGGGGATTGAGAGAGGTCGGAGGGCATGGGTGAGGGGGATTGAGGGAGGTGGGAATGGGTTTGGGGATTGATTGGTGTGTGCGCTAAGCGCCGAGATGCCTAAGGGCGATGCGCGCTATACAAATAAAAAACCAAACCAAACTAATTACTCTGTTCCACTTGTTTTAACATACACAGCTACTTTAACTGTGCATACTCTCCTAGAGACTAGAACAACATATGCAGGCACCCACTAGCCTCCCAATGTGCTGTGGTTAAGGTCCACAAAAGGATTGTGCCCATTTTGCACACCCATTTGGAGAGCGTGTTAGAGAGTGTGTGTTGTTATTTCATATTAGCTAGGGTTATTGAGTATGGTATGTAAAACATGTTCGCTGTCAGCAAGCACTGTACAGAGCACTATTAATTTATGTGCAACACTTTGTTCAACATAGACATTTTTTTATATGTAGCGTAACATGATACCTCTTTTCAAGGCTGAATGTATTCCCTTGTCCAAGCTGACCCACATTTGCATTGGTAATGTGGATGGTCTGAAGAAGGACAGAGACTGATATCTTCCAGTATCAAGTATTTTATCAATTACAAGAAAAGGTGTAAACTCCTAACTCTCCCAAAACTATGGGTTTTCTATGCCTTACACAAAACTAACTAGGGTGGTCGTCAGTAATAGTCAGTCCAAATTGAAGATCTGTTCTCCATCCAAAACTAATCTATTCTGTCCCTACCACTATCACCGGGCCTGTATTCATGAAGAAGAACTTTTCTCATGTTGTCAGGTTGGCTTCAGGCTTCTCTGCTTCTCTTTCTCTCGCTCAGTGTCCGCTCTTTGATGTGAGCGGGTCTGTGGTTTCTGCGTCATTGTTGGACTTAACAGTCCACTAACGCTCGTTCACGCCACCACCTAAGGTTCGGTATCTTCATTGGCGTTCCCTTCCTCCAGCTTCTCCTGCTTCCAGCTTCACTTGTGTCACATTCCCACACCAGCTTTCTTCCAGGTTTGAACCCTGCATGTCCCGGTCTCTCTCATCTCTCACTGCACAGCTGACTCGAAACCCCCGTACTTATCTCTCCAATGGGACTCTTTCTGTTTTATGACATGTTGCTGGGACTTCCAGAGCGGAGCCTCATAGTCATTTGTATCTGTTTCCTGAGTTTTCTCAATTACTCGGGCACTCTTCTTCTCAGTATTACAAGAATACTTCTCCTTATGGAGAAACAATGGTTTTATACCACAGTAACAAACAGTAGCTCGGTCTTCTTGTCTTCTTTTTGATTATAGCTGTTAATGGTGGGTTATAGGGGGGAGTCTCACCCAGTGAGGTCTCGCTTGCCTCTACCCCTTGAGAAAAGCTATTGTAAGGGGTGTTCCAAAGATCACATAATTTCAGGCAATGTCATAAACATGCATTCTAGTTCCAACCTCCAGTTTTTTCTAAGAGACCAAATTCCTTGTTTTTTCCTATATGTTTTTTTTATAAGACACTAATGCTAAATGGCTAGTCATGCTTTTTGCTGGCTCTCCCATTTTCAGGAAATGGCCATTGGCAAATTCAAGAGTTCAATGTTCAAAGAACAAATCATTCTCCAACCCATCTTACTTCCATGCTCCCCTGTCCCTCCGGTCATCGTTTCCTCCCCTCCACACCCTTTTAACCCACTCAGCTTATTCTTTTAGCTGCAGCACCACTGCTGCCGCCATTCCAGCCTCCATCATGGGCCGACGTGGACATAGAAGAGGGACTCAGCATGGAGCCACACCTTCCATCTCCACGGCCCCCATCTTAAGTTAACATTTTGTTTGAATGGGAAACATACCATTTATTCCAACAAAATAAATTGTTATTAGAACCCAGGTTTCCGGATTGGAAACCTGAGACACTACTGGCAAGAGCACCAGATCCGGCAGGCCAGATCATGGGGTAATGGCAGCTGGGCCCATTGCTGAGGTCCTCGCTGTGCTCGGGCCTATAATGTGGGCTCAGGGCCATCGCCCCGCAATGTGGCCTGCCGGATCAGGTGTTGTTTCCATATTACAGTCACATTTCTGTAATGTATGTCTGGTCCGTGGTTTTTGAACAAAATAGGAAAGTATGTACCATGGCTTTGAGATGACATCACACCTGTCTGTACTGGTTCCACGGTTTCAAAACAATTGCCAAAAACCCATTAAGAATGATTGTTCTAAGATCAATGCTCAACAATAATTGCCACTTCACTTAGATATCCAAATCCTGGGATAGTGCGTACCAACACATTACTCATGGCTTCACATTTTTATAAATCTGCTCAAGAGTTGTGAAAATATAATCAAAAGTCATATTTAGAATATTCTGAGATCAAATGTCAAATTAAATGGCCACTCTGACTAGCTACAACATTTATGAGATAGCACATACCATAACCTTTACAGTGATACCCCACTCATCGAAATCAAACAAATGGTTGCTGAGAAATTACAAAAAAACATTTTGCAAATGCAAATTTCAAGGTCAAAGGTCACATTTCCTACCCCCATGCCCTACTTGATGCATATAAGACAAAGTACATGACATGACCATTCCAACAACACCTTGCTTGTATAAATGTTCTACATGGTAGCAGAACAAAAAAAAAGTTTTAGTTGAATGATTTAGAGGTCAAAGGTCAAATCCCAAAGCATCTCAAACTATCTGTACCTTTTATACGAAAGAATGTACCACGGGATTGAGATGACACCACATTTGTCTATATCGAACCCAGTTCCAAAGCAATAGCAAAACACACATTGAGAATAATTATTCTAAGGGTCAAAGGTCCACGATAATTTCCACTTGACTTATATATCCAATAGATGTGATAGTACATACCAATACATTAGTGTTGGCTTCACCCTTTTCTAAAACTGTTCAAGAATTGTCATAATATAACAAATAAATCATATTTACAATCCTTTTTTCTGAGGTCGAAGGTCAAATAAAAAGGCCACTTTGAGTATCTACCCCATTGATGAGTAGCACATACCATGTCCATTACAATGATACCCCACACAGCTAAATCAAATGAATGGTTGCTGAGAAATTACAAAAACACTTTGGAAGTGCTCATTCAAAGGTCAAATGTCATATCCCCCTAGACCCTACTTGATGCCTCCGAGTCAAAGTACCCAACATGACTGTTCCAATAACACCTCTTTTATGTAAATGTGCTAAATGGTAGTAGAGCAACAACAAAAAAACACTTTTGGGTGAGAGATTCTAAGGTCAAAGGTCAAATAACAAATCCTGAGGCCTAATCTGATCCATAAATTAAGAAGCACAATTCAGGACATTCGAAGAGACACCTCATTTGTCAAAATCAGTCCCACGGTTGTATAACAATTACTAAAAAAGCACTTTGCACTTTATTATTCAGAGGTCAAAGGTCAAATGTCATAACCTCTCAACATATTAGACAATGGATTATGGAGAACATGTCATTAACTTTCAAAAGACACCGCAATTAAAATAAACAGATCTAGGGTTACAAAGATATGATGACAAACACATTTAATGTAGTGCATTTTAAGGTCAAAGGTCAGTTATAAAAACTCTGTGACCCATTGGCTCACGTACAGAGATAACACGTTCGAAAATTGTCTGATGACTAAACATACATACCAGAACAAAGCATTTACTAGACTTTATTGAGTCCCAGTTCTGCAATAGAAATTCTTGCAGGGAAAACAACAAGGGAAATAAACAATGTCAGCCATTTTGAAGTGTATGTAAGACTACCCAGAATGTTTGAGATTATTTATTTTCCTTTGCATCATATTGCTACTAAGTAAAACCTGATTTCCCTAATGATGCTTCTAAATTATTGGTCTTTTCCTTTTACTTTTTTCATTATATTTGTGGTTTGGAAAAAAAGTTCACATTTGACACTCATGGGATGTACTTACGCTAAGCCCCAAAAAATAAATAAATAAAATAAAACATGAAACTTCTGTTTTTTGTCTGAGCTGCAAACATAATATACTTGAAATCTGCCCATCTACCTACTGAAAAAAATAGTTTTCTAAAAGTGCTACCTTTGTCGTCAGTGATATAGACTTTTTACAGTGGTATGTGTCCACCATATTGAATTATGTCATGTGACCTCAGGGTGTGACACAAACATGTGTTTTTTGGCTAATTTTATAGAGAAAAATATACTGAAACAAAAAATGTATGGTTATCCTATAGTATTATCGATTTCTAGTGAGCTACAGCAATTTGAGATACAACAGCTAAGAATCAGAGAAAATAGCATGGCACTGAGTGTTTTCCAATGGGCTCTAATAGGGTTAACCGTATCATGATCAAAAATTGGTACCCTCTACCGTTAATTCCGGTCCTACTGGATCAAGTGCGTATGGCAACTATTTACACACAATTGGAACTCCGGGGGGCATATCATCTGGTACGAGTACGGGCTGGGGACGAATGGAAAACAGCGTTCCGGACTAGGTTTGGCCTGTACGAGTATCAGGTGATGCCTTTTGGTCTGTGCAATGCCCCGGCTGCCTTTCAGCACTTCTTGGATAAATTGCTGCGAGAATATCTCAATATCTTCGTGGTCGTGTACATCAACGATATCTTGATCTATTCGCAAGATGTACACGAACATGTAAAACACGTCAAGGCAGTACTCTAGCGTTTGCGAGAGCACAGTTTGTTTGCTAAACTGGAGAAATGTGAATTTCATTGCACTACCGTAGAATTTTTGGGGTATTTCCTAACCCCGTCAGGGGTACAGATGGACCAGCGAAAGGTGCAAGCAATCTTAGATTGGCCAGCGCCCAAGTCAGTGAAGGAAGTGTAATCCTTCCTAGGATTTTCTAATTTCTACCGGCGGTTTATCTGAAATTTCTCAGAGTTGGTGACCCCTATCACTTCTTTACTCAAAAAGGACAAACCTATGTGTGGAGTGAGTCTGCCGAACAAGGCTTTCAGCAGTTAAAACGGGCCTTTACATCTGCCCCGGTGTTAAAGCACCCAGATTTGTCTTTGCCCTTCGTAGTGGAAACAGATGCTTCCAGCTACGCAGTAGGTGCAGTCCTTTCACAACGGGATTTGCAATCAGGGCTACTCCATTCCGTGGCTTATTACTCAAGAAAAATACTTCCTGCAGAAGCTAATTACACCATAGCTGATCGGGAGTTACTAGCAGTGAAGGCAGCCTTCGAGGAATGGAGACATTGGGGGCTCGTCATACCATGACCGTGATAACCGATCATCAGAACCGGCAGTTCATTAAAACAGCTAAGACACTCAGTCCGCGCCATTTACGTTGGGCATTATTCTTTGCCAATTATGATTTCCTCATTACCTACTGTCGGGGGGAAATTCTGCCGGGGTCGGCCGGGCCGTCCGCAGACCTCCGGGCAGGGAGGCCCCAACTCCTCCCGTGTATATCTCGGATCGAGACAGAGTATGAGGCACACACAAGGAGCAAGGCAACTTCTGCTGTTTATTATGCAAACGGCAGGGATGGGTCAAGGAGCGTACGCGTTCGTCCTGACACACACACTCGTGGGGCTCGCAGGCCCTTTTTATTGTAATATGACGCGCTACTTGCGTCACTTCAAAAGTTAACAAAAAACCTATCGCCATTCTTAATTGGTTGCTCGAGTGGTAGGGTTAGTATAGTACACATATAGAGAATGATATTAGTGGTCAAGGTGTAGTCAGGTGGTATATCTGGGTTGTCCCTATAATTAGATACATAAGAATTGTTACATGAAGACTCCTGAGGATTGGCTAATGTTACTGACGTCTGAGATAAGAGCCCCATGTTCTGATTGGTGCATCCGTGAGCTCCCCAGCCTGGGACCACCGTTGTTCCCAGCTCTCGGTGTACCTGTGTTTGCAACAATGTTTCAATAAGGGTACGTGCAGACAATGTGAGGATTTATTCATAGGTGGAAGGCTGACCGCTCCCACTGTAGCAGATGTCCATTGAGCCTTTCAAGTGTATCGGCCTATGTCTCGTAGCGAGGGACCCAGACGCCTTTCTTTCTCCTGGGCTTTGGCATCTCGTCAGGTTCGGCTTGGTCACGTGAGGCGGGACCGTGTTTGAGGCAGAATTCTGCACAATTAATATTGCTTTTCCACTGTGTGTCTGGTTTAATATGTAGATATGATTCTAACGTTGGTACGCGGAGTGCAAGGCTGCAACATCATGCCTTTGATGATTTGTTCTTGGATGTGGGTTTGCAACATTGCGACCTTGACTGGTTGCTCCACCAGGCTCATTCTGCGGGATCAGCAACCTGACTTTTGCTTTGTTAATGTCCACGGGAACTCTTGCCTGAGGCCTACGTGGGCCTGGTGTATAAGTGATCCATTTCGGGCATGGGTGCTTTAGGTTATAGTGGCGTATATTTCCATGACCAGTATCGTGTTTCTATTATACCTCTCATGGTGGTAACGGGTTTCAAGAGAAGCGTGAGCAAGCGGCGTTATAGATGAATTCATGATGCATCTTGCGTTTCTGCATTCTGAAAGCCTATGTAAAAATAATAAAGATGCACGTCCGTGAATATGCCTGTCGCCTACGTCAGAGCACTGAGTATGTTCTTCGTGTAGATTGTTGTGGGAATGTTAGGTGTGTATATTTGTACAGATGTGCTTCCAGTTGTCTAGGTCGTCATGGCATCTCTAACGACGTGTGGTTTTTTAGTCTAGCTGATCCGAGCCGCAGGTGTCGACATGGCCAGTGCGGGCTGCTGGGCAAACAGGTGGACACATCCGTATGTTCCTGTACCATGGTACCTGGTCGTCTGGTAACTGGACAAACTCTTCTCGCGGCGGGTGTCTGGGCCGTGACCCTCTAGGCCAAGCGCGAGAGGTGAAGGACGGGAGCCTGGTCTTCCATTCTCCCACTTCAGTCCCCCCTCTGGTCGACTTGTGGACCACAAACATATCCTTCTCGTTATCTCCTCTTACCCTCCATATCTTAGTTATCCCTCCGAGATGTCCATAATGGTTTACATGATCTTCAAACGACCAATACATGTATTCACATGTTCCTCCAGGAGTACAGTATACCCATCTTCCTATGTAGCTCCTGGGGTTCCTTGGGTTCTCGATCTTCACTGATGGTGGATCTAGATGGTTGGTGATGATTTGTGTGCGCAGCTTCTCCCTCTCTTGTATTATCACCCCTGTATGCTGACCATCATCTGCTGGCATCAAGGGGTGCATTCCCACCATTTCCAGCAACTCGTCAGCCGTGCGTGCCTTTCGGGCTTTCCAAAATTTAATTATGATCAGAGTAGCTCCAGCCAAAATAGTACACCCCACTATTATTTTCAGTCCATCCGACAGCCAAGATGGCATCCATGACCATAATAGTGAGAACCAGCTCTTATCCTTGTTTACACCGTTACTCTCGTCCATCATTTTAGAGTGCATCTGGGCCAATTGTGAAACTGCTTCTGTCAGTGTACCATTGTCAGCATCGTTGGCAGGTATGAACGTGCAGCAAGATTGTCCTATCTTTGCACAAACTCCTCCTTCCATTGCTGTGAGAAGGTCCAGTACATATCTGTTCTGTAGTGCTACCATCCTTACAGCTCGCAGCTCCTCTTTAATTGCGTTGAACCCATTTACTGTTGAATTGATGGTCATCATTAGTTCCCATCTTGTTATTTGGAGCCATTTTGCGTTTGCGTATGCCTGCAGTCCCGGATGTATTATTGAGGAGAAAAACATTGCTGCTCTGCTGAATAGTCTGTGTTCTGGCGGTATTGACGTTAGTTCCGTTTCCGACCTTCCCCACAGGTAATTTCCTGTCAGTGGCTCTCCTTGTCGTTTTCTCCTATTTAGGACAGTATCCTCGCTGTTGGTCTTGTTCTCTTGCTCCTTCTGGAGTGGTGCAGATCTCTTTCGTCTCTTATCCCCTTCATCCATTTTAGGAAATTTCGCCACATTGACATGCTTCTTAGGTACCACTAGTGATGGTACATTGACGTGTACCATTGTGCACACACCATTCCACAGGGGAGGCAGTGTATGATATGCCTTTTCTCCGCAGGCCCAATAATGGTCCATTATTACTGCTGTTCCCGCACCCCCCTCAGGTAACTCCATCACACTTGCACAATTGGTGTTATATCCTACATCCACCTCTCCTTTATGCTGGTAGCATACTTTGGGCGCAGTCAATGGTAATATTGTTATTGGGTCTTCATCTTCTTCTACCCACGTGAGCATAGGTACGTACTTGATCCACGTCGTCCAACATCGATGATTGTGTGTCTCGATGGTTGAGATAGTTTCTTTTGTTACCATGTTGCTGCCAATTACTCCTATCTCCCAGCTGTTGTCCAGATACACCTTTCCTGTTATCGTCAGTAGCGGCCTTTCCCAACATCCTTGTTTACCCGGAACTTCAGTGGCGTACCAATCACATGGTAGATACTGCAGTGTTACCTTTTTTGTTTCTCCTTTTGCAGGGCCACTTGTTATGTACCTGAATGCTTCGGCATGTAAACTGGTCTTGTGATAACTCAGATAGGTCTTGAGGAAGTTGTTTTCATATGGGTATGAGTCTCGCGTTTTCCATGTCATGTGCACCACTGTTCCTTGAAATCTTCCTTTCGTTTGGAACAGGGCCAAATATATTATGCACTGTGCTGTTTTTTCATCTATTTCTGTGGCAACAAATGTTCGTGAGGCGCTCATGGCGTATGGTATTAATGAGCAAACGTAACAGCTATCCTCAGTTGTCTGCTTACCAATGCGGGTCATGTGCTGGTACCATATGTTGTTTGTGACATGTGCTGAATCTTGTACATAATTATCAATACCTTTATTGTCTGAGTATGTGCTGCGTTTAACTCTATTTTGCTTGGGTGCAATGTTACTATTACCACCTGACGTAACACCTGTTGCAGCAGAGGGCGGGGGTATATTAAGTTTGTGCGCAGCAATAAAATCGATAGCATAGCTGTACTGCCAGACAGAGGCAGCCAAGAACCCGGTGATCATAAAAATCCCTATTATTTTTATTACATGTGCTAATTTCACCGGCATTTTGCTCTTACCTTGCTGCAGTCCTGGCAGCTTATTCTTGCGACGTTACAGTTGCCCGCCTAAAAATTCTCAAAAGTGCTTGTTATTAAATGTTAGTTTTAAGCTCTCCCTATCAAGTAGTCATTCAGTGCCCAGGCGAAGAGCTGCTCCCACGCTACTCTAAGTGATGGGTCTCTTAAGACCGGCAAGTATGGGTGGAGGTGGGGCATGTGATATTCTATGGCCAGGAGGAAGGCTGTGTAGTAGACACGTACCCTTCTCCTTTTTAAGTATGTTGGCCTCTTTATTTCGTATACGAACTGGTGTGACAATTCTTCTGGGTAGTTATCGTCTGGCAGCACCATCTACACCTGCACACTGAATTTGTTAATTAGCTTTCTTAACAATACAATATTACGCAGTTCCTGTATGTGCGAGAGAAAAAAAAAGAACATTCACGTGTTTACATGTGTATTAGTGCAAGCATGTCCTTCAGTTTTAGTTACAACTGTACTTAGCAGTCAATGGGGGGGTTTGTGCTCAAATGGCGGAAGTATTTTTACTCTTTGAGCGAGTGATCATGGGGTGGGCAGTATGGGGATCACTCCCTTCTTCGTTAGTTATTGTCTCCGAGGGAACAATTGGGTCGTTGTCTGTGGTTAAACTTTCTTCCGCTGTAGGGGATGTGGTTGCTGTTCTTCCAATGGATCTGTCGTTGGCGCTGGGGCGGGTCTGCAGTTTGTAGATCTTTACGTCATGTAGGTGGTTCCAGGCACGCTTATCCTTTAGTTTTACTGCTCTTGTTGATACGTCCTCTACCAGATGGGGGCCAGTGAACCTCTTCTGGTTCCACTTCCTATTGAAATTGCGAAGTAGTACGTGGTCACCTTTGGCAAGTTTGCACAAGTTCTCCTTTCCCAATTCTGTATTTTCGTCTTTTTCTTGGTTGCTGGTAGACCCGCCCCGTGTGCGCTCGAGCTGTTGAGACACAAACACGACACTAGTAATCAAAGAAGACACATATTGATACATTTCATCGCCTAACACATTCGCTGAACTTTCGTGGTCGGTGAATGCCCTTGACGTTGGTGTTAGGGGAAGGCGCATTTGGCGTCCAGTAACCACTTCGTGTGGGGTGAGGTGGTGGTCGGACCCTGGCCTGTTTCTAAGTTCAAACAATGCTAACGGAAGGCAATACAACCAACTTTTATTTGTTGTTTGTTGTATTTTAGCAATTGCCTCCTTCAATAAGCCATTCAGGCGTTCGCATACACCATTAGCCTGTGGGTGGTATGCACATGCAAATTTGTGTTTAATGTTCAGCAGGGATGTGATATGCTGGAACATTTCGTTTGCGAAATGGGGCCCGTTGTCTGATCTTAACACCTCGCACACTCCCCACCTGGGGAAGACCTCCCTTACTATGAATTTGGCTGCTCTAAACGCATCAGGGTGTGAACAGGGCCCTGCTTCAATCCACCTAGAAAATGGGCATACTACTACAATCATATACCTATTACCTTGACATATGTTGATCATATCAACATAGTCAATGTGAAGGTGCCGAAAAGGTCCTTCTGGCCGGGGTATGGTACCTCTTATCACTTTTAAAGTATGACCGGCCGTAAACTGTTGACATGTGAGGCAATTGCTGATAAAATTTGACACATGAGAGGTTAACTCGGGACAAAACCAATCTTCTCTAATTCGTGCTGCAATTATTTCCTTGCCTGTATGGGCAGGGTGATGTAATTGGCTCAGGGCGGTATTTAACAGTGCCAACGGTATTACAACTTTCCCAGTGCCACCCTGGCGCCATAGTGCGTCAGTTGGTGACATTGTGCATCCTCTTTTCACCCATACTTCTTTTTCGGCCATTGGTGCAGCCGCTTGTAGTTCCATAATCTGTGTGGCTGGGAGATGGGTGTACCCTTCTCTTATTAACATCTCCCTAGCTATTCCCCTCCCTCTCTCTCTCTGTGAGTCTGTGGGGTTCCATATCTCACCAAAATATGCAGCATATTTCGCATGTGCGTCTGCTGCTGCATTACCTTTTGATACGTAGTCTTCTCCATTTGTGTGTGCGGTGCATTTTACCAGGGCTAGTTCTTGGGGGTCGTTTATTACTTCAATTAGTTCAGCCAACAAGAGGGCATGTTGTACTGGAGTGCCATCAGCTCTCCTAAACCCTCTTCTTCTCCATTTTGATAGCCCTGAGTGGACAGTTGATGTAACATATGCACTGTCAGAATATATAGTTACTCTTTTATTAAAACTTTCCTTTAATGCCAATATTAGTGCAACGAGTTCCGCAGCTTGAGCAGAGTAATGCTGTGGTAATTGTACACACTTCATAGCCACACACACCGGCGCCTCCATCATTTTTACTACTGCTGCCCCAGTCCTTCGTATCCCATCTCCTTGATCAATAGTTGATGACCCATCAATAAACAAAAGCTCACCTCCCTCTAGTGCGTTTTCTTCAACTTTCCTAGTACATGAGTACATTTCAGTTACTTGGGTGCAGTCGTGGGCGTAATCTCCCTCTTCAATTACTTCTGCTAGGAACCTTGCAGGGTTAACCGTGCTACATCTAACAATTGCTAGTTCAGCTTTAGACAAAATAATCTCATAACCTGATGCCCTCTGTGTTGTTAGTGTGGACTTAGGTTTATTCAATATCGCAAATAATGCATGTTCCACAAATAGTGTAGTTGGACACCCCATAGTTATTGCTGATGCTTTTTCTACTGCAAAAGCAGCTGCAGCGAGACCTTGTTCACAAGAGAAGTGGCCTAACATTATAGGGTCTAAGTGACCGCTGTAAAATGCTACTGGTTTATAGCCCATGCTAGTTTTTTGGGCCAACACTGCTTTCATCACTGCTGAGTCGCAATGTGAAAATATAAAGAAGCGCCGCTCATAGTCTGGGGATGCCAGTACTGGAGCAGTTGATATTGCGTCCTTTAATTCGTCAAATGCCTCCCTCATTTCCATAGTCCATCCCAACTTTTTCTCCCCTTTATTTGCTTCCTTCAAACCCTCAAGCAGGGGTCCTATGTATGAGCTATAATCAAATACCCATGCTCTACAGTAGTTGCACAGCCCCAGAAATTGCTGCAGTTCTCTCACAGTCTGTGGCACGGGAGTGCTTGAGATGGCCTGTGCTCTTTGTGGTGCAATCCTTCTTCCATGTTGAGATATCAGTTGGCCAATGTAAAGTACCTGTTCCTTACAGTATTGTATCTTTTCCATGTCTACCTTATACCCCTTTTCAGCCAATATTGTCAACATTTTTAAGGAGTCCTCTCTACATTTGCTTTCGTTTGTACTGCAAATTATTAAGTCATCCACATACTGTAACACTGTGCTTTCCACCTCAACGTTACCCAAATCCATCTGTATTACTCTATTGAAAATTGAGGGTGATTCACAATACCCCTGTGGTAATCTGGTATGTTTCCACTTTGTATTTCGGTAAGTAAAGCTTGTCAAATCTTGTGAGTCTGGGTGTAATGGTATTGAAAAAAAAGCATTTTTAAGGTCAATCACTGTAAATCGTGATGCTTCTGCTGGAATGCCACACAATATTGTGGCCGGGTTTGCTGTTACTGGATACTCTGCTTCTACTATGTTGTTCAAGGGTCTGAGGTCCTGTATGAAGCGCCAAGACCCCCCTTTAGCCTTGCGCACCGGGTACACAGCTGTGTTACATGGTGATTCTGAGGGGACCAATATGCCATTGTTTATAAGGGCCGTTATGGTTTCATATATGCCCTCATCTGCCTCTTTTGACAATGGGTACTGTTTCACTCTTGGTAATATGGCACCTTTTTTCAACTTTATCCTTACACCCCCTATGCTTTTTATGCATCCCACGTCATAAGGGCTAATAGTCCATAATGATTTGGGCACCTTTGACATATCCTCCTTAAAAAATGGGACTGGGGTGCCTGCGGGTGCCTCAAGTGCCATTGCAATTTTCTGTGCTACTTGTTTGTGAGCCACTCTTAGCCATATTTCTACACTCATCATGAACACCATTTCATTTTCTTCCTTTTCTTCTGAGAACAGCTCTTCATCTGACACCTGGGTCAGCCTACACCCTTCTGCTAGTGCTATCACCGCCCTCCAGGCTCTCCCTTCTTTATCTTGGGCGTGCACAGCAACATAATCAGCTGTTGCAATAATGCTCTCAATGTCCACTGCAAACACCTTCCCTTCCAGTTCATTAGCTGGTGTTTCTGGTCGGAATAGATAGGCTGCTGGCCTCCTCCATATTTTCCCTTCTATCCCTGGCATCCATGCAAATGCCATGTCTGTGCCATATTGGAATATCTCGCCATCCAGTGGCTCCGCCCTAATCGCTGTCTGTCCACAGTATGCTTGCAAAATCTGTCGTGCTGCGAGCATGTTAATCCCTGGAGTAGAGCAAATTATGCCATCCTCTGTAAAGGAGATCGTCATATTCAACCTGTTCATTATGTCTCTCCCCAGTATATTTACTGGCGAGGCACTATAATACAAAAGTGGGACTGACAGATCATAATCTCCAATAGATAAGGGAACGTTATCAGTAAATGGAACCAACCCTTTAGCCCCAGAAAATCCTTGGGTGTTCATGGCTTCGCCTGACATCTTAAATTTACCTTCCCTTATGCAAGACCGGGTTGCCCCGGTGTCAACAAGAAATGATAATTTTTTGTCACCTATCGTTACCTCTATGCGTGGCTCCTCCGCACTATTAGGTGTTACTGACAGGATGGGACACACCAAGGCCGTCTGTGGGCTGGCCTATTGGGGGTACAATGATTGGCCATTCCCTGTATAAGGGTTGTGTCCCAACACCGACACCCCACCCAATTGTGTTCGTTCATTTTGGGGTGGTGGTTGTATTAACGCCACTTGTTGTTGTGGCGGCGTCAGTTGCTGTGTTATTTGTTGTTGTGGCAGTGAATAGGTTTGTTGCTGTCGTGTTTGTTGTGGTTGGTCACTCCCTTGTTGTGACATCTGCTGTTGTTGCATGCCCTGCTGTTCTTGTGAGGTCCTAGGTTGTGCTTGTTCATTCCATGCTGGTGTTCCTGGCCTGACCCTACATGTACGTGACATGTGTCCTAATAGTCCGCAGCTCCAACACACGGGTGGTTCCCTGTTTTGCCATGGGAAGCTCCCTGTGTTGTCCTGGTATACGGGTTGCCCTGTGGGGTAGTAATTTCTGAGTCCCCCCCCCTGTTGCTGGGTATTATATCCATATCCTCTCCCCCTCATAACCCCTCCTCTTCCTCTGTTATAACTATAATACCCAGTTCCTTGCATTGGGTACCCTCCTCCCATGTTCGGTGTGTGTAATTGCAGAGGCTGCACTTGCTGTATTACACCTTGTGGGGGCGCTATTTGAGCTGGATCTTGTGCAGCCACTACTTGCGTTGGGCTTTGGGCCATTGGTGTGGGCGTAGTTATTAGTGCCCCTTCCATTGTATATTTAGTAAGTTTTTTCTGTACTAATTTGGCCTCTTCTGTTTTCCTGTCCTCCTCCTTTTGTTTCATCTTTCCTTGCCATGTCCTGCAGTGATGTACTATAGTCAGTTGTATTTCTGGCCATGGTTTTGCTTCCATTCCTACTACTTTCTTTAGCTGTTTCTGAACTCCTTCTGGGAGCCCTTGTACTAGTATATGATAAAATATGGCTGGTGTTTTGTCCCATTGTTCTCTAGTTTCCATGCGCCACTTCTCTTGAATGTCCTGGATATAATCAACAGGATCCTCATTTTCACCCATCTTACGGGAAGTAATGGCTCCTATGTCTGAGGTGTCTGGGTATTGCACTCTCAGTGCCTGCCATAGCGCATGTCTGCAGTTTGCAAATGGTGCCCCATCATGCGATGTGTTTGTTATTGTTACCCCATGGAATCCCGCTCTTTTCCAAATGTCATCCGCTCTATCCCCTAATATTGATATTAACAGGCCCTTCACATCTCCTACTGCTAGTTTCTGTCCTGCGGTGTGTTTTTCCATTTCTTATATCCACTTACCCGCACCTCCACTTAGTGATGGGAGCCTACATTTTATATTTTCCTTATCCGTATGTTTCCAAGGTACATACTGTGGTCTAACCCCTCCTCTCTCCAACAGTGGCATTAAATTCTGTCTTTTGTCACCCTTTACGCTCCATGATATTGAGTCTTCACACCCCTCCTCTTCCCCCATTTCTTTTACTACTTCAAATTCTTCCTTACTACCTCTGCCCCTACCTCCCTCTTCTTCCTTTCCCCTTATTTCATCATTTCCTGTGTTCAATATGGGTATGTTTATTTGTCTGTCTTGCCTGCGACTAGGGAGGTCCCTAAGCCGACATGCATACGGTGTAAGTTCGTTCATGAAGGGCGCGAGCTTTATTCTGTGCAGAGAGCGTGCGGTGGTTGAACATGTAGGTAGTGACGTGGGAGGGCGGCGTGATGGAGATGTGGGTGGCGTGGTTTCATTGGTTTGTGTTTCCCCTATTCTTTTCGTTTCCTCCTTACTTCTCTCCAGCTCCTCCCCTCTTCTACTTATCCAGGGCGAATCTATGTTTGTTCTAGTGAGGTACAGTTTATCTAAGCTTTCCCTTTCACTCTCTCTTCCATCCTTCTCCACTCCTTCTTCCTCCTCACTGCAAAAATCATTTATAAATGACACCCCCCACTCTGCCTTTTTTCCTTTTATTGTTACTGTTTTTAAATCTATTAGGTCTCTTTCTCCCCTTTCGTTGTTACCAACTGTCCCCCCTAGTGCTGATGTCGTTGCTACCTCCCTACTTTTATATACATCTCCCCATCTTTCACTCTCCCTACCCCTCCCTTCTCTTCCTTCTTCCCTTCTCTCCTCCATTTCCCTACTGTTTTCCTCTCTTTTCCTTTTTAATTCCTCCATTACTTCGTTGCTCATCTGTTCCAATATCCTTTCATCCTCCCTCTTCCTTTCCCATTTCACCCTTTCTCTTTCTACTATACTCTCTATTACCTTCCCCTCTTCATATTTTTTAGCTGTCTCAGATATTATCCTCCTCCTCCATATTTCCATTTCTTTTTCCTTTTCTTCTTCTTCCTTCTTCTTCTCTCTCAGCACTACTCTTGATACCCTATCTGCTGCTGCTTTTACCCTTTCAGCTTCTCTCTTTTGTTCCTCGCTTCGTTCCCTTAATCTTTCCAATTCGTCCTTACCTTCTTTCCTTTTCCTCACTCTCTCTCTTTCCTCCCTCTCAAGTTGTTTGATCAGTTCATTCTGCTCATCCCTTAGTTTTGCTAATCTTTCCTCCAAAATCTCTTCCTTCTGCCGTAATAGCTCCTCTCCCCTCATTTCACTCTCTCTGGCACTATCCTCGTTTGTTCTCCTTACCGCCTCCCTTTCTTCTCCAGTTAGTGAGCCTCGTAATTTCAACAATATCTGTGCAGCTACCCACTCATCGTCTCCTATCTCTACAGTCTGCTCTTCTCTAATCCTCCCTTCCCCCATTGGTATCTTCCCATGAGCCACATATGGTGGAGGGCTGTATGCCGGGTTTGAGTATCCTTCAGCCGCCCTTAACTGTCCTTCTATTTCTCCTAATTCTCTTAAAGGGTACAACCCTCCTCCCTCTGTTTTCACTCCCGGTGTTATGGGTATCTCATTGCTCGGTTCCTTTTTTATGTCGTCTGATTTATCAACCTGTTCTCCTCCCTTTCTTTCGTTCCCCGTATTTTTTGTGCTTTCGCTCTCCTTTTCCCCACCCGTTCCTTCTTTCTTAATCTCCTTTTCTTCCGGTGTTTCCCCCATAGTGAACATTCCATTTGGTCCTGGTCGAGACCCCTGGAACATCCTCCATAAGTTAAACACCTCCACGTGGTTTGCCAACTTCTTCCCCTTGTATGTATTGTGCAGATGGTTCAGTAGTGAGTGTTGGGCATATGGATCGAAACTACCATTAGGCGGCCATGGTGTTAACATTTTGTTGTCTGTCCCCTGGGTCCACTCTATGCTGTACTTAATTAACTTCTCCCTGTGTGGTGGCAGTGTGGTGCATATGTGCTGTAGTGGGGTAGTGAGGGTGTTCCCCCACCCTCCCGACCCTCTCCCGTATGACATGGTTGTACTCCCCTTGTTACCCTTCCCCTTACTACCAATTTACAATATACAACCTTGTATTGCTTACCTCGCCCCGCAAGTGTGGGGACTTACGACAATCCTTTGACAAATTATGCAATAGTAATAAATGTGATGTTATATTATATTCCTTCCCCTACGGCCCCCTGCGGCCGAAGCGCACGCAGCCCCCTGCGGCTGCGTACCCCTTACGATGATCTTATACAGTTGTCCTGTTTCTCCGTTCTCCTCCCCCTTTTACACTTGCCGTGGCCGGCGTTCTCCGTGCGCAGCCACGCCCCTTTCCCCTTCTTCTTTCGATCCACTGGTTTATAGTTTATCTCCGTATCAGCTCCTTTATCATGCTTCTCCTCCCCACCACTCTCAACCCAATGTTCCTTGTGCTCGCGATATCCTATTAAATCCCTACTGGTGACGTCACCGATTTCTTCGAGCTACTGGTATATTCGTGTTATGTTCTTTAAATTCAAAATACACTTGTAATCTACCCCGCTAACCCTACAGCTGTCTTCCTGTCTCTCCTGGAACAAGGTAATCTCATCAATACTATAACCGGACTGCGCACGCTGCGTTTCCTCGCGTGTGATACGCCCCTCAACAGGAGGGCTTAACCAGCCAATTATCTTCCGTTTTGGGCAACTACGTAACTAGCCACCGCCCACAGGGAAACGTCATCTACCTATCGAGTTTCTTGCTCGAACAATAGGGAACCTCATCTACTCATTCAATAATAAATATCAAATCGTAGGAAACCACACACCCACCCTCACACGTAGTCGCGATTTAGGCCAATCAGTGTCTTACGAGCGGCTGCACGTGATGTTTTCGTGCCCCGCCCCCCTCTTTCGCGTAACGTTAGCTCACTGTTACGAGCGGCTGCACGTGATATTTTTGTGCCCCGCCCCCCTCTTTCGCGTAACGTTAGCCGCCTGCTCTCGCACTCGTTTCGCTACCATTCATTCCATTAGCAACACTCAATTAAACCCTCGCCGCTTTGCAATACCTCCCTCCTCCCTTATTTACTTCCTCCCCCTCCCTCACAATTTCGCATTGCTTGTTGTGCGTGTCATGCTCACCAAGTTCTCTCGATGCAGGGCCGCTCGACTGCGTGCACCCCTCCAAGCGGCTCGCCACCTCCCCTCGTCTGGACCACGTCTGGACACTCGCCGACCGCGGGCGGGATACTTCTCAACCGGCTCCCGAGGGCCAATATCCGGATTGCGCTGTCCGGTCCTCTCGCAGCTCCGCGATGGTCCTGTAGTCCTCAGAAGGGGGCAACGGCAGAGGGGGCCGCGCCGCCGGGCCTCCTCGCAACGGGAGTGCCTGGAAAAATTAAAAATAAAAGTCGATCTTAAACAGATCTCAGCAGTGCCTCCAACTTGTCGGGGGGAAATTCTGCCGGGGTCGGCCGGGCCGTCCGCAGACCTCCGGGCAGGGAGGCCCCAACTCCTCCCGTGTATATCTCGGATCGAGACAGAGTATGAGGCACACACAAGGAGCAAGGCAACTTCTGCTGTTTATTATGCAAACGGCAGGGATGGGTCAAGGAGCGTACGCGTTCGTCCTGACACACACACTCGTGGGGCTCGCAGGCCCTTTTTATTGTAATATGACGCGCTACTTGCGTCACTTCAAAAGTTAACAAAAAACCTATCGCCATTCTTAATTGGTTGCTCGAGTGGTAGGGTTAGTATAGTACACATATAGAGAATGATATTAGTGGTCAAGGTGTAGTCAGGTGGTATATCTGGGTTGTCCCTATAATTAGATACATAAGAATTGTTACATGAAGACTCCTGAGGATTGGCTAATGTTACTGACGTCTGAGATAAGAGCCCCATGTTCTGATTGGTGCATCCGTGAGCTCCCCAGCCTGGGACCACCGTTGTTCCCAGCTCTCGGTGTACCTGTGTTTGCAACAATGTTTCAATAAGGGTACGTGCAGACAATGTGAGGATTTATTCATAGGTGGAAGGCTGACCGCTCCCACTGTAGCAGATGTCCATTGAGCCTTTCAAGTGTATCGGCCTATGTCTCGTAGCGAGGGACCCAGACGCCTTTCTTTCTCCTGGGCTTTGGCATCTCGTCAGGTTCGGCTTGGTCACGTGAGGCGGGACCGTGTTTGAGGCAGAATTCTGCACAATTAATATTGCTTTTCCACTGTGTGTCTGGTTTAATATGTAGATATGATTCTAACGTTGGTACGCGGAGTGCAAGGTTGCAACATCATGCCTTTGATGATTTGTTCTTGGATGTGGGTTTGCAACATTGCGACCTTGACTGGTTGCTCCACCAGGCTCATTCTGCGGGATCAGCAACCTGACTTTTGCTTTGTTAATGTCCACGGGAACTCTTGCCTGAGGCCTACGTGGGCCTGGTGTATAAGTGATCCATTTCGGGCATGGGTGCTTTAGGTTATAGTGGCGTATATTTCCATGACCAGTATCGTGTTTCTATTATACCTCTCATGGTGGTAACGGGTTTCAAGAGAAGCGTGAGCAAGCGGCGTTATAGATGAATTCATGATGCATCTTGCGTTTCTGCATTCTGAAAGCCTATGTAAAAATAATAAAGATGCACGTCCGTGAATATGCCTGTCGCCTACGTCAGAGCACTGAGTATGTTCTTCGTGTAGATTGTTGTGGGAATGTTAGGTGTGTATATTTGTACAGATGTGCTTCCAGTTGTCTAGGTCGTCATGGCATCTCTAACGACGTGTGGTTTTTTAGTCTAGCTGATCCGAGCCGCAGGTGTCGACATGGCCAGTGCGGGCTGCTGGGCAAACAGGTGGACACATCCGTATGTTCCTGTACCATGGTACCTGGTCGTCTGGTAACTGGACAAACTCTTCTCGCGGCGGGTGTCTGGGCCGTGACCCTCTAGGCCAAGCGCGAGAGGTGAAGGACGGGAGCCTGGTCTTCCATTCTCCCACTTCACTACCAGCCAGGAACTGATAATAAAAAAGCAGATATTTTATCCCGATATCCTGATTCCGATGAAAAGGGAGCAATAGAAAGTCGGCCTATTGTGCCTCCACCGCAAATAATAGGGGAAGTGGGACTGCCTAATATTTTTGAAGATGTACAAGCAGCTATGACTGTGCAAGATTTACAAGATTGGTGTGCTAAAGGATCACAACATTCTTTAGTGACCGCCTATTAAATCGTGACACTCCTATCATTCCGGAGTCAGAAAAAGGATTAGATGAGCAGAAGGGCTTGGCAGGACGGCCCAGATTGTACAAGTGGAGAGGGTGATCCCCGCTGAAAAATGAAAATCAATGCATGTGGTAGCGAAACTGCAGAAGGGAAGTCTCGGGCAAAGACCACATAAACACGTTTTCTGCTGTATCCCCAAGGCAAACCCCAAAACATGCTTGCAAAGACAATAGGCATTTGTTGAAATAACATAATAGGGAAAAAAAACAACGCACACTTACAAACAATAGTACAGTCACACCGCTTTTCAATGAATCTCAATGCAGGGGAATCATTTCGGGCTTGAGGACAACTTTTGGACACTACCTGTGTAAAGAACCGGTTAGCCCCGGCACACTTAAAGCCTTAATAAGAAATGTTCCTGTAACCAATACGTTTCCTTTTATTCCCTTTCAACAATACATCTCGATGTCCATCTTTTGAAATGTCTAACCTTCCTCAGTTTATCTGTAAAGTGTGTCATGTTCCTTTGTTGGCCTTTTTAAACATTTTTTAGCACAACTAGAGATTTGTTCCTCAGACCACCCTGCCCTCCAGTGGGTGGATATAGAAACTGCAGAAAAGAACAGGCTCTCAGCACTCCGCACTCTGTGAATACCAATGGAGGAAGGAAGCTTAGAAGAAAAATAGGCTCAAGGGGAAAGTAGAGAAGAGACCTCAAGGCTCACGAATTTGAGTGAGTTTGATTGTTACTGTTAATGTCTTTTCACTACACATATAGGGCAACACACTAAAACAACATTTGGATCCGTTAATTTACACTAAACCACACTACAATCATGCCCAAAATGAAATGAAACGGGATACATATATTAAGATTCAGAATTGCAGTCTAGAGGGCACAGTTTATATATTCTCTTGTCTAGTGCCCATTTCCTGAATAAGGCCTTTTTTCCCTACCCTGCTTAGTCTGTCTGCAGCCTGGGCTTTGCCATGGACTAGGCACTCCCCTTAGGAAGCCAGCTGAAGTAGCAGCAACACATTGTCCACTCCCTCGCGCCATACTCCTACCCAAACCCCCACCCTGACCGCCTCAAGACGGAACTACTCTCCTGACTCACCTGTCTGCCCTGGCTTGTACATAGGCGTATCCGTCTGAACAATGGTCCACTTCTGGGGTGCCTTCAGCAGAACGTTCTTGCTTTCCACAACCGTTTTGTTCCTGCCCCAGTGCAGCGATACCTCAATCGCGACCACTTCCTCTGATTCTCTGTTAAGCGATGGTACCTGGGGTAAAGAAAGAGGGGGGGGGGACGAAACATGGATTTGCTGTTTCAGTTGTTTGATGATCAGTGATGAACTGACTGGATGCAGGACTAAGAGAACTAACCTCAACCCTTTTAGCTCTGGGCTGCACCTGAGTAGACATATGTGCCGCTTATGCAAAATGAACCCCAGTCCATGCATAGTTATTTTGTGTTTTGGAACTAACACCAATGCATTCAGACCCAAAGTGAAAATGACTCGCACCCATGCAGGCCCTTTGATGGAAATAACTGCAATCCACGCATGGTGGAGAAAGCTCCAAACTCTGAGGAGGTGCTCGGGAGAAATGAGGCTCCGAAATCCGTGCAGTGTTGCCTTAGCGGTAACTCCGATAAAGAGCGTGGGTGGAGCTAACTCTACGCTCTGCTAAATCCAATCGGTGTGGCGTTAATTCATCACCAGTTTAATTTCCGTTGCATTTTTTGCCGACGTTTTTCACGAAAAATCGAATCTAAAAATGTGGGGGGGGGGGCAAGGGCCTGTAAGGGGTAGGGTGGGGTGCGGAATAGCAAATACATAATAGTGGAGGGGTGCTTGGGGGGACCCACCTACACCAAATTACAAAAATACAAAAATTCGATGAGTTTTTTTAGGGGGTGATTATTATCGTCAAAAAACGGAGGGAAAGAAAAACTGGGGATGAATAGAACCGTCGCAATCTATGCCCTGATAGGGTAGAACTAGCTTCACTTTATACATGCTATCAGGTAATAACTCCAGCCGATGCAGAACATGTTCAATTCAATCTGCGGAACCTCCATGATGCTAGTGCCAGTCTAGTAATCACCTAGCTGCAATATATGCAGGTCTACGCTAAGCTGAACCGCAATCCCTGTAGAGGTAGGGTGGAGGTATATCCAATCTGTGCAGTACAAGAGTGTGACAAACTTAAGTAGGTGCAGTGCTAGGATGGCACTAAATCCAATTCATGCAGAGATGGGGTAGAGCTAACCCCCATCTATGTAGCACTAGGGTGAACTAGGGTGGCACTAGCTCCAATGCATGCAGATATAGAGTAGAGATAACCACAGTCTATGCAGCAAAAGGGTAAAATAACTCCACATCTCAGGGCTGATGGAGTGGCACTGACTCCAATGCATGCAAAGGTAGAGCAGAGCTAATCCCAGTCTATGTAGCACCAGGGTGAACTAACTCCACATCTCAGGGCTGCTAGGGTGGCACTAACTCCAATGCATGTAGACATAGAGTACAGCTAAACCTAGTCTATGCAGCACTAGGGCGAACTAACTCCACATATGAGGGCTGCTAGGGTGGCACTAACTCCAATGCATGCAGAAATAAGAGTAGAGCTAATCCCAGTCTATGTACCACTAGGGTGAACTTACCCCACATCAGAGGGATGCTAGGGTGGCACTAAATCCAATGCACGAAGAAATAGAGTAGAGCTAACCCCAGTCTATGTAGCACTAGGGTGAGCTAACTCCATATCTCAGGGCTGCTAGGGTGGCACTAACTCCAATGCATGCATAGATGGAGCAGAGCTAACCCCCATCTATGTAGCACTAGGATGAACTAACTCCACATTTGAGGGCTTCTAGGGTGGCATGAACTCCAATGCATGCAGAGGTAGAGCAGAGCTAATCCCAGTCTATGTAGTACCAGGGTGAAATAACTCCACATACGAGGGCTGCTAGAGTGGCACCAACTCCAATCCATGCAGAAATAAGAGTAGAGCTAACCCCAGTCTATGCGGCACTAGGGTGATCTATCTCCACATCTCAGGGCTGCTAGAGTGGCACCAACTCCAATCCATGCAGAAATAAGAGTAGAGCTAACCCCAGTCTATGTAGCACCAGGGTGAGCTAACTCCACATCTCAGGGCAGCTGGGGTGGCACTAACTCCAATGCATGCAGAGACAGAGTAGAGCTAACCCCAGTCTATGTAGCACTAGGGTGAACTAACTCCACACCTCAGAGCTGCTGGGGTGCCACTAACTCCAATGCATGCAGAGATAGAGTAGAGCTAACCCCAGTCTATGCAGTACTAGGGTGAACTAACTCCACATCTGAGGGCTGCTGAGGTGGCACTAACTCTAATTCATGCAAAGATACACTAGAGCTAACCCCAGTCTGTGCAGCACTAGTGTGAACTAACTCCACATCTGAGGGCTGCTAGAGTGGCACTTACTCCAATGCATGCAGAAATAAGAGTAGAGCTAAACCCAGTCTATTTACCACTAGAGTGAACTAACCCCACATCAGAGGGCTGCTGGGGTGGCAACAAATCCAATGCATGCAGAGAAAGTGTAGATCTAACCCCAGTCTATGTAGCACTAGGGTGAGCTAACTCCACTTCTGAGGGCTGCTAGAGTGGCAGTAACTCCAATGCATGCAAAAATAAGAGTAGAGCTAACCCCATTCTATGTACCACTAGGGTGAACTAACCCCAAATCAGAGTAATGCTAGGGTGGCACTAAATCCAATGCATGCAGAGATAGAGTAGAGCTAACCCCAGTCTATGTAGCACTAGGGTGAGCTAACTTCACATCTGAAGGCTGCTTTGGTGGCACCAACTCCAATGCATGCAGAGATAAAGTAGAGCTAACCCCAGCCTATGTAGCACTAGGGTGAGCTAACGCCACATCTGAGGGCTGCTGGGGTGTCACTAACTCTGATTCATGCAGAGATAGAGTAGAGCTAACCCCAGTCTATGTAGCACCAGGGTGAGCTAACTCCACATCTGAGGACTGCTGGGGTGGCACTAAATCCAATGCATGCAGAGATAGAGTAGAGCTAACCCCAGTCTATGTAGCACCAGGGTGAGCTAACTCCACATCTCAGAGCTGCTGGGGTGGCACTAACTCCAATGCATGCAGAGACAGAGTAGAGCTAACCCCAGTCTATGTAGCACTAGGGTGAACTAACTCCACACCTCAGAGCTGCTGGGGTGGCACCAACTCCAATGCATGCAGAGATAAAGTAGAGCTAATCCCAGTCTATGTAGCACCAGCATGAGCTAACTCCATATCTCAGGGCTGCTGGGGTGGCACCAACTCCAATGCACGCAGAGATAGAGTAGGGCTACCTGCAGTCTATGCAGCACTAGGGTGAAATAACTCTACATCTCAGGGCTACTAGAGTGGCACTAACTCCAATGTATGCAGAGATAGAGTTCAGCTAACCCCAGTCTATGCAGCCCTAGGGTGAAATAACTCCACATCTGAAGGCTGCTAGGGTGGCACTAACTCCCATGCATGCAGAGATAGAGTAGAGCTAACCCCAGTCTATGCAGCACTAAGGTGAACTAGCTCCACATCTGAGGGCTGCTGGGGTGTCACTAACTCTAATTCATGCAGAGATAGAGTAGAGCTAACCCCAGTCTATGCAGCACTAAGGTGAACTAGCTCCACATCTGAGGGCTGCTGGGGTGTCACTAACTCCAATGCATGCAGAGATAGAGTAGAGCTAACCCCAGTCTTTGTAGCACTACGGTAAGCTAACTCCACATCTGATGGCTGCTGGGGTGGCACCAACTCCAATGCATGCAGAGATAAAGTAGAGCTAATCCCAGTCTATGTAGCACCAGGGTGAGCTAACTCCACATCTCGGGGCTGCTGGGGTGTCACTAACTCCAATGCATGCAGAGACAGAGTAGAGCTAACCCCAGTCTATGTAGCACTAGGGTGAACTAACTCCACACCTCAGAGCTGCTGGGGTGACACTAACTCCAATGTATGCACAGATAGAGTAGAGCTAACCCCAGTCTATGCAGCTCTAGTGTGAACTAACTCCACATCTGAGGGCTGCTGGGGTGGCACCAACTCCAATGCACGCAGAGATAGAGTAGAGCTACCTGCAGTCTATGCAGCACTAGGCTGAACTATCTCCACACCTCAGGGTTGCTAGGGTGGCACTAACTCCAATGCATGCAGAGATAGAGTAGAGCTAACCCCAGTCTATGCAGCACTAAGGTGAACTAGCTCCACATCTGAGGGCTGCTGGGGTGTCACTAACTCCAATGCATGCAGAGATAGAGTAGAGCTAACCCCAGTCTATGCAGCACTAAGGTGAACTAGCTCCACATCTGAGGGCTGCTGGCGTGTCACTAACTCTGATTCATGCAGAGATAGAGTAGAGCTAACCCCAGTCTATGCAGCACTAGGGTGAACTAGCTCCACGTCTGAGGACTGCTGGGGTGTCACTAACTCCAATTCATGCAGAGATAGAGTAGAGATAACCCCAGTCTATGCAGGACTAGGGTGAACTAATAGCACATCTCAGGGCTGCTAGGGTGACACTAACTCCAATGCATGCAGAGATATAGTAGAGCTAACCCCAGTCTATGCAGCACTAGGGTGAACTAACACCACATCTCATGGCTGCTAGGGTGGCACTAACTCCAATTCATGCAGAGATAGAGTAGAGCTAACCCCAGTCTATGCAGCACTAGGGTGAACTAACTTCACATCTCAGGGCTGTTGGGGTGGCACTAACTGGAATGCATGCATAGATAGAGTAGAGCTAACCCCAATCTATGCGGCACTAGGGTGATCTATCTCCACATCTCAGGGCTGCTGGGGTGGCACTAACTCAATTCCATGCAGAGATAGAGTAGAGATAACCCCAGTCTATGCAGCACTAGGGTGAACTAACTCCACATCTGAGGGCTGCTGGGGTGGCACCAACTCCAATGCATGCAGAGATAGAGTAGTGCTATCCGCAGTCCATCTAGCACTAGGGTGAAATAACTCCACATCTCAGGGCTGCTAGAGTGGAACAAACTCCAATGAATGCATAGATAGAGTAGAGATAACCCCAGTCTACGCAGCACTAGGGTGAACTAACTCCACATCTCAGGACTGCTGGGGTGGCACTAACTCCAATGCATGCAGAGATAGAGTAGAGCTAACTCCAGTCTCTGCAGCACTAGGGTGAACTAACTCCACTTCTCAGGGTTTCTGGGGTGGCACTTACTCAAATGCATGCAGAGATAGAGTAGAGCTAACCCCAGTCTTTGCAGCACAAGGGTGAACTGACTCCACATCTCAGGGCTGCTGCGGTGGCACTAACTCCATTGAATGCAGAGATAGAATAGAGCTTACTCCCAGTCCATGCAGCACTAGGGTGATCTAGCTCCACATCTCAGGGCTTCTGGGGTGGCACTTACTCCAATGCATGCAGAGATAGAGTAGAGCTAACCCCAGTCTGTGTAGCACTAGGGTGAGCTAACTCACTAACTCCACATCTGAGGGCTGCTGGGGTGGCACCAACTCCATTGCATGCAGAGATAGAGTAGAACTAACCCCAGTCTATGCAGTACTAGGGTGAACTAACTCCACATCTGAGGGTTGCTGGGGTGACACTAACTCTAATTCATGCAAAGATACACTAGAGCTAACCCCAGTCTATGCAGCACTAGTGTGAACTAACTCCACATCTGAAGGCTGCTGGGGTGGCACCAACTCCAATGCACGCAGAGATAGAGTAGAGCTTCCTGCAGTCTATGTAGCATTAGGGTGAGCTAAAACCACATCTCAGGGCTGCTGGGGTGGCACTAACTCTAGTGCATGCAGAGATAGAGTAGAGCTAACCCCAGTCCATGCAGCACTAGGGTGATCTAGCTCCACATCTGAGGGCTGTTGGGGTGTCACTAACTCTAATTCATGCAGAGATAGAGTAGAGCTAACCCCAGTCTATGTACCACCAGGGTGAACTAACTCCACATCTGAGGGCTGCTAGGGTGGCACTAAATCCAATGCATGCAGAGATAGAGTAGAGCTAACCCCAGTCTTTGTAGCACTAGGGTGAGGTAACTCGCTACCTCCACATCTGAGGGCTGCTGGGGTGGCACCAACTCCAATGCATGCAGAGATAAAGTAGAGCTAACCCCAGTCTAGGTAGCACCAGGGTGAGCTAACTTCACATCTCAGGGCTGCTGGGGTGGCACTAACTCCAATGCATGCCGAGATAGAGTAGAGCTAACCCCAGTCTATGAAGTGCTAGGGTGAACTAACTACACATCCGAGGGCTGCTGGGGTGGCACTAACTCTAATTCATGCAAAGATACACTTGAGCTAACGCCAGTCTATGCAGCACTAGTGTGAACTAACTCCACATCTGAGGGCTGCTGGGGTGGCACCAACTCCAATACACGCAGAGATAGCGTAGAGCTACCTGCAGTCTATGCAGCACTAGGGTGAAATAACTCTACATCTCAGGGCTACTAGAGTGGCACTAACTCCAATGCATGCAGAGATAGAGTTCAGCTAACCCCAGTCTATGCAGCCCTAGGGTGAAATAACTCCATATCTGAAGGCTGCTAGGGTGGCACTAACTCCAATGTATGCGGAGATAGAGTAGAGCTAACCCTAGTCTATGTAGCACTAGGGTGAACTAACTCCACATATGAGGGCTGCTAGAGTGGCACTAACTCCAATGCATGCAGAAATAAGAGTAGAGATAACCCAAGTCCATGTAGCACTAGGGTGAGCTAACGCCACATCTCAGGGCTGCTGGGGTGGCAATAACTCCAATGCATGCAGAGATAGAGTAGAGATAACCCCAGTCTTTGTAGCACTAGGGTGAGGTAACTCACTAACTCCACATCTGAGGGCTGCTGGGGTGGCACCAACTCCAATGCATGCAGAGATAAAGTAGAGATAACCCCAGTCTATGTAGCACCAAGGTGAGCTAACTCCACATCTCAGGGCTGCTGGGGTGGCACTTACTCCAATGCATGCCGAGATAGAGTAGAGCTAACCCCAGTCTATGAAGTGCTAGGGTGAACTAACTACACATCCGAGGGCTGCTGGGGTGGCACTAACTCTAATTCATGCAAAGATACACTTGAGCTAACGCCAGTCTATGCAGCACTAGTGTGAACTAACTCCACATCTGAGGGCTGCTGGGGTGGCACCAACTCCAATACACGCAGAGATAGCGTAGAGCTACCTGCAGTCTATGCAGCACTAGGGTGAAATAACTCTACATCTCAGGGCTACTAGAGTGGCACTAACTCCAATGCATGCAGAGATAGAGTTCAGCTAACCCCAGTCTATGCAGCCCTAGGGTGAAATAACTCCATATCTGAAGGCTGCTAGGGTGGCACTAACTCCAATGTATGCGTAGATAGAGTAGAGATAACCCCAGTCTATGCGGCACTAGGGTGAACTAGCTCCACATCTGAGGGCTGCTAGGGTGGCACTAACTCCAATGCTTGAGAAGATAGAGTAGAGCTAACCCTAGTCTATGTAGCACTAGGGTGAACTAACTCCACATATGAGGGCTGCTAGAGTGCCACTAACTCCAATGCATGCAGAAATAAGAGTAGAGATAACCCAAGTCCATGTAGCACTAGGGTGAGCTAACGCCACATCTCAGGGCTGCTGGGGTGGCAATAACTCCAATGCATGCAGAGATAGAGTAGAGCTAACCCCAGTCTATGCAGTACTAGGGTGAACTAACTCCACATCTGAGGGCTGCTGAGGTGGCACTAACTCTAATTCATGCAAAGCTACACTAGAGCTAACCCCAGTCTATGCAGCACTAGTGTGAACTAACTCCACATCTGAGGGCTGCTGGGGTGGCACCAACTCCAATACACGCAGAGATAGCGTAGAGCTACCTGCAGTCTATGCAGCACTAGGGTGAAATAACTCTACATCTCAGGGCTACTAGAGTGGCACTAACTCCAATGCATGCAGAAATAGAGTTCAGCTAACCCCAGTCTATGCAGCCCTAGGGTGAAATAACTCCATATCTGAAGGCTGCTAGGGTGGCACTAACTCCAATGTATGCAGAGATAGAGTAGAGCTAACCCCAGTCTATGCAGCACTAGGGTGAACTAGCTCCACATCTGAGGACTGCTGGCGTGTCACTAACTCCAATTCATGCAGAGATAGAGTAGAGTTAACCCCAGTCTATGCAGAACTAGGGTGAACTAACTCTACATCTCAGGGTTGCTAGGGTGTCACTAACTCCAATTCATGCAGAAATAAGAGTAGAGATAACCCCAGTCTATGCAGCACCAGGGCGAATTAACTGCACATCTCAGGGCTGCTAGGGTGACACTAACTCCAATGCATGCAGAGATAGAGTACAGCTAACCTCAGTCTTTACAGCACTAGGGTGAACTAACTCCAAATCTCAGGGCTGCTAGGGTGGCACTAACTCCAATTCATGCAGAGATAGAGTAGAGCTAACCCCAGTCTATGCAGCACTAGGGTGAACTAACTTCACATCTCAGGGCTGTTTGGGTGGCACTAACTGCAATGCATGCATAGATAGAGTAGAGCTAACCCCAGTCTATGCAGCACTAGGATGAGCTAACTCCACATCTCAGGGCTGCTGGGGTGGCACTAACTCTAATTCATGCAAAGATACACTAGAGCTAACCCCAGTCTATGCAGCACTAGTGTGAACTAACTCCACATCTGAAGGCTGCTGGGGTGGCACCAACTCCAATGCACGCAGAGATAGAGTAGAGCTACCTGCAGTCTATGTAGCATTAGGGTGAGCTAAAACCACATCTCAGGGCTGCTGGGGTGGCACTAACTCTAGTGCATGCAGAGATATAGTAGAGCTAACCCCAGTCCATGCAGCACTAGGGTGATCTAGCTCCACATCTGAGGGCTGTTGGGGTGTCACTAACTCTAATTCATGCAGAGATAGAGTAGAGCTAACCCCAGTCTATGCAGCACGAGGGTGAACTAACTCCAGCAGCCCTGAGGGCTGCTGGGGTGGCACTAACTCCAATTCATGCAGAGATAGAGTAGAGCTAACCCCAGTCTATGCAGCACTAGGGTGAACTAGCTCCACATCTTCGGGCTGTTGGGGTGTCACTAACTCTAATTCATGCAGAGATAGAGTAGAGCTAACCCCAGTCTATGCAGCACTAGGGTGATCTATCTCCACATCTCAGGGCTGCTGGGGTGGCACTAACTCCATTGCATGCAGAGATAGAGTTGAGCTAACCCCAGTCTATGCAGCACGAGGGTGAACTAACTCCACATCTGAGGGCTGCTGGGGTGGCACTAACTCCAATTCATGCAGAGATAGAGTAGAGCTAACCCCAGTCTATGCAGCACTAGGGTGAACTACCTCCACATCTGAGGGCTGCTGGGGTGGCACCAACTCCAATATATGCAGAGATAGAGTAGAGCTAACCGCAGTCCATGCAGCACTAGGGTGAACTATCTCCACACCTCAGGGTAGATAGAGTAGAGCTACTCTACTCCACACCTCAGGGTAGATAGAGTAGAGCTAACCCAAGTCTATGCAGCACTAGGGTGAACTAACTCCACATCTCAGGGCTGCTGGGGTGGCACTAACTCCAATGCATGCAAAGGTAGAGTAGAGCTAACCCCAGTCTATGCAGCACTAGGGTGAACTATCTCCACATCTCAGGGCTTCTGGGGTGGCACTAACTCCAATGCATGCAGAGATAGAGTAGACCTAACCCCAGTCTATGCAGCACAAGGGTTAACTGACTCCACATCCCAGGGCTGCTCGCGTGGCACTAACTCCAATGCATGCAGAGATAGAGTAGAGCTGACCCCCAGTCTATGTAGCACTAGGGTGATCTAACTCCACATCTCAGGGCTGCTAGGGTGTCACTATCTCTAATTCATACAGAGATAGAGTAGAGCTATCCCCAGTCTTTGTAGCACTACGGTGAGCTAACTCCACATCTGAGGGCTGCTGGGGTGGCACCAACTCCAATGCATGCAGAGATAAAGTAGAGCTAATCCCAGTCTATGTAGCACCAGGGTGAGCTAACTCCACATCTCAGGGCTGCTGGGGTGGCACTAACTCCAATGAATGCAGAGATAGAGTAGAGCTAACCCCAGTCCATGCAGCTCTAGTGTGAACTAACTCTACATCTGAGGGCTGCTGGGGTGGCACCAACTCCAATGCACGCAGAAATAGAGTAGAGCTACCTGCAGTCTATGCAGCACTAGGGTGAAATAACTCTACATCTCAGGGCTACTAGAGTGGCACTAACTCCAATGCATGCAGAGACAGAGTTCAGCTAACCCCAGTCTATGCAGCCCTAGGGTGAAATAACTCCACATCTGAAGGCTGCTTTGGTGGCACCAACTGCAATGCATGCAGAGATAAAGTAGAGCTAACCCCAGTCTATGCAACACTAGGATGAGCCAACTCCACATCTCAGGGCTGCTGGAGTGGCACTAACTCCATTGCATGCAGAGATAGAGTTGAGCTAACCCAAGTCTATGCAGCACGAGGGTGAACTAACTCCACATCTGAGGGCTGCTGGGGTGGCACTAACTCCAATTCATGCAGAGATAGGGTAGAGCTAACCCCAGTCTATGCAGCACTAGGGTGAACTAACTCCACATCTGAGGGCTGCTGGGGTGGCACCAACTCCAATATATGCAGAGATAGAGTAAAGCTAATCGCAGTCCATGCAGCACTAGGGTGAAATAACTCCACATCTCAGGGCTGCTAGGGTGGCACAAACTCCAATGAATGCATAGATAGAGTAGAGCTAATCCCAGTCTATCTAGCACCAGGGTGAGCTAACTGAACATCTCAGGGCTGCTGGGGTGGCACTTACTCCAATGCATGCAAAGGTAGAGTAGAGCTAACCCCAGTCTATGCAGTCCTAGGGTGAACTATCTCCACATCTAAGGGCTTCTGGGGTGGCACTAACTCCAATGCATGCAGAGATAGAGTAGACCTAACCCCAGTCTATGCAGCACAAGGGTTAACTGACTCCACATCCCAGGGCTGCTGGGGTGGCACTAACTCCAATGCATGCAGAGATAGAGTAGAGCTGACCCCCAGTCTATGTAGCACTAGGGTGATCTAACTCCACATCTCAGGGCTGCTAGGGTGTCACTAACTCTAATGCATGCAGAGATAGAGTAGAGCTAACCCCAGTCTATGTACCACCAGGGTGAACTAACTCCACATCTGAGGACTGCTGGGGTGGCACTAAATCCAATGCATGCAGAGATAGAGTAGAGCTAACCCCAGTCTTTGTAGCACTACGGTGAGCTAACTCCACATCTGAGGGCTGCTGGGGTGGCACCAACTCCAATGCATGCAGAGATAAAGTAGAGCTAATCCCAGTCTATCTAGCACCAGGGTGAGCTAACTCAACATCTCAGGGCTGCCGGGGTGGCACTAACTCCAATGCATGCAGAGACAGAGTAGAGCTAACCCCAATCTATGTAGCACTAGGGTGAACTAACTCCACACCTCAGAGCTGCTGGGGTGGCACTACCTCCAATGTATGCAGAGATAGAGTAGAGCTAACCCCAGTCTATGCAGCTCTTGTGTGAACTAACTCCACATCTGAGGGCTGCTGGGGTTGCACCCACTCCAATGCACGCAGAGATAGAGTAGAGCTACCTGCAGTCTATGCAGCACTAGGGTGAAATAACTCTACATCTCAGGGCTACTAGAGTGACACTAACTCCAATGCATGCAGAGACAGGAGTTCAGCTAACCCCAGTCTATGCAGCCCTAGGGTGAAATAACTCCACATCTGAAGGCTGCTAGGGTGGCACTAACTCCAATGCATGCAGAGATAGAGTAGAGCTAACCCCAGTCTATGCAGCACTAGGGTGAACTAGCTCCACGTCTGAGGACTGCTGGGGTGGCACTAACTGCAATTCATGCAGATAGAGTAGAGCTAACCCCAGTCTATGCAGCACTAGGATGAGCTAACTCCACATCTCAGGGCTGCTGGGGTGGCACTAACTCCATTGCATGCAGAGATAGAGTTGAGCTAACCCCAGTCTATGCAGCACAAGGGTGAACTAACTCCACATCTGAGGGCTGCTGGGGTGGCACTAACTCCAATTCATGCAGAGATAGAGTAGAGCTAACCCCAGTCTATGCAGCACTAGGGTGAACTACCTCCACATCTGAGGGCTGCTGGGGTGGCACCAACTCCTATATATGCAGAGATAGAGTAGAGCTAACCGCAGTCCATGCAGCATTAGGGTAAACTATCTCCACACCTCAGGGTAGATAGAGTAGAGCTACTCTACTCCACACCTCAGGGTAGATAGAGTAGAGCTAACCCAAGTCTATGCAGCACTAGGGTGAACTAACTCCACATCTCAGGGCTGCTGGGGTGGCACTAACTCCAATGCATGCAAAGGTAGAGTAGAGCTAACCCCAGTCTATGCAGCACAAGGGTTAACTGACTCCACATCCCAGGGCTGCTCGGGTGGCACTAACTCCAATGCATGCAGAGATAGAGTAGAGCTGACCCCCAGTCTATGTAGCACTAGGGTGATCTAACTCCACATCTCAGGGCTGCTAGGGTGTCACTAACTCTAATTCATACAGAGATAGAGTAGAGCTATCCCCAGTCTTTGTAGCACTACGGTGAGCTAACTCCACATCTGATGGCTGCTGGGGTGGCACCAACTCCAATGCATGCAGAGATAAAGTAGAGCTAATCCCAGTCTATGTAGCACCAGGGTGAGCTAACTCCACATCTCAGGGCTGCTGGGGTGGCACTAACTCCAATGTATGCAGAGATAGAGTAGAGCTAACCCCAGTCTATGCAGCTCTAGTGTGAACTAACTCCACATCTGAGGGCTGCTGGGGTGGCACCAACTCCAATGCACACAGAGATAGAGTAAAGCTACCTGCAGTCTATGCAGCACTGGGGTGAAATAACTCTACATCTCAGGGCTACTAGAGTGGCACTAACTCCAATGCATGCAGAGACAGAGTTCAGCTAACCCCAGTCTATGCAGCCCTAGGGTGAAATAACTCCACCTCTGAAGGCTGCTTTGGTGGCACCAACTGCAATGCATGCAGAGATAAAGTAGAGCTAACCCCAGTCTATGCAGCACTAGGATGAGCTAACTCCACATCTCAGGGCTGCTGGAGTGGCACTAACTCCATTGCATGCAGAGATAGAGTTGAGCTAACCCAAGTCTATGCAGGACGAGGGTGAACTAACTCCACATCCGAGGGCTGCTGGGGTGGCACTAACTCCAATTCATGCAGAGATAGGGTAGAGCTAACCCCAGTCTATGCAGCACTAGGGTGAACTAACTCCATATCTGAGGGCTGCTGGGGTGGCACCAACTCCAATATATGCAGAGATAGAGTAGAGCTAACCGCAGTCCATGCAGCACTAGGGTGAAATAACTCCACATCTCAGGGCTGCTAGGGTGGCACAAACTCCAATGAATGCATAGATAGAGTAGAGCTAACCCCAGTCTATGCAGCACTATGGTGAACTAACTCTACATCTCAGGGCTGCTTGGGTGGCAGTTACTCCAATGCATGCAAAGGTTGAGTAGAGCTAACCCCAGTCTATGCAGCACTAAGTTGAACTATCTCCACATCTAAGGGCTTCTGGGGTGGCACTAACTCCAATGCATGCAGAGATAGAGTAGACCTAACCCCAGTCTATGCAGCACAAGGGTTAACTAACTCCACATCCCAGGGCTGCTGGGGTGGCACTAACTCCAATGCATGCAGAGATAGAGTAGAGCTGACCCCCAGTCTATGTAGCACTAGGGTGATCTAACTCCACATCTCAGGGCTGCTAGGGTGTCACTAACTCTAATTCATGCAGAGATAGAGCAGAGCTAACCCCAGTCTATGTACCACCAGCGTGAACTAACTCCACATCTGAGGACTGCTGGGGTGGCACTAAATACAATGCATGCAGAGATAGATTAGAGCTAAGCCCAGTCTTTGTAGCACTATGGTGAGCTAACTCCACATCTGAGGGCTGCTGGGGTGGCACGAACTCCAATGCATGCAGAGATAAAGTAGAGCTAATCCCAGTCTATCTAGCACCAGGGTGAGCTAACTCAACATCTCAGGGCTGCTGGGGTGGCACTTACTCCAATGCATGCAAAGGTAGAGTAGAGCTAACCCCAGTCTATGCAGCACTAGGGTGAACTATCTCCACATCTAAGGGCTTCTGGGGTGGCACTAACTCCAATGCATGCAGAGATAGAGTAGACCTAACCCCAGTCTATGCAGCACAAGGGTTAACTGACTCCACATCCCAGGGCTGCTGGGGTGGCACTAACTCCAATGCATGCAGAGATAGAGTAGAGCTGACCCCCAGTCTATGTAGCACTAGGGTGATCTAACTCCACATCTCAGGGCTGCTAGGGTGTCACTAACTCTAATGCATGCAGAGATAGAGTAGAGCTAACCCCAGTCTATGTACCACCAGGGTGAACTAACTCCACATCTGAGGACTGCTGGGGTGGCACTAAATCCAATGCATGCAGAGATAGAGTAGAGCTAACCCCAGTCTTTGTAGCACTACGGTGAGCTAACTCCACATCTGAGGGCTGCTGGGGTGGCACCAACTCCAATGCATGCAGAGATAAAGTAGAGCTAATCCCAGTCTATCTAGCACCAACATCTCAGGGCTGCTGGGGTGGCACTAACTCCAATGCATGCAGAGACAGAGTAGAGCTAACCCCAATCTATGTAGCACTAGGGTGAACTAACTCCACACCTCAGAGCTGCTGGGGTGGCACTAACTCCAATGTATGCAGAGATAGAGTAGAGCTAACCCCAGTCTATGCAGCTCTAGTGTGAACTAACTCCACATCTGAGGGCTGCTGGGGTGGCACCAACTCCAATGCATGCAGAGATAGAGTAGAGCTACCTGCAGTCTATGCAGCACTGGGGTGAAATAACTCTACATCTCATGGCTACTAGAGTGGCACTAACTCCAATGCATGCAGAGACAGAGTTTAGCTAACCCCAGTCTATGCAGCCCTAGGGTGAAATAACTCCACCTCTGAAGGCTGCTTTGGTGGCACCAACTGCAATGCATGCAGAGATAAAGTAGAGCTAATCCCAGTCTATGCAGCACTAGGATGAGCTAACTCCACATCTCAGGGCTGCTGGAGTGGCACTAACTCCATTGCATGCAGAGATAGAGTTGAGCTAACCCAAGTCTATGCAGCACGAGGGTGAACTAACTCCACATCTGAGGGCTGCTGGGGTGGCACTAACTCCAATTCATGCAGAGATAGGGTAGAGCTAACCCCAGTCTATGCAGCACTAGGGTGAACTAACTCCACATCTGAGGGCTGCTGGGGTGGCACCAACTCCAATATATGCAGAGATAGAGTAGAGCTAACCGCAGTCCATGCAGCACTAGGGTGAAATAACTCCACATCTCAGGGCTGCTAGGGTGGCACAAACTCCAATGAATGCATAGATAGAGTAGAGCTAACCCCAGTCTATGCAGCACTATGGTGAACTAACTCTACATCTCAGGGCTGCTTGGGTGGCAGTTACTCCAATGCATGCAAAGGTTGAGTAGAGCTAACCCCAGTCTATGCAGCACTAAGTTGAACTATCTCCACATCTAAGGGCTTCTGGGGTGGCACTAACTCCAATGCATGCAGAGATAGAGTAGACCTAACCCCAGTCTATGCAGCACAAGGGTTAACTAACTCCACATCCCAGGGCTGCTGGGGTGGCACTAACTCCAATGCATGCAGAGATAGAGTAGAGCTGACCCCCAGTCTATGTAGCACTAGGGTGATCTAACTCCACATCTCAGGGCTGCTAGGGTGTCACTAACTCTAATTCATGCAGAGATAGAGCAGAGCTAACCCCAGTCTATGTACCACCAGCGTGAACTAACTCCACATCTGAGGACTGCTGGGGTGGCACTAAATCCAATGCATGCAGAGATAGAGTAGAGCTAAGCCCAGTCTTTGTAGCACTATGGTGAGCTAACTCCACATCTGAGGGCTGCTGGGGTGGCACGAACTCCAATGCATGCAGAGATAAAGTAGAGCTAATCCCAGTCTATCTAGCACCAGGGTGAGCTAACTCAACATCTCAGGGCTGCTGGGGGGCACTTACTCCAATGCATGCATAGGTAGAGTAGAGCTAACCCCAGTCTATGCAGCTCTAGTGTGAACTAACTCCACATCTGAGGGCTGCTGGGGTGGCACCAACTCCAATGCATGCAGAGATAGAGTAGAGCTACCTGCAGTCTATGCAGCACTAGGGTGAAATAACTCTACATCTCAGGGCTACTAGAGTGACACAAACTCCAATGCATGCAGAGACAGGAGTTCAGCTAACCCCAGTCTATGCAGCCCTAGGGTGAAATAACTCCACATCTGAAGGCTGCTAGGGTGGCACTAACTCCAATGCATGCAGAGATAGAGTAGAGCTAACCCCAGTCTATGCAGCACTAGGGTGAACTAGCTCCACGTCTGAGGACTGCTGGGGTGTCACTAACTCCAATTCATGCAGAGATAGAGTAGAGCTAACCCCAGTCTATGCAGCACTAGGGTGAACTATCTCCACACCTCAGGGTTGCTAGGGTGGCACTAACTTCAATGCATGCAGAGATAGAGTAGAGCTAACCCCAGTCTATGCAGCACTAAGGTGAACTAGCTCGACATCTGAGGGCTGCTGGGGTGTCACTAACTCCAATGCATGCAGAGATAGAGTACAGCTAACCTCAGTCTTTGCAGCACTAGGGTGAACTAACTTCACATCTCAGGGCTGTTTGGGTGGCACTAACTGCAATTCATGCATAGATAGAGTAGAGCTAACCCCAGTCTATGCAGCACTAGGATGAGCTAACTCCCCATCTCAGGGCTGCTGGGGTGGCACTAACTCCATTGCATGCAGAGATAGAGTAGAGCTAACCCCAGTCTATGCAGCACTAGGGTGAACTAACTCTACATCTCAGGGCTGCTGGGGTGGCACTTACTCCAATGCATGCAAAGGTATAGTAGAGCTAACCCCAGTCTATGCAGCACTAGGTTGAACTATCTCCACATCTAAGGGCTTCTGGGGTGGCACTAACTCCGATGCATGCAGAGATAGAGTAGACCTAACCCCAGTCTATGCAGCACAAGGGTTAACTAACTCCACATCCCAGGGCTGCTGGGGTGGCACTAACTCCAATGCATGCAGAGATAGAGTAGAGTTGACCCCCAGTCTATGTAGCACTAGGGTGATCTAACTCCACATCTCAGGGCTGCTAGGGTGTCACTAACTCTAATTCATGCAGAGATAGAGTAGAGCTAACCCCAGTCTATGTACCACCAGGGTGAACTAACTCCACATCTGAGGACTGCTGGGGTGGCACTAAATCCAATGCATGCAGAGATAGAGTAGAGCTAACCCCGGTCTTTGTAGCACTACGGTGAGCTAACTCCACATCTGAGGGCTGCTGGGGTGGCACCAACTCCAATGCATGCAGAGATAAAGTAGAGCCAATCCCAGCCTATCTAGCACCAGGGTGAGCTAACTCAACATCTCAGGGCTGCTGGGGTGGCACTAACTCCAATGCATGCAGAGACAGAGTAGAGCTAACCCCAGTCTATGCAGCTCTAGTTTGAACTAACTCCACATCTGAGGGCTGCTGGGGTGGCACCAACTCCAATGCACGCAGAGATAGAGTAGAGCTACCTGCAGTCTATGCAGCACTAGGGTGAAATAACTATACATCTCAGGGCTACTAGAGTGACACTAACTTCAATGCATGCAGAGACAGAGTTCAGCTAACCCCAGTCTATGCAGCCCTAGGGTGAAATATCTCCACATCTGAAGGCTGCTAGGGTGGCACTAACTCCAATGCATGCAGAGATAGAGTAGAGCTAACCCCAGTCTATGCAGCACTAGGGTGAACTAGCTCCACATCTGAGGACTGCTGGGGTGTCACTAACTCCAATTCATGCAGAGATAGAATAGAGCTAACCCCAGTCTATGCAGCACTAGGGTGAACTAACTCCACATCTCAGGGCTGCTGGAGTGGCACTAACTCCATTGCATGCAGAGAAAGAGTTGAGCTAACCCCAGTCTATGCAGCACTAGGGTGAACTAACTCCACATCTGAGGGCTGCTGGGGTGGCACCAACTCCAATATATGCAGAGATAGAGTAGAGCTAACCGCAGTCCATGCAGCACTAGGGTGAAATAACTCCACATCTCAGGGCTGCTAGGGTGGCACGAACTCCAATGAATGCATAGATAGAGTAGAGCTAACCCCAGTCTATGCAGCACTAGGGTGAACTATCTCCACATCTAAGGGCTTCTGGGGTGGCACTAACTCCAATGCATGCAGAGATAGAGTAGACCTAACCCCAGTCTATGCAGCACAAGGGTTAACTGACTCCACATCCCAGGCCTGCTGGGGTGGCACTAACTCCAATGCATGCAGAGATAGAGTAGAGCTGACCCCCAGTCTATGTAGCACTAGGGTGATCTAACTACACATCTCAGGGCTGCTAGGGTGTCACTAACTCTAATTCATGCAGAGATAGAGTAGAGCTAACCCCAGTCTATGTACCACCAGGGTGAACTAACTCCACATCTGAGGACTGCTGGGGAGGCACTAAATCCAATGCATGCAGAGATAGAGTAGAGCTAACCCCAGTCTTTGTAGCACTACGGTGAGCTAACTCCACATCTGAGGGCTGCTGGGGTGGCACGAACTCCAATGCATGCAGAGATAAAGTAGAGCTAATCCCAGTCTATCTAGCACCAGGGTGAGCTAACTCAACATCTCAGGGCTGCTGGGGTGGCACTAACTCCAATGCATGCAGAGACAGAGTAGAGCTAACCCCAATCTATGTAGCACTAGGGTGAACTAACTCCACACCTCAGAGCTGCTGGGGTGGCACTAACTTCAATGTATGCAGAGATAGAGTAGAGCTAACCCCAGTCTATGCAGCTCTAGTGTGAACTAACTCCACATCTGAGGGCTGCTGGGGTGGCACCAACTCCAATGCACGCAGAGATAGAGTAGAGCTACCTGCAGTCTATGCAGCACTAGGGTGAAATAACTCTACATCTCAGGGCTACTAGAGTGACACTAACTCCAATGCATGCAGAGACAGAGTTCAGCTAACCCCAGTCTATGCAGCCCTAGGGTGAAATAACTCCACACCTGAAGGCTGCTAGGGTGGCACTAACTCCAATGCATGCAGAGATAGAGTAGAGCTAACCCCAGTCTATGCAGCACTAGGGTGAACTAGCTCCACGTCTGAGGACTGCTGGGGTGTCACTAACTCCGATTCATGCAGAGATAGAGTAGAGCTAACTCCAGTCTATGCAGCACTAGGGTGAACTATCTCCACACCTCAGGGTTGCTAGGGTGGCTCTAACTCCAATGCATGCAGAGATAGAGTAGAGCTAACCCCAGTCTATGCAGCACTAAGGTGAACTAGCTCGACATCTGAGGGCTGCTGGGGTGGCACTAACTCCAGTTCATGCAGAGATAGAGTAGAGCTAACCCGTCTATGCAGCACTAGGGTGAACTAACTTCACATCTCAGGGCTGTTTGGGTGGCACTAACTGCAATTCATGCATAGATAGAGTAGAGCTAACCCCAGTCTATGCAGCACTAGGATGAGCTAACTCCCCATCTCAGGGCTGCTGGGGTGGCACTAACTCCATTGCATGCAGAGATAGAGTTGAGCTAACCCAAGCCTATGCAGCACAAGGGTGAACTAACTCCACATCTGAGGGCTGCTGGGGTGGCACTAACTCCAATTCATGCAGAGATAGGGTAGAGCTAACCCCAGTCTATGCAGCACTAAGGTGAACTAACTCCACATCTGAGGGCTGCTGGGGTGGCACCAACTCCAATATATGCAGAGATAGAGTAGACCTAACCGCAGTCCATGCAGCACTAGGGTGAAATAACTCCACATCTCAGGGCTGCTAGGGTGGCACGAACTCCATTGAATGCATAGATAGGATAGAGCTAACCCCAGTCTATGCAGCACTAGGGTGAACTAACTCCACATCTCAGGGCTGCTGGGGTGGCACTAACTCCAATGCATGCAAAGGTAGAGTAGAGCTAACCCCAGTCTATGCAGCACTAGGGTGAACTATCTCCACATCTCAGGGCTTCTGGGGTGGCACTAACTCCAATGCATGCAGAGATAGAGTAGACCTAACCCCAGTCTGTGCAGCACAAGGGTTAACTGACTCCACATTTCAGGGCTGCTGGGGTGGCACTAACTCCAATGCATGCAGAGATAGAGTAGAGCTACCCCAGTCTATGTAGCACTAGGATGATCTAACTCCACATCTCAGGGCTGCTAGGGTGTCACTAACTCTAATTCATGCAGAGATAGAGTAGAGCTAACCCCAGTCTATGTACCACCAGGGTGAACTAACTCCACATCTGAGGACTTCTGGGGTGGCACTAAATCCAATGCATGCAGAGATAGAGTAGAGCTAACCCCAGTCTTTGTAGCACTACGGTGAGCTGACTCCACATCTGAGGGCTGCTGGGGTGGCACCAACTCCAATGCATGCAGAGATAAAGTAGAGCTAATCCCAGTCTATGTAGCACCAGGGTGAGATAACTCCACATCTCAGGGCTGCTGGGGTGGCACTAACTCCAATGCATGCAGAGACAGAGTAGAGCTAACCCCAGTCTATGTAGCACTAGGGTGAACTAACTCCACACCTCAGAGTTGCTGGGGTGGCACTAACTCCAATGTATGCAGAGATAGAGTAGAGCTAACCCCAGTCTATGCAGCTCTAGTGTGAACTAACTCCACATCTGAGGGCTGCTGGGGTGGCACCAACTCCAATGTACGCAGAGATAGAGTAGAGCTACCTGCAGTCTATGCAGCACTAGGGTGAAATAACTCTACATCTCAGGGCTACTAGAGTGGCACTAACTCCAATTCATGCAGAGACAGAGTTCAGCTAACCCCAGTCAGTCTATGCAGCCCTAGGGTGAAATAACTCCACATCTGAAGGCTGCTAGGGTGTCACTAACTCCAATGCATGCAGAGATAGAGTAGAGCTAACCCCAGTCTATGCAGCACTAAGGTGAACTAGCTCCACATCTGAAGGCTGCTAGGGTGTCACTAACTCCAATGCATGCAGAGATAGAGTAGAGCTAACCCCAGTCTATGCAGCACTAAGGTGAACTAGCTCCACATCTGAGGGCTGCTGGGGTGTCACTAACTCTAATTCATGCAGAGATAGAGTAGAGCTAACCCCAGTCTATGCAGCACGAGGGTGAACTAACTCCACATCTGAGGGATGCTGGGGTGGCACTAACTCTAATTCATGCAGAGATAGAGTAGAGCTAACCCCAGTCTGTACAGCACTAGGGTGAACTAACTCCACATCGGAGGGCTGCTGGGGTGTCACTAACTCCAATGCATGCAGAGATAGAGTAGAGCTAACCCCAGTCTATGCAGCACCAGGGTGAACTAACTTCACATGTCAGGGCTGTTGGGGTGGCACTAACTGCAACGCATGCATAGATAGAGTAGAGCTACCTGCAGTCTATGCAGCACTAGGGTGAAATAACTGTACATCTCAGGGTTGCTAGGGTGTCACTAACTCCAATTCATGCAGAAATAAGAGTAGAGATAACCCCAGTCTATGCAGCACCAGGGCGAATTAACTGCACATCTCAGGGCTGCTAGGGTGACACTAACTCCAATGCATGCAGAGATAGAGTACAGCTAACCTCAGTCTTTGCAGCACTAGGGTGAACTAACTCCACATCTCAGGGCTGCTAGGGTGGCACTAACTCCAATTCATGCAGAGATAGAGTAGAGCTAACCCCAGTCTATGCAGCACTAGGGTGAACTAACTTCACATCTCAGGGCTGTTAGGGTGGCACTAACTGCAATTCATGCATAGATAGAGTAGAGCTAACCCCGGTCTATGCAGCACTAGTGTGAACTAACTCCACATCTGAGGGCTGCTGGGGTGGCACCAACTCCAATACACGCAGAGATAGCGTAGAGCTACCTGCAGTCTATGCAGCACTAGGGTGAACTAACTCCACATCTCAGGGCTGCTAGGGTGGCACTAACTCCAATTCATGCAGAGATAGAGTACAGCTAACCTCAGTCTTTGCAGCACTAGGGTGAACTAACTCCACATCTCAGGGCTGCTAGGGTGGCACTAACTCCAATTCATGCAGAGATAGAGTAGAGCTAACCCCAGTCTATGCAGCACTAGGGTGAACTAACTTCACATCTCAGGGCTGTTTGGGTGGCACTAACTGCAATTCATGCATAGATAGAGTAGAGCTAACCCCAGTCTATGCAGCACTAGGATGAGCTAACTCCACATCTCAGGGATGCTGGGGTGGCACTAACTCCATTGCATGCAGAGATAGAGTTGAGCTAACCCCAGTCTATGCAGCACGAGGGTGAACTAACTCCACATCTGAGGGCTGCTGGGGTGGCACTAACTCCAATTCATGCAGAGATAGAGTAGGGCTAACCCCAGTCTATGCAGCACTAGAGTGAACTAACTCCACATCTGAGGGCTGCTGGGGTGGCACCAACTGCAATATATGCAGAGATAGAGTAGAGCTAACCGCAGTCCATGCAGCACTAGGGTGAACTATCTCCACACCTCAGGGTAGATAGAGTAGAGCTACTCTACTCCACACCTCAGGGTAGATAGAGTAGAGCTAGCCCCAGTCTATGCAGCACTAGGGTGAACTAGCTCCACATCTCAGGGCTGCTGGGGCGGTACTAACTCCAATGCATGCAAAGGTAGAGTAGAGCTAACCTCAGTCTTTGCAGCACTAGGGTGAACTAACTCCACATCTCAGGGCTTCTAGGGTGGCACTAACTCCAGTTCATGCAGAGATAGAGTAGAGCTAACCCGTCTATGCAGCACTAGGGTGAACTAACTTCACATCTCAGGGCTGTTTGGGTGGCACTAACTGCAATTCATGCATAGATAGAGTAGAGCTAACCCCAGTCTATGCAGCACTAGGATGAGCTAAATCCCCATCTCAGGGCTGCTGGGGTGGCACTAACTCCAATTCATGCAGAGATAGGGTAGAGCTAACCCCAGTCTATGCAGCACTAAGGTGAACTAACTCCACATCTGAGGGCTGCTGGGGTGGCACCAACTCCAATATATGCAGAGATAGAGTAGACCTAACCGCAGTCCATGCAGCACTAGGGTGAAATAACTCCACCTCTCAGGGCTGCTAGGGTGGCACGAACTCCATTGAATGCATAGATAGGATAGAGCTAACCCCAGTCTATGCAGCACTAGGGTGAACTAACTCCACACCTCAGGGCTGCTGGGGTGGCACTAACTCCAATGCATGCAAAGGTAGAGTAGAGCTAACCCCAGTCTATGCAGCACTAGGGTGAACTATCTCCACATCTCAGGGCTTCTGGGGTGGCACTAACTCCAATGCATGCAGAGATAGAGTAGACCTAACCCCAGTCTGTGCAGCACAAGGGTTAACTGACTCCACATCTCAGGGCTGCTGGGGTGGCACTAACTCCAATGCATGCAGAGATAGAGTAGAGCTACCCCAGTCTATGTAGCACTAGGATGATCTAACTCCACATCTCAGGGCTGCTAGGGTGTCACCAACTCTAATTCATGCAGAGATAGAGTAGAGCTAACCCCAGTCTATGTACCACCAGGGTGAACTAACTCCACATCTGAGGACTGCTGGGGTGGCACTAAATCCAATGCATGCAGAGATAGAGTAGAGCTAACCCCAGTCTTTGTAGCACTACGGTGAGCTAACTCCACATCTGAGGGCTGCTGGGGTGGCACCAACTCCAATGCATGCAGAGATAAAGTAGAGCTAATCCCAGTCTATGTAGCACCTGGGTGAGATAACTCCACATCTCAGGGCTGCTGGGGTGGCACTAACTCCAATGCATGCAGAGACAGAGTAGAGCTAACCCCAGTCTATGTAGCACTAGGGTGAACTAACTCCACACCTCAGAGTTGCTGGGGTGGCACTAACTCCAATGTATGCAGAGATAGAGTAGAGCTAACCCCAGTCTATGCAGCTCTAGTGTGAACTAACTCCACATCTGAGGGCTGCTGGGGTGGCACCAACTCCAATGTACGCAGAGATAGAGTAGAGCTACCTGCAGTCTATGCAGCACTCTGGTGAAATAACTCTACATCTCAGGGCTACTAGAGTGGCACTAACTCCAATTCATGCAGAGACAGAGTTCAGCTAACCCCAGTCTATGCAGCCCTAGGGTGAAATAACTCCGCATCTGAAGGCTGCTAGGGTGTCACTAACTCCAATGCATGCAGAGATAGAGTAGAGCTAACCCCAGTCTATGCAGCACTAAGGTGAACTAGCTCCACATCTGAGGGCTGCTGGGGTGTCACTAACTCTAATTCATGCAGAGATAGAGTAGAGCTAACCCCAGTCTATGCAGCACGAGGGTGAACTAACTCCACATCTGAGGGATGCTGGGGTGGCACTAACTCCAATTCATGCAGAGATAGAGTAGAGCTAACCCCAGTCTGTACAGCACTAGGGTGAACTAACTCCACATCGGAGGGCTGCTGGGGTGTCACTAACTCCAATGCATGCAGAGATAGAGTAGAGCTAACCCCAGTCTATGCAGCACTAGGGTGAACTAGCTCCACGTCTGAGGACTGCTGGGGTGTCACTAACTCCAATTCGTGCAGAGATAGAGTAGAGATAACCCCAGTCTATGCAGCACTATGGTGAACTAACAGCACATCTCAGGGCTGCTAGGGTGGCACTAACTTCAATTCATGCAGAGATAGAGTAGAGCTAACCCCAGTCTATGCAGCACCAGGGTGAACTAACTTCACATGTCAGGGCTGTTGGGGTGGCACTAACTGCAACGCATGCATAGATAGAGTAGAGCTACCTGCAGTCTATGCAGCACTAGGGTGAAATAACTGTACATCTCAGGGCTACTAGAGTGACCCTACCTCCAATGCATGCAGAGACAGAGTTCAGCTAACCCCAGTCTATGCAGCCCTAGGTTGAAATAACTCCACATCTGAAGTCTGCTTTGGTGGCACCAACTGCAATGCATGCACAGATAAAGTAGAGCTAACCCCAGCCTATGTAGCACTAGGGTGAGCTAACACCACAATCCAGGGCTGCTGGGGTGGCACTAACCCCAGTGCATGCAGAGATAGAGTAGAGCTAACCCCAGTCTATGCAGCACTAAGGTGATCTAACTCCACATCTGAGGGCACCTGGGGTGTCACTAAAAATAATTCATGCAGAGATAGAGTAGAGCTAACCCCAGTCTATGTACCACCAGGGTGAACTAATTCCACATCTGAGGGCTGTTCGGGTAGCACTAAATCCAATGCATGCAGAGATAGAGTAGAGCTAACCCCAGTCTGTGTAGCACTAGGGTGAGCTAACTCGCTAACTCCACATCTGAGGGCTGCTGGGGTGGCACTAACTCCAATGCATGCAGAGACAGAGTAGAGCTAACCCCAGTCTATGTAGCACTCGGGTGAACTAACTCCACACCTCAGAGCTGCTGGGGTGGCACCAACTCCATTGCATGCAGAGATATAGTAGAGCTAACCCCAGTCTATGCAGTACTAGGGTGAACTAACTCCACATCTGAGGGCTGCTGGGGTGGCACTAACTCTAATTCATGCAAAGATACACTAGAGCTAACCCCAGTCTATGCAGCACTAGTGTGAACTAACTCCACATCTGAAGGCTGCTGGGGTGGCACCAATTCCAATGCACGCAGAGATAGAGTAGAGGTATCTGTCGTCTATGTAGCATTAGGGTGAGCTAACACCACATCTCAGGGCTGCTGGGGTGCCACCAACTCCAATACACGCAGAGATAGCGTAGAGCTACCTGCAGTCTATGCAGCACTAGGGTGAAATAACTCTACATCTTAGGGCTACTAGAGTGGCACTAACTCCAATGCATGCAGAAATAGAGTTCAGCTAACCCCAGTCTATGCAGCCCTAGGGTGAAATAACTCCATATCTAAAGGCTGCTAGGGTGGCACTAACTCCAATGTATGCAGAGATAGAGTAGAGCTAACCCCGGTCTATGCAGCACTAGGGTGAACTAGCTCCACATCTGAGGACTGCTGGCGTGTCACTAACTCCAATTCATGCAGAGATAGAGTAGAGTTAACCCCAGTCTATGCAGAACTAGGGTGAACTAACTCTACATCTCAGGGTTGCTAGGGTGTCACTAACTCCAATTCATGCAGAAATAAGAGTAGAGATAACCCCAGTCTATGCAGCACCAGGGCGAATTAACTGCACATCTCAGGGCTGCTAGGGTGACACTAACTCCAATGCATGCAGAGATAGAGTACAGCTAACCTCAGTCTTTGCAGCACTAGGGTGAACTAACTCCACATCTCAGGGCTGCTAGGGTGGCACTAACTCCAATTCATGCATAGATAGAGTAGAGCTAACCCCAGTCTATGCAGCACTAGTGTGAACTAACTCCACATCTGAGGGCTGCTGGGGTGGCACCAACTCCAATACACGCAGAGATAGCGTAGAGCTACCTGCAGTCTATGCAGCACTAGGGTGAACTAACTCCACATCTCAGGGCTGCTAGGGTGGCACTAACTCCAATTCATGCAGAGATAGAGTAGAGCTAACCCCAGTCTATGCAGCACTAGGGTGAACTAACTTCACATCTCAGGGCTGTTTGGGTGGCACTAACTGCAATTCATGCATAGATAGAGTAGAGCTAACCCCAGTCTATGCAGCACTAGGATGAGCTAACTCCACATCTCAGGGATGCTGGGGTGGCACTAACTCCATTGCATGCAGAGATAGAGTTGAGCTAACCCCAGTCTATGCAGCACGAGGGTGAACTAACTCCACATCTGAGGGCTGCTGGGGTGGCACTAACTCCAATTCATGCAGAGATAGAGTAGGGCTAACCCCAGTCTATGCAGCACTAGAGTGAACTAACTCCACATCTGAGGGCTGCTGGGGTGGCACCAACTGCAATATATGCAGAGATAGAGTAGAGCTAACCGCAGTCCATGCAGCACTAGGGTGAACTATCTCCACACCTCAAGGTAGATAGAGTAGAGCTACTCTACTCCACACCTCAGGGTAGATAGAGTAGAGCTAGCCCCAGTCTATGCAGCACTAGGGTGAACTATCTCCACATCTCAGGGCTTCTGGGGTGGCACTAACTCCAATTCATGCAGAGATAGAGTAGAGCTAACCCCAGTCTATGCAGCACTAGAGTGAACTAACTCCACATCTGAGGGCTGCTGGGGTAGCACCAACTCCAATGCATGCAGAGATAAAGTAGAGATAATCCCAGTCTATGTAGCACCAGGGTGAGCTAACTCCACATCTCAGGGCTGCTGGGGTGGCACTAACTCCAATGTATGCAGAGATAGAGTAGAGCTAACCCCAGTTTATGCAGCTCTAGTGTGAACTAACTCCACATCTGAGGGCTGCTGGGGTGGCACCAACTCCAATGCACGCAGAGATAGAGTAGAGCTACCTGCAGCCTATGCAGCCCTAGGGTGAAATAACTCCACATCTGAAGGCTGCTTTGGTGGCACCAACTGCAATGCATGCAGAGATAAAGTAGAGCTAACCCCAGCCTATGTAGCACTAGGGTGAGCTAACACCACATCTCAGGGCTGCTGGGGTGGCACTAACTCCAGTGCATGCAGAGATAGAGTAGATCTAACCCCAGTCCATGCAGCACTAGGGTGATCTAGCTCCACATCTGAGGTCTGCTGGGGTGTCACTAACAATAATTCATGCAGAGATAGAGTAGAGCTAACCCTGGTCTATGTACCACCAGGGTGAACTAATTCCACATCTGAGGGCTGTTAGGGTAGCACTAAATTCAATGCATGCAGAGATAGAGTAGAGCTAACCCCAGTCTGTGTAGCACTAGGGTGAGCTAACTCACTAACTCCACATCTGAGGGCTGCTGGGGTGGCACTAACTCCAATGCATGCAGAGACAGAGTAGAGCTAACCCCAGTCTATGTAGCACTCGGGTGAACTAACTCCACACCTCAGAGCTGCTGGGGTGGCACCAAATCCATTGCACGCAGAGATAGAGTAGAGCTAACCCCAGTCTATGCAACACTAGTGTGAACTAACTCCACATCTGAAGGCTGCTGGGGTGGCACCAACTCCAATGCACGCAGAGATAGAGTAGAGCTACCTGATGTCTATGTAGCATTAGGGTGAGCTGACACCACATCTCAGGGCTGCTGCGGTGGCACTAACTCTAGTGCATGCAGAGATAGAGTAGAGCTAACCCCAGTCCATGCAGCACTAGGGTGATCTAGCTCCACATCTGAGGGCTGCTGGGGTGTCACTAACTCTAATTCATGCAGAGATAGAGTAGAGATAACCCATTTCTTTGTAGCACTAGGGTGAGGTAACTCGCTAACTCCACATCTGAGGGCTGCTGGGGTGGCACCAACTCCAATGCATGCAGAGATAAAGTAGAGCTAACCCCAGTCTATGTAGCACCAGGGTGAGCTAACTCCACATCTCAGGGCTGCTGGGGTGGCACTAACTCCAATGCATGCCGAGATAGAGTAGAGCTAACCCCAGTCTATGCAGTGCTAGGTGAACTAACTACACATCCGAGGGCTGCTGGGGTGGCACTAACTCTAATTCATGCAAAGATAGACTTGAGCAACCCCAGTCTATTCAGTGCTAGGGTGAACTAACTACACATCTGAGGGCTGCTGGGGTGGCACTAACTCTAATTCATGCAAAGATACACTTGAGCTAACCCCAGTCTATGCAGCACTAAGGTGAACTAGCTCCACATCTGAGGGCTGCTGGGGGGTCACTAACTCTAATTCATGCAGAAATAGAGTAGAGCTAACCCCAGTCTATGCAGCACTAGGGTGAACTAGCTCCACGTCTGAGGACTGCTGGGGTGGCACCAACGCCAATACACGCTGAGATAGCGTAGAGCTACCTGCAGTCTATGCAGCACTAGGGTGAAATAACTCTACATCTCAGGGCTACTAGAGTGGCACTAACTCCAATGCATGCAGAAATAGAGTTCAGCTAACCCCAGTCTATGCAGCCCTAGGGTGAAATAACTCCATATCTGAAGGCTGCTAGGGTGGCACTAACTCCAATGTATGCAGAGATAGAGTAGAGCTAACCCCAGTCTATGCAGCACTAGGGTGAACTAGCTCCATATCTGAGGACTGCTGGCGTGTCACTAACTCCAATTCATGCAGAGATAGAGTAGAGCTAACCCCAGTCTATGCAGCACTAGGGTGAACTAACTTCACATCTCAGGGCTGTTTGGGTGGCACTAACTGCAATTCATGCATAGATAGAGTAGAGCTAACCCCAGTCTATGCAGCACTAGGATGAGCTAACTCCACATCTCAGGGATGCTGGGGTGGCACTAACTCCATTGCATGCAGAGATAGAGTTGAGCTAACCCCAGTCTATGCAGCACGAGGGTGAACTAACTCCACATCTGAGGGCTGCTGGGGTGGCACTAACTCCAATTCATGCAGAGATAGAGTAGAGCTAACCCCAGTCTATGCAGCACTAGAGTGAACTAACTCTACATCTGAGGGCTGCTGGGGTGGCACCAACTGCAATATATGCAGAGATAGAGTAGAGCTAACCGCAGTCCATGCAGCACTAGGGTGAACTATCTCCACACCTCAGGGTAGATAGAGTAGAGCTACTCTACTCCACACCTCAGGGACGATAGAGTAGAGCTAACCCCAGTCTATGCAGCACTAGGGTGAACTAACTCCACATCTCAGGGCTGCTGGGGTGGTACTAACTCCAATGCATGCAAAGGTAGAGTAGAGCTAACCCCAGTCTATGCAGCACTAGGGTGAACTATCTCCACATCTCAGGGCTTCTAGGGTGGCACTAACTCCAATTCATGCAGAGATAGAGTAGAGCTAACCCCAGTCTATGCAGCACTAGAGTGAACTAACTCCACATCTGAGGGCTGCTGGGGTAGCACCAACTCCAATGCATGCAGAGATAAAGTAGAGCTAACCCCAGTCTATGTAGCACTCGGGTGAACTAACTCCACACCTCAGAGCTGCTGGGGTGGCACCAACTCCAATGCACGCAGAGATAGAGTAGAGCTACCTGACGTCTATGTAGCATTAGGGTGAGCTGACACCACATCTCAGGGCTGCTGCGGTGGCACTAACTCTAGTGCATGCAGAGATAGAGTAGAGCTAACCCCAGTCCATGCAGCACTAGGGTGATCTAGCTCCACATCTGAGGGCTGCTGGGGTGTCACTAACTCTAATTCATGCAGAGATAGAGTAGAGCTAACCCCAGTCTTTGTAGCACTAGGGTGAGGTAACTCGCTAACTCCACATCTGAGGGCTGCTGGGGTGGCACCAACTCCAATGCATGCAGAGATAAAGTAGAGCTAACCCCAGTCTATGTAGCACCAGGGTGAGCTAACTCCACATCTCAGGGCTGCTGGGGTGGCACTAACTCCAATGCATGCCGAGATAGAGTAGAGCTAACCCCAGTCTATGCAGTGCTAGGTGAACTAACTACACATCCGAGGGCTGCTGGGGTGGCACTAACTCTAATTCATGCAAAGATAGACTTGAGCAACCCCAGTCTATTCAGTGCTAGGGTGAACTAACTACACATCTGAGGGCTGCTGGGGTGGCACTAACTCTAATTCATGAAAAGATACACTTGAGCTAACCCCAGTCTATGCAGCACTAAGGTGAACTAGCTCCACATCTGAGGGCTGCTGGGGGGTCACTAACTCTAATTCATGCAGAAATAGAGTAGAGCTAACCCCAGTCTATGTAGCACTAGGGTGAACTAGCTCCACGTCTGAGGACTGCTGGGGTGGCACCAACTCCAATACACGCTGAGATAGCGTAGAGCTACCTGCAGTCTATGCAGCACTAGGGTGAAATAACTCTACATCTCAGGGCTACTAGAGTGGCACTAACTCCAATGCATGCAGAAATAGAGTTCAGCTAACCCCAGTCTATGCAGCCCTAGGGTGAAATAACTCCATATCTGAAGGCTGCTAGGGTGGCACTAACTCCAATGTATGCAGGGATAGAGTAGAGCTAACCCCAGTCTATGCAGCACTAGGGTGAACTAGCTCCATATCTGAGGACTGCTGGCGTGTCACTAACTCCAATTCATGCAGAGATAGAGTAGAGTTAACCCCAGTCTATGCAGAACTAGGGTGAACTAACTCTACATCTCAGGGTTGCTAGGGTGTCACTAACTCCAATTCATGCAGAAATAAGAGTAGAGATAACCCCAGTCTATGCAGCACCAGGGCGAATTAACTGCACATCTCAGGGCTGCTAGGGTGACACTAACTCCAATGCATGCAGAGATAGAGTACAGCTAACCTCAGTCTTTGCAGCACTAGGGTGAATTAACTCCACATCTCAGGGCTGCTAGGGTGGCACTAACTCCAATTCATGCAGAGATAGAGTAGAGCTAACCCCAGTCTATGCAGCACTAGGGTGAACTAACTTCACATCTCAGGGCTGTTTGGGTGGCACTAACTGCAATTCATGCATAGATAGAGTAGAGCTAACCCCAGTCTATGCAGCACTAGGATGAGCTAACTCCACATCTCAGGGATGCTGGGGTGGCACTAACTCCATTGCATGCAGAGATAGAGTTGAGCTAACCCCAGTCTATGCAGCACGAGGGTGAACTAACTCCACATCTGAGGGCTGCTGGGGTGGCACTAACTCCAATTCATGCAGAGATAGAGTAGAGCTAACCCCAGTCTATGCAGCACTAGAGTGAACTAACTCCACATCTGAGGGCTGCTGGGGTGGCACCAACTGCAATATATGCAGAGATAGAGTAGAGCTAACCGCAGTCCATGCAGCACTAGGGTGAACTATCTCCACACCTCAGGGTAGATAGAGTAGAGCTACTCTACTCCACACCTCAGGGACGATAGAGTAGAGCTAACCCCAGTCTATGCAGCACTAGGGTGAACTAACTCCACATCTCAGGGCTGCTGGGGTGGTACTAACTCCAATGCATGCAAAGGTAGAGTAGAGCTAACCCCAGTCTATGCAGCACTAGGGTGAACTATCTCCACATCTCAGGGCTTCTAGGGTGGCACTAACTCCAATTCATGCAGAGATAGAGTAGAGCTAACCCCAGTCTATGCAGCACTAGAGTGAACTAACTCCACATCTGAGGGCTGCTGGGGTAGCACCAACTCCAATGCATGCAGAGATAAAGTAGAGCTAATCCCAGTCTATGTAGCACCAGGGTGAGCTAACTCCACATCTCAGGGCTGCTGGGGTGGCACTAACTCCAATGTATGCAGAGATAGAGTAGAGCTAACCCCAGTTCATGCAGCTCTAGTGTGAACTAACTCCACATCTGAGGGCTGCTGGGGTGGCACCAACTCCAATGCACGCAGAGATAGAGTAGAGCTACCTGCAGTCTATGCAGACCTAGGGTGAAATAACTCCACATCTGAAGGCTGCTTTGGTGGCACCAACTGCAATGCATGCAGAGATAAAGTAGAGCTAACCCCAGCCTATATAGCACTAGGGTGAGCTAACACCACATCTCAGGGCTGCTGGGGTGGCACTAACTCCAGTGCATGCAGAGATAGAGTAGAGCTAACCCCAGCCTATGTAGCACTAGGGTGAGCTAACACCACATCTCAGGGCTGCTGGGGTGGCACTAACTCCAGTGCATGCAGAGATAGAGTAGAGCTAACCCCAGTCCATGCAGCACTAGGGTGATCTAGCTCCACATCTGAGGGCTGCTGGGGTGTCACTAACAATAATTCATGCAGAGATAAAGTAGAGCTAACCCCGGTCTATGTACCACCAGGGTGAACTAATTCCACATCTGAGGGCTGTTAGGGTAGCACTAAATTCAATGCATGCAGAGATAGAGTAGAGCTAACCCCAGTCTGTGTAGCACTAGGGTGAGCTAACTCGCTAACTCCACATCTGAGGGCTGCTGGGGTGGCACTAACTCCAATGCATGCAGAGACAGAGTAGAGCTAACCCCAGTCTATGTAGCACTCGGGTGAACTAACTCCACACCTCAGATCTGCTAAGGTGGCACCAACTCCATTGCATGCAGAGATATAGTAGAGCTAACCCCAGTCTATGCAGTACTAGGGTGAACTAACTCCACATCTGAGGGCTGCTGGAGTGGCACTAACTCCAATGAATGCAGAAATAGAGTTCAGCTAACCCCAGTCTATGCAGCCCTAGGGTGAAATAACTCCATATCTGAAGGCTGCTAGGGTGGCACTAACTCCAATGTATGCAGAGATAGAGTAGAGCTAACCCCAGTCTATGCAGCACTAGGGTGAACTAGCTCCACATCTGAGGACTGCTGGCGTGTCACTAACTCCAATTCATGCAGAGATAGAGTAGAGTTAACCCCAGTCTATGCAGAACTAGGGTGAACTAACTCCACATCTGAGGGCTGCTGGGGTGGCACTAACTCTAATTCATGCAAAGATACACTAGAGCTAACCCCAGTCTATGTAGCACTAGTGTGAACTAACTCCACATCTGAAGGCTGCTGGGGTGGCACCAACTCCAATGCACGCAGAGATAGAGTAGAGGTACCTGTCGTGTATGTAGCATTAGGGTGAGCTAACACCACATCTCAGGGCTGCTGGGGTGCCACCAACTCCAATACACGCAGAGATAGCGTAGAGCTACCTGCAGTCTATGCAGCACTAGGGTGAAATAACTCTACATCTTAGGGCTACTAGAGTGGCACTAACTCCAATGCATGCAGAAATAGAGTTCAGCTAACCCCAGTCTATGCAGCCCTAGGGTGAAATAACTCCATATCTGAAGGCTGCTAGGGTGCACTAACTCCAATGTATGCAGAGATAGAGTAGAGCTAACCCCAGTCTATGCAGCACTAGGGTGAACTAGCTCCACATCTGAGGACTGCTGGCGTGTCACTAACTCCAATTCATGCAGAGATAGAGTAGAGTTAACCCCAGTCTATGCAGAACTAGGGTGAACTAACTCTACATCTCAGGGTTGCTAGGGTGTCACTAACTCCAATTCATGCAGAAATAAGAGTAGAGATAACCCCAGTCTATGCAGCACCAGGGCGAATTAACTGCACATCCCAGGGCTGCTAGGGTGACACTAACTCCAATGCATGCAGAGATAGAGTACAGCTAACCTCAGTCTTTGCAGCACTAGGGTGAACTAACTCCACATCTCAGGGCTGCTAGGGTGGCACTAACTCCAATTCATGCAGAGATAGAGTAGAGCTAACCCCAGTCTATGCAGCACTAGGGTGAACTAACTTCACATCTCAGGGCTGTTTGGGTGGCACTAACTGCAATTCATGCATAGATAGAGTAGAGCTAACCCCAGTCTATGCAGCACTAGTGTGAACTAACTCCACATCTGAGGGCTGCTGGGGTGGCACCAACTCCAATACACGCAGAGATAGCGTAGAGCTACCTGCAGTCTATGCAGCACTAGGGTGAACTAACTCCACATCTCAGGGCTGCTAGGGTGGCACTAACTCCAATTTATGCAGAGATAGAGTACAGCTAACCTCAGTCTTTGCAGCACTAGGGTGAACTAACTCCACATCTCAGGGCTGCTAGGGTGGCACTAACTCCAATTCATGCAGAGATAGAGTAGAGCTAACCCCAGTCTATGCAGCACTAGGGTGAACTAACTTCACATCTCAGGGCTGTTTGGGTGGCACTAACTGCAATTCATGCATAGATAGAGTAGAGCTAACCCCAGTCTATGCAGCACTAGGATGAGCTAACTCCACATCTCAGGGATGCTGGGGTGGCACTAACTCCATTGCATGCAGAGATAGAGTTGCGCTAACCCCAGTCTATGCAGCACGAGGGTGAACTAACTCCACATCTGAGGGCTGCTGGGGTGGCACTAACTCCAATTCATGCAGAGATAGAGTAGAGCTAACCCCAGTCTATGCAGCACTAGAGTGAACTAACTCCACATCTGAGGGCTGCTGGGGTGGCACCAACTGCAATATATGCAGAGATAGAGTAGAGCTAACCGCAGTCCATGCAGCACTAGGGTGAGCTATCTCCACACCTCAGGGTAGATAGAGTAGAGCTACTCTACTCCACACCTCAGGGTAGATAGAGTAGAGCTAACCCCAGTCTATGCAGCACTAGGGTGAACTAACTCAACATCTCAGGGCTGCTGGGGTGGTACTAACTCCAATGCATGCAAAGGTAGAGTAGCGCTAACCCCAGTCTATGCAGCACTAGGGTGAACTATCTCCACATCTCAGGGCTTCTGGGGTGGCACTAACTCCAATTCATGCAGAGATAGAGTAGAGCTAACCCCAGTCTATGCAGCACTAGAGTGAACTAACTCCACATCTGAGGGCTGCTGGGGTAGCACCAACTCCAATGCATGCAGAGATAAAGTAGAGATAATCCCAGTCTATGTAGCACCAGGGTGAGCTAACTCCACATTCCAGGGCTGCTGGGGTGGCACTAACTCCAATGTATGCAGAGATAGAGTAGAGCTAACCCCAGTTTATGCAGCTCTAGTGTGAACTAACTCCACATCTGAGGGCTGCTGGGGTGGCACCAACTCCAATGCACGCAGAGATAGAGTAGAGCTACCTGCAGTCTATGCAGCCCTATGGTGAAATAACTCCACATCTGAAGGCTGCTTTGGTGGCACCAACTGCAATGCATGCAGAGATAAAGTAGAGCTAACCCCAGCCTATGTAGCACTAGGGTGAGCTAACACCACATCTCAGGGCTGCTGGGGTGGCACTAACTCCAGTGCATGCAGAGATAGAGTAGAGCTAACCCCAGTCCATGCAGCACTAGGGTGATCTAGCTCCACATCTGAGGGCTGCTGGGGTGTCACTAACAATAATTCATGCAGAGATAGAGTAGAGCTAACCCTGGTCTATGTACCACCAGGGTGAACTAATTCCACATCTGAGGGCTGTTAGGGTAGCACTAAATTCAATGCATGCAGCGATAGAGTAGAGCTAACCCCAGTCTGTGTAGCACTAGGGTGAGCTAACTCGCTAACTCCACATCTGAGGGCTGCTGGGGTGGCACTAACTCCAATGCATGCAGAGACAGAGTAGAGCTAACCCCAGTCTATGCAGTACTAGGGTGAACTAACTCCACATCTGAGGGCTGCTGGGGAGGCACTAACTCTCATTCATGCAAAGATACACTAGAGCTAACCCCAGTCTATGCAACACTAGTGTGAACTAACTCCACATCTGAAGGCTGCTGGGGTGGCACCAACTCCAATGCACGCAGAGATAGAGTAGAGCTACCTGACGTCTATGTAGCATTAGGGTGAGCTGACACCACATCTCAGGGCTGCTGCGGTGGCACTAACTCTAGTGCATGCAGAGATAGAGTAGAGCTAACCCCAGTCTTTGTAGCACTAGCGTGAGGTAACTCGCTAACTCCACATCTGAAGGCTGCTGGGGTGGCACCAACTCCAATGCATGCAGAGATAAAGTAGAGCTAACCCCAGTCTATGTAGCACCAGGGTGAGCTAACTCCACATCTCAGGGCTGCTGGGGTGGCACTAACTCCAATGCATGCCGAGATAGAGTAGAGCTAACCCCAGTCTATGCAGTGCTAGGTGAACTAACTACACATCCGAGGGCTGCTGGGGTGGCACTAACTCTAATTCATGCAAAGATAGACTTGAGCTAACCCCAGTCTATGCAGTGCTAGGGTGAACTAACTACACATCTGAGGGCTGCTGGGGTGGCACTAACTCTAATTCATGCAAAGATACACTTGTGCTAACCCCAGTCTATGCAGCACTAGGGTGAACTAGCTCCACGTCTGAGGACTGCTAGGGTGGCACCAACTCCAATACACGCAGAGATAGCGTAGAGCTACCTGCAGTCTATGCAGCACTAGGGTGAAATAACTCTACATCTCAGGGCTACTAGAGTGGCACTAACTCCAATGCATGCAGAAATAGAGTTCAGCTAACCCCAGTCTATGCAGCCCTAGGGTGAAATAACTCCATATCTGAAGGCTGCTAGGGTGGCACTAACTCCAATGTATGCAGAGATAGAGTAGAGCTAACCCCAGTCTATGCAGCACTAGGGTGAACTAGCTCCATATCTGAGGACTGCTGGCGTGTCACAAACTCCAATTCATGCAGAGATAGAGTAGAGTTAACCCCAGTCAATGCAGAACTAGGGTGAACTAACTCTACATCTCAGGGTTGCTAGGGTGTCACTAACTCCAATTCATGCAGAAATAAGAGTAGAGATAACCCCAGTCTATGCAGCACCAGGGCGAATTAACTGCACATCTCAGGGCTGCTAGGGTGACACTAACTCCAATGCATGCAGAGATAGAGTACAGCTAACCTCAGTCTTTGCAGAACTAGGGTGAACTAACTCCACATCACAGGGCTGCTAGGGTGGCACTAACTCCAATTCATGCAGAGATAGAGTAGAGCTAACCCCAGTCTATGCAGTACTAGGGTGAACTAACTTCACATCTCAGGGCTGTTTGGGTGGCACTAACTGCAATTCATGCATAGATAGAGTAGAGCTAACCCCAGTCTATGCAGCACTAGGATGAGCTAACTCCACATCTCAGGGATGCTGGGGTGGCACTAACTCCATTGCATGCAGAGATAGAGTTGAGCTAACCCCAGTCTATGCAGCACGAGGGTGAACTAACTCCACATCTGAGGGCTGCTGGGGTGGCACTAACTCCAATTCATGCAGAGATAGAGTAGAGCTAACCCCAGTCTATGCAGCACTAGAGTTAACTAACTCCACATCTGAGGGCTGCTGGGGTGGCACCAACTGCAATATATGCAGAGATAGAGTAGAGCTAACCGCAGTCCATGCAGCACTAGGGTGAACTATCTCCACACCTCAGGGTAGATAGCGTAGAGCTACTGTACTCCACACCTCAGGGACGATAGAGTAGAGCTAACCCCAGTCTATGCAGCACTAGGGTGAACTAACTCCACATCTCAGGGCTTCTAGGGTGGCACTAACTCCAATTCATGCAGAGATAGAGTAGAGCTAACCCCAGTCTATGCAGCACTAGAGTGAACTAACTCCACATCTGAGGGCTGCTGGGGTAGCACCAACTCCAATGCATGCAGAGATAAAGTAGAGCTAATCCCAGTCTATGTAGCACCAGGGTGAGCTAACTCCACATCTCAGGGCTGCTGGGGTGGCACTAACTCCAAATGTATGCAGAGATAGAGTAGAGCTAACCCCAGTTTATGCAGCTCTAGTGTGAACTAACTCCACATCTGAGGGCTGCTGGGGTGGCACCAACTCCAATGCACGCAGAGATAGAGTAGAGCTACCTGCAGTCTATGCAGCCCTAGTGTGAAATAACTCACATCTGAAGGCTGCTTTGGTGGCACCAACTGCAATGCATGCAGAGATAAAGTAGAGCTAACCCCAGCCTATGTAGCACTAGGGTGAGCTAACACCACATCTCAGGGCTGCTGGGGTGGCACTAACTCCAGTGCATGCAGAGATAGAGTAGAGCTAACCCCAGCCTATGTAGCACTAGGGTGAGCTAACACCACATCTCAGGGCTGCTGGGGTGGCACTAACTCCAGTGCATGCAGAGATAGAGTAGAGCTAACCCCAGTCCATGCAGCACTAGGGTGATCTAGCTCCACATCTGAGGGCTGCTGGGGTGTCACTAACAATAATTCATGCAGAGATAGAGTAGAGCTAACCCCGGTCTATGTACCACCAGGGTGAACTAATTCCACATCTGAGGGCTGTTAGGGTAGCACTAAATTCAATGCATGCAGAGATAGAGTAGAGCTAACCCCAGTCTGTGTAGCACTAGGGTGAGCTAACTCGCTAACTCCACATCTGAGGGCTGCTGGGGTGGCACTAACTCCAATGCATGCAGAGACAGAGTAGAGCTAACCCCAGTCTATGTAGCACTCGGGTGAACTAACTCCACACCTCAGAGCTGCTGGGGTGGCACCAAATCCATTGCACGCAGAGATAGAGTAGAGCTAACCCCAGTCTATGCAGTACTAGGGTGAACTAACTCCACATCTGAGGGCTGCTGGGGTGGCACTGACTCTCATTCATGCAAAGATACACTAGAACTAACCCCAGTCTATGCAACACTAGTGTGAACTAACTCCACATCTGAAGGCTGCTGGGGTGGCACCAACTCCAATGCACGCAGAGATAGAGTAGAGCTACCTGACGTCTATGTAGCATTAGGGTGAGCTGACACCACATCTCAGGGCTGCTGCGGTGGCACTAACTCTAGTGCATGCAGAGATAGAGTAGAGCTAACCCCAGTCCATGCAGCACTAGGGTGATCTAGCTCCACATCTGAGGGCTGCTGGGGTGTCACTAACTCTAATTCATGCAGAGATAGAGTAGAGCTAACCCCAGTCTTTGTAGCACTAGGGTGAGGTAACTCGCTAACTCCACATCTGAGGGCTGCTGGGGTGGCACCAACTCCAATGCATGCAGAGATAAAGTAGAGCTAACCCCAGTCTATGCAGTGCTAGGTGAACTAACTACACATCCGAGGGCTGCTGGGGTGGCACTAACTCTAATTCATGCAAAGATAGACTTGAGCTAACCCCAGTCTATGCAGTGCTAGGGTGAACTAACTACACATCTGAGGGCTGCTGGGGTGGCACTAACTCTAATTCATGCAAAGATACACTTGAGCTAACCCCAGTCTATGCAGCACTAAGGTGAACTAGCTCCACATCTGAGGGCTCCTGGGGGGTCACTAACTCTAATTCATGCAGAGATAGAGTAGAGCTAACCCCAGTCTATGCAGCACTAGGGTGAACTAGCTCCACGTCTGAGGACTGCTGGGGTGGCACCAACTCCAATACACGCGGAGATAGCGTAGAGCTACCTGCAGTCTATGCAGCACTAGGGTGAAATAACTCTACATCACAGGGCTACTAGAGTGGCACTAACTCCAATGCATGCAGAAATAGAGTTCAGCTAACCCCAGTCTATGCAGCCCTAGGGTGAAATAACTCCATATCTGAAGGCTGCTAGGGTGGCACTAACTCCAATGTATGCAGAGATAGAGTAGAGCTAACCCCAGTCTATGCAGCACTAGGGTGAACTAGCTCCATATCTGAGGACTGCTGGCGTGTCAATAACTCCAATTCATGCAGAGATAGAGTAGAGTTAACCCCAGTCTATGCAGAACTAGGGTGAACTAACTCTACATCTCAGGGCTGTTTGGGTGGCACTAACTGAAATTCATGCATAGATAGAGTAGAGATAACCCCAGTCTATGCAGCACCAGGGCGAATTAACTGCACATCTCAGGGCTGCTAGGGTGACACTAATTCCAATGCATGCAGAGATAGAGTACAGCTAACCTCAGTCTTTGCAGCACTAGGGTGAACTAACTCCACATCTCAGGGCTGCTAGGGTGGCACTAACTCCAATTCATGCAGAGATAGAGTAGAGCTAACCCCAGTCTATGCAGCACTAGGGTGAACTAACTTCACATCTCAGGGCTGTTTGGGTGGCACTAACTGAAATTCATGCATAGATAGAGTAGAGATAACCCCAGTCTATGCAGCACTAGGATGAGCTAACTCCACATCTCAGGGATGCTGGGGTGGCACTAACTCCATTGCATGCAGAGATAGAGTTGAGCTAACCCCAGTCTATGCAGCACGAGGGTGAACTAACTCCACATCTGAGGGCTGCTGGGGTGGCACCAACTGCAATATATGCAGAGATAGAGTAGAGCTAACCGCAGTCCATGCAGCACTAGGGTGAACTATCTCCACACCTCAGGGTAGATAGAGTAGAGCTACTCTACTCCACATCTCAGGGACGATAGAGTAGAGCTAACCCCAGTCTATGCAGCACTAGGGTGAACTAACTCCACATCTCAGGGCTGCTGGGGTGGTACTAACTCCAATGCATGCAAAGGTAGAGTAGAGCTAACCCCAGTCTATGCAGCACTAGGGTGAACTATCTCCACATCTCAGGGCTTCTGGGGTGGCACTAACTCCAATTCATGCAGAGATAGAGTAGAGCTAACCCCAGTCTATGCAGCACTAGAGTGAACCCAACTCCACATCTGAGGGCTGGTGGGGTAGCACCAACTCCAATGCATGCAGAGATAAAGTAGAGCTAATCCCAGTCTATGTAGCACCAGGGTGAGCTAACTCCACATCTCAGGGCTGCTGGGGTGGCACTAACTCCAATGTATGCAGAGATAGAGTAGAGCTAACCCCAGTTTATGCAGCTCTAGTGTGAACTAACTCCACATCTGAGGGCTGCTGGGGTGGCACCAACTCCAATGCACGCAGAGATAGAGTAGAGCTACCTGCAGTCTATGCAGCCCTAGGGTGAAATAACTCCACATCTGAAGGCTGCTTTGGTGGCACCAACTGCAATGCATGCAGAGATAAAGTAGAGCTAACCCCAGCCTATGTAGCACTAGGGTGAGCTAACACCACATCTCAGGGCTGATGGGGTGGCACTAACTCCAGTGCATGCAGAGATAGAGTAGAGCTAACCCCAGTCCATGCAGCACTAGGGTGATCTAGCTCCACATCTGAGGGCTGCTGGGGTGTCACTAACAATAATTCATGCAGAGATAGAGTAGAGCTAACCCCGGTCTATGTACCACCAGGGTGAACTAATTCCACATCTGAGGGCTGTTAGGGTAGCACTAAATTCAATGCATGCAGAGATAGAGTAGAGCTAACCCCAGTTTATGCAGCTCTAGTGTGTACTAACTCCACATCTGAGGGATGCTGGGGTGGCACCAACTCCAATGCACGCAGAGATAGAGTAGAGCTACCTGCAGTCTATGCAGCCCTAGGGTGAAATAACTCCACATCTGAAGGCTGCTTTGGTGGCACCAACTGCAATGCATGCAGAGATAAAGTAGAGCTAACCCCAGCCTATGTAGCACTAGGGTGAGCTAACACCACATCTCAGGGCTGCTGGGGTGGCACTAACTCCAGTGCATGCAGAGATAGAGTAGAGCTAACCCCAGCCTATGTAGCACTAGGGTGAGCTAACACCACATCTCAGGGCTGCTGGGGTGGCACTAACTCCAGTGCATGCAGAGATAGAGTAGAGCTAACCCCAGTCCATGCAGCACTAGGGTGATCTAGCTCCACATCTGAGGGCTGCTGGGGTGTCACTAACAATAATTCATGCAGAGATACAGTAGAGCTAACCCCGGTCTATGTACCACCAGGGTGAACTAATTCCACATCTTAGGGCTGTTAGGGTAGCACTAAATTCAATGCATGCAGAGATAGAGTAGAGCTAACCCCAGTCTGTGTAGCACTAGGGTGAGCTAACTCGCTAACTCCACATCTGAGGGCTGCTGGGGTGGCACTAACTCCAATGCATGCAGAGACAGAGTAGAGCTAACCCCAGTCTATGTAGCACTCGGGTGAACTAAGTCCACACCTCAGAGCTGCTGGGGTGGCACCAAATCCATTGCACGCAGAGATAGAGTAGAGCTAACCCCAGTCTATGCAGTACTAGGGTGAACTAACTCCACATCTGAGGGCTGCTGGGGTGGCACTGACTCTCATTCATGCAAAGATACACTAGAACTAACCCCAGTCTATGCAACACTAGTGTGAACTAACTCCACATCTGAAGGCTGCTGGGGTGGCACCAACTCCAATGCACGCAGAGATAGAGTAGAGCTACCTGACGTCTATGTAGCATTAGGGTGAGCTGACACCGCATCTCAGGGCTGCTGCGGTGGCACTAACTCTAGTGCATGCAGAGATAGAGTAGAGCTAACCCCAGTCCATGCAGCACTAGGGTGATCTAGCTCCACATCTGAGGGCTGCTGGGGTGTCACTAACTCTAATTCATGCAGAGATAGAGTAGAGCTAACCCCAGTCTTTGTAGCACTAGGGTGAGGTAACTCGCTAACTCCACATCTGAGGGCTGCTGGGGTGGCACCAACTCCAATGCATGCAGAGATAAAGTAGAGCTAACCCCAGTCTATGCAGTGCTAGGTGAACTAACTACACATCCGAGGGCTGCTGGGGTGGCACTAACTCTAATTCATGCAAAGATAGACTTGAGCTAACCCCAGTCTATGCAGTGCTAGGGTGAACTAACTACACATCTGAGGGCTGCTGGGGTGGCACTAACTCTAATTCATGCAAAGATACACTTGAGCTAACCCCAGTCTATGCAGCACTAAGGTGAACTAGCTCCACATCTGAGGGCTGCTGGGGGGTCACTAACTCTAATTCATGCAGAGATAGAGTAGAGCTAACCCCAGTCTATGCAGCACTAGGGTGAACTAGCTCCACGTCTGAGGACTGCTGGGGTGGCACCACCTCCAATACACGCGGAGATAGCGTAGAGCTACCTGCAGTCTATGCAGCACTAGGGTGAAATAACTCTACATCTCAGGGCTACTAGAGTGGCACTAACTCCAATGCATGCAGAAATAGAGTTCAGCTAACCCCAGTCTATGCAGCCCTAGGGTGAAATAACTCCATATCTGAATGCTGCTAGGGTGGCACTAACTCCAATGTATGCAGAGATAGAGTAGAGCTAACCCCAGTCTATGCAGCACTAGGGTGAACTAGCTCCATATCTGAGGACTGCTGGCGTGTCACTAACTCCAATTCATGCAGAGATAGAGTAGAGTTAACCCCAGTCTATGCAGAACTAGGGTGAACTAACTCTACATCTCAGGGTTGCTAGGGTGTCACTAACTCCAATTCATGCAGAAATAAGTGTAGAGATAACCCCAGTCTATGCAGCACCAGGGCGAATTAACTGCACATCTCAGTGCTGCTAGGGTGACACTAACTCCAATGCATGCAGAGATAGAGTACAGCTAACCTCAGTCTTTGCAGCACTAGGGTGAACTAACTCCACATCTCAGGGCTGCTAGGGTGGCACTAACTCCAATTCATGCAGAGATAGAGTAGAGCTAACCCCAGTCTATGCAGCACTAGGGTGAACTAACTTCACATCTCAGGGCTGTTTGGGTGGCACTAACTGCAATTCATGCATAGATAGAGTAGAGCTAACCCCAGTCTATGCAGCACTAGGATGAGCTAACTCCACATCTCAGGGATGCTGGGGTGGCACTAACTCCATTGCATGCAGAGATAGAGTTGAGCTAACCCCAGTCTGTGCAGCACGAGGGTGAACTAACTCCACATCTGAGGGCTGCTGGGGTGGCACTAACTCCAATTCATGCAGAGATAGAGTAGAGCTAACCCCAGTCTATGCAGCACTAGAGTGAACTAACTCCACATCTGAGGGCTGCTGGGGTGGCACCAACTGCAATATATGCAGAGATAGAGTAGAGCTAACCGCAGTCCATGCAGCACTAGGGTGAACTATCTCCACACCTCAGGGTAGATAGAGTAGAGCTACTCTACTCCACATCTCAGGGACGATAGAGTAGAGCTAACCCCAGTCTATGCAGCACTAGGGTGAACTAACTCCACATCTCAGGGCTGCTGGGGTGGTACTAACTCCAATGCATGCAAAGGTAGAGTAGAGCTAACCCCAGTCTATGCAGCACTAGGGTGAACTATCTCCACATCTCAGGGCTTCTGGGGTGGCACTAACTCCAATTAATGCAGAGATAGAGTAGAGCTAACCCCAGTCTATGCAGCACTAGAGTGAACCCAACTCCACATCTGAGGGCTGGTGGGGAGCACCAACTCCAATGCATGCAGACATAAAGTAGAGCTAATCCCAGTCTATGTAGCACCAGGGTGAGCTAACTCCACATCTCAGGGCTGCTGGGGTGGCACTAACTCCAATGTATGCAGAGATAGAGTAGAGCTAACCCCAGTTTATGCAGCTCTAGTGTGAACTAACTCCACATCTGAGGGCTGCTGGGGTGGCACCAACTCCAATGCACGCAGAGATAGAGTAGAGCTACCTGCAGTCTATGCAGCCCTAGGGTGAAATAACTCCACATCTGAAGGCTGCTTTGGTGGCACCAACTGCAATGCATGCAGAGATAAAGTAGAGCTAACCCCAGCCTATGTAGCACTAGGGTGAGCTAACACCACATCTCAGGGCTGCTGGGGTGGCACTAACTCCAGTGAATGCAGAGATAGTGTAGAGCTAACCCCAGTCCATGCAGCACTAGGGTGATCTAGCTCCACATCTGAGGGCTGCTGGGGTGTCACTAACAATAATTCATGCAGAGATAGAGTAGAGCTAACCCCGGTCTATGTACCACCAGGGTGAACTAATTCCACATCTTAGGGCTGTTAGGGTAGCACTAAATTCAATGCATGCAGAGATAGAGTAGAGCTAATCCCAGTCTATGTAGCACTCGGGTGAACTAACTCCACACCTCAGAGCTGCTGGGGTGGCACCAAATCCATTGCACGCAGAGATAGAGTAGAGCTAACCCCAGACTATGCAGTACTAGGGTGAACTAACTCCACATCTGAGGGCTGCTGGGGTGGCACTAACTCTCATTCATGCAAAGATACACTAGAGCTAACCCCAGTCTATGCAACACTAGTGTGAACTAACTCCACATCTGAAGGCTGCTGGGGTGGCACCAACTCCAATGCACGCAGAGATAGAGTAGAGCTACCTGACGTCTATGTAGCATTAGGGTGAGCTGACACCACATCTCAGGGCTGCTGGGGTGTCACTAACAATAATTCATGCAGAGATAGAGTAGAGCTAACCCCGGTCTATGTACCACCAGGGTGAACTAATTCCACATCTGAGGGCTGTTAGGGTAGCACTAAATTCAATGCATGCAGAGATAGAGTAGAGCTAACCCCAGTCCATGCAGCACTAGGGTGATCTAGCTCCACATCTGAGGGCTGCTGGGGTGTCACTAACTCTAATTCATGCAGAGATAGAGTAGAGCTAACCCCATACTTTGTAGCACTAGGGTGAGGTAACTCGCTAACTCCACATCTGAGGGCTGCTGGGGTGGCACCAACTCCAATGCATGCAGAGATAAAGTAGAGCTAACCCCAGTCTATGTAGCACCAGGGTGAGCTAACTCCACATCTCAGGGCTGCTGGGGTGGCACTAACTCCAATGCATGCAGAGATAGAGTAGAGCTAACCCCAGTCTATGCAGTGCTAGGTGAACTAACTACACATCCGAGGGCTGCTGGGGTGGCACTAACTCTAATTCATGCAAAGATAGACTTGAGCTAACCCCAGTCTATGCAGTGCTAGGGTGAACTAACTACACATCTGAGGGCTGCTGGGGTGGCACTAACTCTAATTTATGCAAAGATACATTTGAGCTAACCCCAGTCTATGCAGCACTAAGGTGAACTAGCTCCACATCTGAGGGCTGCTGGGGGGTCACTAACTCTAATTCATGCAGAGATAGAGTAGAGCTAACCCCAGTCTATGCAGCACTAGGGTGAACTAGCTCCACCTCTGAGGACTGCTGGGGTTTCACTAACTCCAATTCATGCAGAGATAGAGTAGAGCTAACCCCAGTCTATGCAGCACGAGGGTGAACTATCTCCACACCTCAGGGTAGATAGAGTAGAGCTACTCTACTCCACACCTCAGGGTATCTCCACACCTCGGGGTTGCTAGGGTGGCACTAACTCCAATGCATGCAGAGATAGAGTAGAGCTAACCCCAGTCTATGCAGCACTAAAGTGAACTAGTTCCACATCTGAGGGCTGCTGGGGTGTCACTAACTCCAATGCATGCAGAGATAGAGTAGAGCTAACCCCAGTCTATGCAGCACTAAGGTGAACTAGCTCCACATCTGAGGGCTGCTGGGGTTTCACTAACTCTAATTCATGCAGAGATAGAGTAGAGCTAACCCCAGTCTATGCAGCACTAGGGTGAACTAGCTCCACGTCTGAGGACTGCTGGGGTGTCACTAACTCCAATTCATGCAGAGATAGAGTAGAGATAACCCCAGTCTATCCAGCGCTAGGGTGAACTAACAGCACATCCCAGGGCTGCTAGGGTGACACTAACTCCAATGCATGCAGAGATAGAGTAGAACTAACACCAGTTTATGCAGCACTAGGGTGAACTAACTCCACATCTAAGGGCTGCTAGGGTGGCACTAATTCCAATTCATGCAGAGATAGAGTAGAGCTAACCCCAGTCTATGCAGCACTAGGGTGAACTAACTTCACATGTCAGGGCTGTTGGGGTGGCACTAACTGCAGTGCATGCATAGATAGAGTAGAGCTAACCCCAGTCTATGCGGCACTAGGGTGAACTATCTCCACACCTCAGGGTTGCTAGGGTGTCACTAACTCCAGTTCATGAGGAAACAAGAGTAGAGATAACCCCAGTCTATGCAGCACTAGGGTGAACTAACAGCACATCTCAGGGCTGCTAGGGTGACACTAACTCCAATGCATGCAGAGATAGAGTAGAGCTAACTCCAGTCTATGCAGCACTAGGGTGAACTAACTCCACATCTCAGGGCTGCTAGGGTGGAACTAACTCCAATTCATGCAGAGATAGAGTAGAGCTAACACCAGTCTATGCAGCAATAGGGTGAACTAACTTCACATCTCAGGGCTGTTGGGGTGGCACTAACTGGAATGCATGCTTAGATAGAGTAGAGCTAACCCCAGTCTATGCGGCACTAGGGTGATCTATCTAAACATCTCAGGGCTGCTGGGGTGGCACTAACTCAATTCCATGCAGAGATAGAGTAGAGCTAACACCAGTCTATGCAGCACTAGGGTGAACTATCTCCACACCTCAGGGTTGCTGGGGTGGCACTAACTCCAATGCATGCAGAGATAGAGTAGAGCTAACCCCAGTATATGCAGCACTAAAGTGAACTAGCTCCACATCTGAAGGCTGCTGGGGTGTCACTAACTCCAATGCATGCAGAGATAGAGTAGAGCTAACCCCAGCCTATGTAGCACTAAGGTGAACTAGCTCCACATCTGAGGACTGCTGGGGTGTCACTAACTCTAATTCATGCAGAGATAGATTAGAGCTAACCCCAGTCTATGCAGCACTAGGGTGAACTAGCTCCACGTCTGAGGACTGCTGGGGTGTCACTAACTCCAATTCATGCAGAGATAGAGTAGAGATAACCCCAGTCTATGCAGCACTAGGGTGAACTAACAGCACATCTCAGGGCTGCCTGGGTGACACAGTAACTCCAATGCATGCAGAGATAGAGTAGAACTAACCCCAGTCTATGCAGCACTAGGGTGAACTAACTCCACATCTAAGGGCTGCTAGGGTGGCACTAACTCCAATTCATGCAGAGATAGAGTAGAGCTAACCCCAGTCTATGCAGCACTAGGGTGAACTAACTTCACATGTCAGGGCTGTTGGGGTGGCACTAACTGCAGTGCATGCATAGATAGAGTAGAGCTAACCCCAGTCTATGCGGCACTAGGGTGAACTATCTCCACACCTCAGGGTTGCTAGGGTGTCACTAACTCCAGTTCATGAGGAAACAAGAGTAGAGATAACCCCAGTCTATGCAGCACTAGGGTGAACCAACAGCACATCTCAGGGCTGCTAGGGTGACACTAACTCCAATGCATGCAGAGATAGAGTAGAGATAACCCCAGTCTATGCAGCACTAGGGTGAACTAACTCCACATCTCAGGGCTGCTAGGGTGGAACTAACTCCAATTCATGCAGAGATAGAGTAGAGCTAACACCAGTCTATGCAGCACTAGGGTGAACTAACTTCACATCTCAGGGCTGTTGGGGTGGCACTAACTGGAATGCATGCTTAGATAGAGTAGAGCTAACCCCAGTCTATGCGGCACTAGGGTGATCTATCTCCACATCTCAGGGCTGCTAGGGTGGCACTAACTCCAATTCATGCAGAGATAGAGTAGAGCTAACCCCAGTCTATGCAGCACTAGGGTGAACTAACTTCACATGTCAGGGCTGTTGGGGTGGCACTAACTGCAGTGCATGCATAGATAGAGTAGAGCTAACCCCAGTCTATGCGGCACTAGGGTGAACTATCTCCACACCTCAGGGTTGCTAGGGTGTCACTAACTCCAGTTCATGAGGAATCAAGAGTAGAGATAACCCCAGTCTATGCAGCACTAGGGTGAACTAACAGCACATCTCAGGGCTGCTAGGGTGACACTAACTCCAATGCAAGCAGAGATAGAGTAGAGCTAACCCCAGTCTATGCAGCACTAGGGTGAACTAACTCCACATCTCAGGGCTGCTAGGGTGGAACTAACTCCAATTCATGCAGAGATAGAGTAGAGCTAACACCAGTCTATGCAGCACTAGGGTGAACTAACTTCACATCTCAGGGCTGTTGGGGTGGCACTAACTGGAATGCATGCTTAGATAGAGTAGAGCTAACCCCAGTCTATGCGGCACTAGGGTGATCTATCTCCACATCTCAGGGCTGCTGGGGTGGCACTAACTCAATTCCATGCAGAGATAGAGTAGAGCTAACACCAGTCTATGCAGCACTAGGGTGAACTATCTCCACACCTCAGGGTTGCTGGGGTGTCACTAACTCCAATGCATGCAGAGATAGAGTAGATCTAACCCCAGCCTATGTAGCACTAAGGTGAACTAGCTCCACATCTGAGGACTGCTGGGGTGTCACTAACTCTAATTCATGCAGAGATAGAGTAGAGCTAACCCCAGTCTATGCAGCACTAGGGTGAACTAGCTCCACGTCTGAGGACTGCTGGGGTGTCACTAACTCCAATTCATGCAGAGATAGAGTAGAGATAACCCCAGTCTATGCAGCACTAGGGTGAACTAACAGCACATCTCAGGGCTGCCTGGGTGACACAGTAACTCCAATGCATGCAGAGATAGAGTAGAACTAACCCCAGTCTATGCAGCACTAGGGTGAACTAACTCCACATCTAAGGGCTGCTAGGGTGGCACTAACTCCAATTCATGCAGAGATAGAGTAGAGCTAACCCCAGTCTATGCAGCACTAGGGTGAACTAACTCCACATCTCAGGGCTGCTAGGGTGGAACTAACTCCAATTCATGCAGAGATAGAGTAGAGCTAACCCCAGTCTATGTGGCACTAGGGTGAAAAATCTCCACACCTCAGGGTTGCTAGGGTGTCACTAACTCCAATTCATGAGGAAACAAGGGTAGAGATAACCCCAGTCTATGCAGCACTAGGGTGAACTAACAGCACATCTCAGGGCTGCTAGGGTGACACTAACTCCAATGCATGCAGATATAGAGTAGAGCTAACCCCAGTCTATGCAGCACTAGGGTGAACTAACTCCACATCTCAGGGCTGCTAGGGTGGAACTAACTCCAATTCATGCAGAGATAGAGTAGAGCTAACCCCAGTCTATGCAGCACTAGGGTGAACTAACTTCACATCTCAGGGCTGTTGGGTTGGCACTAACTGGAATGCATGCATAGATAGAGTAGAGCTAACCTCAGTCTATGTGGCACTAGGGTGATCTATCTCCACATCTCAGGGCTGCTGGGGTGGAACTAACTCAATTCCATGCAGAGATAGAGTAGAGCTAACTGCAGTCTATGCAGCACTAGGGTGAACTAAGTCCACATCTGAGGGCTGCTGGGGTGGCACTAACTCCAATGCATGCAGAGACAGAGTAGAGCTAACCCCAGTCTATGTAGCACTCGGGAGAACTAACTCCACACCTCAGAGCTGCTGGGGTGGCACCAACTCCATTGCATGCAGAGATAGAGTAGAGCTAACCCCAGTCTATGCAGTACTAGGGTGAACTAACTGCACATCCGAGGGCCTCTGGGGTGGCACTAACTCTAATTCATGCAAAGATACACTAGAGCTAACCCCAGTCTATGCAGCACTAGTGTGAACTAACTCCACATCTGAAGGCTGCTGGGGTGGCACCAACTCCAATGCATGCAGAGATAGAGTAGAGCTAACCCCAGTCTATGCAGCACTAGTGTGAACTAACTCCACATCTGAAGGCTGCTGGGGTGGCACCAACTCCAATGCATGCAGATATAGAGTAGAGCTAACCCCAGTCTATGCAGCACTAGGGTGAACTAACTCCACATCTCAGGGCTGCTAGGGTGGAACTAACTCCCATTGCATGCAGATATAGAGTAGAGCTAACCCCAGTCTATGCGGCACTAGGGTGATCTATCTCCACATCTCAGGGCTGCTGGGGTGGCACTAACTCAATTCCATGCAGAGATAGAGTAGAGCTAACACCAGTCTATGCAGCACTAGGGTGAACTATCTCCACACCTCAGGGTTGCTGGGGTGGCACTAACTCCAATGCATGCAGAGATAGAGTAGAGCTAACCCCAGTCTATGCAGCACTAAAGTGAACTAGCTCCACATCTGAAGGCTGCTGGGGTGTCACTAACTCCAATGCATGCAGAGATAGAGTAGATCTAACCCCAGCCTATGTAGCACTAAGGTGAACTAGCTCCACATCTGAGGACTGCTGGGGTGTCACTAACTCTAATTCATGCAGAGATAGAGTAGAGCTAACCCCAGTCTATGCAGCACTAGGGTGAACTAGCTCCACGTCTGAGGACTGCTGGGGTGTCACTAACTCCAAATCATGCAGAGATAGAGTAGAGATAACCCCAGTCTATGCAGCACTAGGGTGAACTAACAGCACATCTCAGGGCTGCCTGGGTGACACAGTAACTCCAATGCATGCAGAGATAGAGTAGAACTAACCCCAGTCTATGCAGCACTAGGGTGAACTAACTCCACATCTAAGGGCTGCTAGGGTGGCACTAACTCCAATTCATGCAGAGATAGAGTAGAGCTAACCCCAGTCTATGCAGCACTAGGGTGAACTAACTCCACATCTCAGGGCTGCTAGGGTGGAACTAACTCCAATTCATGCAGAGATAGAGTAGAGCTAACCCCAGTCTATGTGGCACTAGGGTGAAAAATCTCCACACCTCAGGGTTGCTAGGGTGTCACTAACTCCAATTCATGAGGAAACAAGGGTAGAGATAACCCCAGTCTATGCAGCACTAGGGTGAACTAACAGCACATCTCAGGGCTGCTAGGGTGACACTAACTCCAATGCATGCAGATATAGAGTAGAGCTAACCCCAGTCTATGCAGCACTAGGGTGAACTAACTCCACATCTCAGGGCTGCTAGGGTGGAACTAACTCCAATTCATGCAGAGATAGAGTAGAGCTAACCCCAGTCTATGCAGCACTAGGGTGAACTAACTTCACATCTCAGGGCTGTTGGGTTGGCACTAACTGGAATGCATGCATAGATAGAGTAGAGCTAACCTCAGTCTATGTGGCACTAGGGTGATCTATCTCCACATCTCAGGGCTGCTGGGGTGGAACTAACTCAATTCCATGCAGAGATAGAGTAGAGCTAACTGCAGTCTATGCAGCACTAGGGTGAACTAAGTCCACATCTGAGGGCTGCTGGGGTGGCACTAACTCCAATGCATGCAGAGACAGAGTAGAGCTAACCCCAGTCTATGTAGCACTCGGGAGAACTAACTCCACACCTCAGAGCTGCTGGGGTGGCACCAACTCCATTGCATGCAGAGATAGAGTAGAGCTAACCCCAGTCTATGCAGTACTAGGGTGAACTAACTGCACATCCGAGGGCCTCTGGGGTGGCACTAACTCTAATTCATGCAAAGATACACTAGAGCTAACCCCAGTCTATGCAGCACTAGTGTGAACTAACTCCACATCTGAAGGCTGCTGGGGTGGCACCAACTCCAATGCATGCAGAGATAGAGTAGAGCTAACCCCAGTCTATGCAGCACTAGTGTGAACTAACTCCACATCTGAAGGCTGCTGGGGTGGCACCAACTCCAATGCATGCAGATATAGAGTAGAGCTAACCCCAGTCTATGCAGCACTAGGGTGAACTAACTCCACATCTCAGGGCTGCTAGGGTGGAACTAACTCCAATTCATGCAGAGATAGAGTAGAGCTAACCCCAGTCTATGCAGCACTAGGGTGAAATAACTTAACATCTCAGGGCTGTTGGGTTGGCACTAACTGGAATGCATGCATAGATAGAGTAGAGCTAACCTCAGTCTATGTGGCACTAGGGTGATCTATCTCCACATCTCAGGGCTGCTGGGGTGGAACTAACTCAATTCCATGCAGAGATAGAGTAGAGCTAACTGCAGTCTATGCAGCACTAGGGTGAACTAAGTCCACATCTGAGGGCTGCTGGGGTGGCACTAACTCCAATGCATGCAGAGACAGAGTAGAGCTAACCCCAGTCTATGTAGCACTCGGGAGAACTAACTCCACACCTCAGAGCTGCTGGGGTGGCACCAACTCCATTGCATGCAGAGATAGAGTAGAGCTAACCCCAGTCTATGCAGTACTAGGGTGAACTAACTGCACATCCGAGGGCCTCTGGGGTGGCACTAACTCTAATTCATGCAAAGATACACTAGAGCTAACCCCAGTCTATGCAGCACTAGTGTGAACTAACTCCACATCTGAAGGCTGCTGGGGTGGCACCAACTCCAATGCACGCAGAGATAGAGTGGAGCTACCTGCCGTCTATGTAGCATTAGGGTGAGCTAAAACCACATCTCAGGGCTGCTGGGGTGGCACTAACTCTAGTGCCTGCAGAGATAGAGTAGAGCTAACCCCAGTCCATGCAGCACTAGAGTTATCTAGCTCCACATCTGAGGGCTGCTGGGGTGTCACTAACTCTAATTCATGCAGAGATAGAGTAGAGCTAACCCCAGTCTATGTACCACCAGGGTGAACTAACTCCACATCTGAGGGCTGCTAGGGTGGCACTAAATCCATTTCATGCAGAGATAGAGTAGAGCTAACCCCAGTCTTTGTAGCACTAGGGTGAGGTAACTCGCTAACTCCACATCTGAGGGCTGCTGGGGTGGCACCAACTCCAATGCATGCAGAGATAAAGTAGAGCTAACACCAGTCTATGTAGCACAAGGGTGAGCTAACTCCACATCTGAGGGCTGCTGGGGTGGCACTAACTCCATTGCATGCAGAGATAGAGTTGAGCTAACACAAGTCTATGCAGCACGAGGGTGAACTAACTCCACATCTGAGGGCTGCTGGGGTGGCACTAACTCCAATTCATGCAGATATAGAGTAGAGCTAACCGCAGTCTATGCAGCACTAAGGTGAACTAAGTCCACATCTGAGGGCTGCTGGGGTGGCACTAACTCCAATGCATGCAGAGACAGAGTAGAGCTAACCCCAGTCTATGTAGCACTTGGGAGAACTAACTCCACACCTCAGAGCTGCTGGGGTGGCACCAACTCCTTTGCATGCAGAGATAGAGTAGAGCTAACCCCAGTCTATGCAGTACTAGGGTGAACTAACTCCACATCTGAGGGCTGCTGGGGTGGCACTAACTCTAATTCATGCAAAGATAAACTAGAGCTAACACCAGTCTATGCAGCACTAGGGTGAACTAACTTCACATCTCAGGGCTGTTGGGGTGGCACTAACTGGAATGCATGCTTAGATAGAGTAGAGCTAACCCCAGTCTATGCGGCACTAGGGTGATCTATCTCCACATCTCAGGGCTGCTGGGGTGGCACTAACTCAATTCCATGCAGAGATAGAGTAGAGCTAACACCAGTCTATGCAGCACTAGGGTGAACTATCTCCACACCTCAGGGTTGCTGGGGTGGCACTAACTCCAATGCATGCAGAGATAGAGTAGAGCTAACCCCAGTCTATGCAGCACTAGGGTGAACTAGCTCCACGTCTGAGGACTGCTGGGGTGTCACTAACTCCAATTCATGCAGAGATAGAGTAGAGATAACCCCAGTCTATGCAGCACTAGGGTGAACTAACAGCACATCTCAGGGCTGCCTGGGTGACACAGTAACTCCAATGCATGCAGAGATAGAGTAGAACTAACCCCAGTCTATGCAGCACTAGGGTGAACTAACTCCACATCTAAGGGCTGCTAGGGTGGCACTAACTCCAATTCATGCAGAGATAGAGTAGAGCTAACCCCAGTCTATGCAGCACTAGGGTGAACTAACTCCACATCTCAGGGCTGCTAGGGTGGAACTAACTCCAATTCATGTAGAGATAGAGTAGAGCTATCCCCAGTCTATGTGGCACTAGGGTGAAAAATCTCCACACCTCAGGGTTGCTAGGGTGTCACTAACTCCAATTCATGAGGAAACAAGGGTAGAGATAACCCCAGTCTATGCAGCACTAGGGTGAACTAACAGCACATCTCAGGGCTGCTAGGGTGACACTAACTCCAATGCATGCAGATATAGAGTAGAGCTAACCCCAGTCTATGCAGCACTAGGGTGAACTAACTCCACATCTCAGGGCTGCTAGGGTGGAACTAACTCCAATTCATGCAGAGATAGAGTAGAGCTAACCCCAGTCTATGCAGCACTAGGGTGAACTAACTTCACATCTCAGGGCTGTTGGGTTGGCACTAACTGGAATGCATGCATAGATAGAGTAGAGCTAACCCCAGTCTATGCAGCACTAGGGTGAACTAACTCCACATCTCAGGGCTGCTAGGGTGGAACTAACACAATTCCATGCAGAGATAGAGTAGAGCTAACCGCAGTCTATGCAGCACTAGGGTGAACTAAGTCCACATCTGAGGGCTGCTGGGGTGGCACTAACTCCAATGCATGCAGAGACAGAGTAGAGCTAACCCCAGTCTATGTAGCACTCGGGAGAACTAACTCCACACCTCAGAGCTGCTGGGGTGGCACCAACTCCATTGCATGCAGAGATAGAGTAGAGCTAACCCCAGTCTATGCAGTACTAGGGTGAACTAACTGCACATCCGAGGGCCTCTGGGGTGGCACTAACTCTAATTCATGCAAAGATACACTAGAGCTAACCCCAGTCTATGCAGCACTAGTGTGAACTAACTCCACATCTGAAGGCTGCTGGGGTGGCACCAACTCCAATGCACGCAGAGATAGAGTAGAGCTACCTGCCGTCTATGTAGCATTAGGGTGAGCTAAAACCACATCTCAGGGCTGCTGGGGTGGCACTAACTCTAGTGCATGCAGAGATAGAGTAGAGCTAACCCCAGTCCATGCAGCACTAGAGTTATCTAGCTCCACATCTGAGGGCTGCTGGGGTGTCACTAACTCTAATTCATGCAGAGATAGAGTAGAGCTAACCCCAGTCTATGTACCACCAGGGTGAACTAACTCCACATCTGAGGGCTGCTAGGGTGGCACTAAATCCAATTCATGCAGAGATAGAGTAGAGCTAACCCCAGTCTTTGTAGCACTAGGGTGAGGTAACTCGCTAACTCCACATCTGAGGGCTGCTGGGGTGGCACCAACTCCAATGCATGCAGAGATAAAGTAGAGCTAACGCCAGTCTATGTAGCACCAGGGTGAGCTAACTCCACATCTGAGGGCTGCTGGGGTGGCACTAACTCCATTGCATGCAGAGATAGAGTTGAGCTAACCCAAGTCTATGCAGCACGAGGGTGAACTAACTACACATCTGAGGGCTGCTGGGGTGGCACTAACTCCAATTCATGCAGATATAGAGTAGAGCTAACCGCAGTCTATGCAGCACTAAGGTGAACTAAGTCCACATCTGAGGGCTGCTGGAGTGGCACTAACTCCAATGCATGCAGAGACAGAGTAGAGCTAACCCCAGTCTATGTAGCACTTGGGAGAACTAACTCCACACCTCAGAGCTGCTGGGGTGGCACCAACTCCTTTGCATGCAGAGATAGAGTAGAGCTAACCCCAGTCTATGCAGTACTAGGGTGAACTAACTCCACATCTGAGGGCTGCTGGGGTGGCACTAACTCTAATTCATGCAAAGATACACTAGAGCTAACCCCAGTCTATGCAACACTAGTGTGAAGTAACTCCACATCTGAAGGCTGCTGGGGTGGCACCAACTCCAATGCACGCAGAGATAGAGTAGAGCTACCTGCCGTCTATGTAGCATTAGGGTGAGCTAAAACCACATCTCAGGGCTGCTGGGGTAGCACTAACTCTAGTGCATACAGAGATAGAGTAGAGCTAACCCCAGTCCATGCAGCACTAGAGTGATCTAGCTCCACATCTGAGGGCTGCTGGGGTGTCACTAACTCTAATTCATGCAGAGATAGAGTAGAGCTAACCCCAGTCTATGTACCACCAGGGTGAACTAACTCCACATCTGAGGGCTGCTAGGGTGGCACTAAATCCAATGCATGCAGAGATAGAGTAGAGCTAACCCCAGTCTTTGTAGCACTAGGGTGAGGTAACTCGCTAACTCCACATCTGAGGGCTGCTGGGGTGGCATCAACTCCAATGCATGCAGAGATAAAGTAGAGATAACCCCAGTCTATGTAGCACCAGGGTGAGCTAACTCAACATCTCAGGGCTGCTGGGGTGGCACTAACTCCATTGCATGCAGAGATAGAGTTGAGCTAACCCAAGTCTATGCAGCACGAGGGTGAACTAACTCCACATCTGAGGGCTGCTGGGGTGGCACTAACTCCAATTCATGCAGATATAGAGTAGAGCTAACCCCAGTCTATGCAGCACTAGGGTGAACTAACTCCACATCTGAAGGCTGCTGGGGTGGCACCAACTCCAATATATGCAGAGATAGAGTAGAGCTAACCGCAGTCCATGCAGCACTAGGGTGAAATAACTCCACATCTCAGGGCTGCTAGGGTGGCACGAACTCCAATGAATGCATAGATAGAGTAGAGCTAACCCCAGTCTGTGCAGCACTAGGGTGAACTAACTTCACATCTCAGGGCTGTTTGGGTGGCACTAACTGCAATTCATGCATAGATAGAGTTGAGCTATCCCCAGTCTATGCAGCACTAGGATGAGCTAACTCCACATCTCAGGGCTGCTGGGGTGGCACTAACTCCATTGCATGCAGAGATAGAGTTGAGCTAACCCAAGTCTATGCAGCACGAGGGTGAACTAACTCCACATCTGAGGGCTGCTGGGGTGGCACTAACTCCAATTCATGCAGATATAGAGTAGAGCTAACCCCAGTCTATGCAGCACTAGGGTGAACTAACTCCACATCTGAGGGCTGCTGGGGTGGCACCAACTCCAATATATGCAGAGATAGAGTAGAGCTAACCGCAGTCCATGCAGCACTAAGGTGAAATAACTCCACATCTCAGGGCTGCTAGGGTGGCACGAACTCCAATGAATGCATAGATAGAGTAGAGCTAACCCCAGTCTATGCAGCACTAGGGTGAACTAACTCCACATCTCAGGGCTGCTGGGGTGGCACTAACTCCAATGCATGCAAAGGTAGAGTAGAGCTAACCCCAGTCTATGCAGCACTAGGGTGAACTATCTCCACATCTCAGGGCTTCTGGGGTGGCACTAACTCCAATGCATGCAGAGATAGAGTAGAGCTGACCCCCAGTCTATGTAGCACTAGGGTGATCTAACTCCACATCTCAGGGCTGCTAGGGTGTCACTAACTCTAATTCATTCAGAGATAGAGTAGAGCTAACCCCAGTCTATGTACCACCAGGGGTAACTAACTCCACATCTGAGGACTGCTGGGGTGGCACTAAATCCAATGCATGCAGAGATAGAGTAGAGCTAACCCCAGTCTTTGTCGCACTATGGTGAGCTAACTCCACATCTGAGGGCTGCTGGGTTGGCACCAACTCCAATGCATGCAGAGATAAAGTAGAGCTAATCCCAGTCTATGTTTCAACAGGGTGAGCTAACTCCACATCTCAGGGCTGCTGGGGTGGCACTAACTCCAATGCATGCAGAGACAGAGTAGAGCTAACCCCAGTCTATGTAGCACTGGGGTGAACTAACTCCACACCTCAGAGCTGCTGGGGTGGCACTAACTCCAATGTATGCAGAGATAGAGTAGAGCTAACCCCAGTCTATGCAGCTCTAGTGTGAACTAACTCCACATCTGAGGGCGCTGGTGTGGCACCAACTCCAATGCACGCAGAGATAGAGTAGAGCTACCTGCAGTCTATGCAGCACTAGTGTGAAATAACTCTAAATCTCAGGGCTACTAGAGTGACACTAACTCCAATGCATGCAGAGAGAGAGTTCAGCTAACCCCAGTCTATGCAGCACTAAGGTGAACTAGCTCCACATCTGAGGGCTGCTGGGGTGTCACTAACTCTAATTCATGCAGATATAGAGTAGAGATAACCCCAGTCTATGCAGCACTAGGGTGAACTAGCTCCACGTCTGAGGACTGCTGGGGTGTCACTAACTCCAATTCATGCAGAGATAGAGTAGAGCTAACCGCAGTCCATGCAGCACTAGGGTGAAATAACTCCACATCTCAGGGCTGCTAGGGTGGCACGAACTCCAATGAATGCATAGATAGAGTAGAGCTAACCCCAGTCTATGCAGCACTAGGGTGAACTAACTTCACATCTCAGGGCTGTTTGGGTGGCACTAACTGCAATTCATGCATAGATAGAGTTGAGCTATCCCCAGTCTATGCAGCACTAGGATGAGCTAACTCCACATCTCAGGGCTGCTGGGGTGGCACTAACTCCATTGCATGCAGAGATAGAGTTGAGCTAACCCAAGTCTATGCAGCACAAGGGTGAACTAACTCCACATCTGAGGGCTGCTGGGGTGGCACTAACTCCAATTCATGCAGATATAGAGTAGAGCTAACCCCAGTCCATGCAGCACTAGGGTGAACTAACTCCACATCTGAGGGCTGCTGGGGTGGCACCAACTCCAATATATGCAGAGATAGAGTAGAGCTAACCGCAGTCCATGCAGCACTAAGGTGAAATAACTCCACATCTCAGGGCTGCTAGGGTGGCACGAACTCCAATGAATGCATAGATAGAGTAGAGCTAACCCCAGTCTATGCAGCACTAGGGTGAACTAACTCCACATCTCAGGGCTGCTGGGGTGGCACTAACTCCAATGCATGCAAAGGTAGAGTAGAGCTAACCCCAGTCTATGCAGCACTAGGGTGAACTATCTCCACATCTCAGGGCTTCTGGGGTGGCACTAACTCCAATGCATGCAGAGATAGAGTAGAGCTGACCCCCAGTCTATGTAGCACTAGGGTGATCTAACTCCACATCTCAGGGCTGCTAGGGTGTCACTAACTCTAATTCATTCAGAGATAGAGTAGAGCTAACCCCAGTCTATGTACCACCAGGGGTAACTAACTCCACATCTGAGGACTGCTGGGGTGGCACTAAATCCAATGCATGCAGAGATAGAGTAGAGCTAACCCCAGTCTTTGTCGCACTATGGTGAGCTAACTCCACATCTGAGGGCTGCTGGGGTGGCACCAACTCCAATGCATGCAGAGATAAAGTAGAGCTAATCCCAGTCTATGTTTCAACAGGGTGAGCTAACTCCACATCTCAGGGCTGCTGGGGTGGCACTAACTCCAATGCATGCAGAGACAGAGTAGAGCTAACCCCAGTCTATGTAGCACTGGGGTGAACTAACTCCACACCTCAGAGCTGCTGGGGTGGCACTAACTCCAATGTATGCAGAGATAGAGTAGAGCTAACCCCAGTCTATGCAGCTCTAGTGTGAACTAACTCCACATCTGAGGGCTGCTGGTGTGGCACCAACTCCAATGCACGCAGAGATAGAGTAGAGCTACCTGCAGTCTATGCAGCACTAGTGTGAAATAACTCTAAATCTCAGGGCTACTAGAGTGACACTAACTCCAATGCATGCAGAGAGAGAGTTCAGCTAACCCCAGTCTATGCAGCACTAAGGTGAACTAGCTCCACATCTGAGGGCTGCTGGGGTGTCACTAACTCTAATTCATGCAGAGATAGAGTAGAGATAACCCCAGTCTATGCAGCACTAGGGTGAACTAGCTCCACGTCTGAGGACTGCTGGGGTGTCACTAACTCCAATTCATGCAGAGATAGAGTAGAGCTAACCGCAGTCCATGCAGCACTAGGGTGAAATAACTCCACATCTCAGGGCTGCTAGGGTGGCACGAACTCCAATGAATGCATAGATAGAGTAGAGCTAACCCCAGTCTATGCAGCACTAGGGTGAACTAACTTCACATCTCAGGGCTGTTTGGGTGGCACTAACTGCAATTCATGCATAGATAGAGTTGAGCTATCCCCAGTCTATGCAGCACTAGGATGAGCTAACTCCACATCTCAGGGCTGCTGGGGTGGCACTAACTCCATTGCATGCAGAGATAGAGTTGAGCTAACCCAAGTCTATGCAGCACAAGGGTGAACTAACTCCACATCTGAGGGCTGCTGGGGTGGCACTAACTCCAATTCATGCAGATATAGAGTAGAGCTAACCCCAGTCCATGCAGCACTAGGGTGAACTAACTCCACATCTGAGGGCTGCTGGGGTGGCACCAACTCCAATATATGCAGAGATAGAGTAGAGCTAACCGCAGTCCATGCAGCACTAAGGTGAAATAACTCCACATCTCAGGGCTGCTAGGGTGGCACGAACTCCAATGAATGCATAGATAGAGTAGAGCTAACCCCAGTCTATGCAGCACTAGGGTGAACTAACTCCACATCTCAGGGCTGCTGGGGTGGCACTAACTCCAATGCATGCAAAGGTAGAGTAGAGCTAACCCCAGTCTATGCAGCACTAGGGTGAACTATCTCCACATCTCAGGGCTTCTGGGGTGGCACTAACTCCAATGCATGCAGAGATAGAGTAGAGCTGACCCCCAGTCTATGTAGCACTAGGGTGATCTAACTCCACATCTCAGGGCTGCTAGGGTGTCACTAACTCTAATTCATTCAGAGATAGAGTAGAGCTAACCCCAGTCTATGTACCACCAGGGGTAACTAACTCCACATCTGAGGACTGCTGGGGTGGCACTAAATCCAATGCATGCAGAGATAGAGTAGAGCTAACCCCAGTCTTTGTCGCACTATGGTGAGCTAACTCCACATCTGAGGGCTGCTGGGATGGCACCAACTCCAATGCATGCAGAGATAAAGTAGAGCTAATCCCAGTCTATGTTTCAACAGGGTGAGCTAACTCCACATCTCAGGGCTGCTGGGGTGGCACTAACTCCAATGCATGCAGAGACAGAGTAGAGCTAACCCCAGTCTATGTAGCACTAGGGTGAACTAACTCCACACCTCAGAGCTGCTGGGGTGGCACTAACTCCAATGTATGCAGAGATAGAGTAGAGCTAACCCCAGTCTATGCAGCTCTAGTGTGAACTAACTCCACATCTGAGGGCTGCTGGGGTGGCACCAACTCAAATGCACGCAGAGATAGAGTAGAGCTACCTGCAGTCTATGCAGCACTAGTGTGAAATAACTCTAAATCTCAGGGCTACTAGAGTGACACTAACTCCAATGCATGCAGAGAGAGAGTTCAGCTAACCCCAGTCTATGCAGCACTAAGGTGAACTAGCTCCACATCTGAGGGCTGCTGGGGTGTCACTAACTCTAATTCATGCAGAGATAGAGTAGAGATAACCCCAGTCTATGCAGCACTAGGGTGAACTAGCTCCACGTCTGAGGACTGCTGGGGTGTCACTAACTCCAATTCATGCAGAGATAGAGTAGAGCTAACCCCAGTCTATGCAGCACTAGGGTGAACTATCTCCACACCTCAGGGTTGCTAGGGTGGCACTAACTCCAATGCATGCAGAGATAGAGTAGAGCTAACCCCAGTCTATGCAGCACTAAGGTGAACTAGCTCCACATCTGAGGGCTGCTGGGGTGTCACTAACTCCAATTCATGCAGAGATAGAGTAGAGCTAACCCCAGTCTTTGGAGCACTAAGGTGAACTAGCTCCACATCTGAGGGCTGCTGGGGTGTCACTAACTCTAATTCATGCATAGATAGAGTAGAGATAACCCCAGTCTATGCAGCACTAGGGTGAACTAACAGCACATCTCAGGGCTGCTAGGGTGACACTAACTCAAATGCATGCAGAGATAGAGTAGAACTAACCCCAGTCTATGCAGCACTAGGGTGAAATAACTCTACATCTCAGGGCTACTAGAGTGGCACTCACTCCAATGCATGCAGAGACAGAGTTCAGCTAACCCCAGTCTATGCAGCCCTAGGGTGAACTAACTCCACATCTCAGGGCTGTTGGGGTGGCACGAACTGGAATGCATGGATTGATAGAGTAGAGCTAACCCCAGTCTATGCGGCACTAGGGTGATCTATCTCCACATCTCAGGGCTGCTGGGGTGGCACTAACTCCAGTGCATGCAGAGATAGAGTAGAGCTAACCCCAGTCCATGCAGCACTAGGGTGATCTAGCTCCACATCTGAGGGCTGCTGGGGTGTCACTAACAATAATTCATGCAGAGATAGAGTAGAGCTAACCCCGGTCTATGTACCACCAGGGTGAACTAATTCCACATCTGAGGGCTGTTATGGTAGCACTAAATTCAATGCATGCAGAGATAGAGTAGAGCTAACCCCAGTCTATGCAGTACTAGGGTGAACTAACTCCACATCGGAGGGCTGCTGGGGTGGCACTAACTCTAATTCATGCAAAGATACACTAGAGCTAACCCCTGTCTATGCAACACTAGTGTGAACTAACTCCACATCTGAAGGCTGCTGGGGTGGCACCAACTCAAATGCACTCAGAGATAGAGTAGAGCTACCTGCCGTCTATATAGCATTAGGGTGAGCTAACACCACATCTCAGGGCTGCTGCGGTGGCACTAACTCTAGTGCATGCAGAGATAGAGTAGAGCTAACCCCAGTCTTTGTAGCACTAGGGTGAGGTAACTCGCTAACTCCACATCTGAGGGCTGCTGGGGTGGCACCAACTCCAATGCATGCAGAGATAAAGTAGAGCTAACCCCAGTCTATGTAGCACCAGGGTGAGCTAACTCCACATCTCAGGGCTGCTGGGGTGGCACTAACTCCAATGCATGCCGAGATAGAGTAGAGCTAACCCCAGTCTATGCAGTGCTAGGGTGAACTAACTACACATCCGAGGGCTGCTGGGGTGGCACTAACTCTAATTCATGCAAAGATACACTTGAGCTAACCCCAGTCTATGCAGTGCTAGGGTGAACTAACTACACATCCGAGGGCTGCTGGGGTGGCACTAACTCTAATTCAGGCAAAGATACACTTGAGCTAACCCCAGTCTATGCAGCACTAAGGTGAACTAGCTCCACATCTGAGGGCTGCTGGGGGGTCACTTACTCTAATTCATGCAGAGATAGAGTAGAGCTAACCCCAGTCTATGCAGCACTAGGGTGATCTAGCTCCACGTCTGAGGACTGCTGGGGTTTCACTAACTCCAATTCATGCAGAAATAGAGTAGAGCTAACCACAGTCTATGCAGCACTAGGGTGAACTATCTCCACACCTCTTGGTAGATAGAGTAGAGCTACTCTACTCCACACCTCAGGGTATCTCCATACCTCAGGGTTGCTAGGGTTGCATTAACTCCAATACATGCAGAGATAGAGTAGAGCTAACCCCAGTCTATGCAGCACTAAAGTGAACTAGCTCCACATCTGAGGGTTGCTGGGGTCTCACTAACTCTAATTCATGCAGAGATAGAGTAGAGCTAACCCCAGTCTATGCAGCACTAGGGTGAACTAGCTCCACGTCTGAGGACTGCTGGGGTGTCACTAACTCCAATTCATGCAGAGATAGAGTAGAGATAACCCCAGTCTATGCAGCGCTAGGGTGAACTAACAGCACATCCCAGGGCTGCTAGGGTGACACTAACTCCAATGCATGCAGAGATAGAGTAGAACTAACCCCAGTCTATGCAGCACTAGGGTGTACTAACTCCACATCTAAGAGCTGCTAGGGTGGCACTAACTCCAATTCATGCAGAGATAGAGTAGAGCTAACCCCAGTCTATGCAGCACTAGGGTGAACTAACTTCACATGTCAGGGCTGTTGGGGTGGCACCAACTGCAATGCATGCATAGATAAAGTAGAGCTAACCCCAGTCTATGCGGCACTAGGGTGAACTATCTCCACACCTCAGGTTTGCTAGGGTGTCACTAACTCCAATTCATGAGGAAACAAGAGTAGAGATAACCCCAGTCTATGCAGCACTAGGGTGAACTAACAGCACATCTCAGGGCTGCTAGGGTGACACTAACTCCAATGCATGCAGAGATAGAGTAGAGCTAACCCCAGTCTATGCAGCACTAGGGTGAACTAACTCCACATCTCAGGGCTGTTGGGGTGGCACGAACTGGAATGCATGGATTGATAGAGTAGAGCTAACCCCAGTCTATGCGGCACTAGGGTGATCTATCTCCACATCTCAGGGCTGCTGGGGTGGCACTAACCCAATTCCATGCAGAGATAGAGTAGAGCTAACCCCAGTCTATGCAGCACTATGGTGAACTATCTCCACACCTCAGGGTTGCTAGGGTGGCTCTAACTCCAATGCATGCAGAGATAGAGTAGAGCTAACCCCAGTCTATGCAGCACTAAAGTGAACTAGCTCCACATCTGAGGGCTGCTGGGGTGTCACTAACTCCAATGCATGCAGAGATAGAGTAGAGCTAACCCCAGTCTATGCAGCACTAAGGTGAACTAGCTCCACATCTGAGGGCTGCTGGGGTGTCACTAACTCTAATTCATGCAGAGATAGAGTAGAGCTAACCCCAGTCTATGCAGCACTAGGGTGAACTATCTCCACGTCTGAGGACGGCTGGGGTGTCACTAACTCCAATTCATGCAGAGATAGAGTAGAGATAACCCCAGTCTATGCAGCACTAGGGTGAACTAACAGCACATCTCAGGGCTGCTAGGGTGACACTAACTCCAATGCATGCAGAGATAGAGTAGAACTTACCCCAGTCTATGCAGCACTAGGGTGAACTAACTCCACATCTAAGGGCTGCTAGGGTGGAACTAACTCCAATTCATGCAGAGATAGAGTAGAGCTAACCCCAGTCTATGCAGCACTAGGGTGAATTAACTTCAAATGTCAGGGCTGTTGGGGTGGGACTAACTGCAATGCATGCATAGATAGAGTAGAGCTAACCCCAGTCTATGCGGCACTAGGGTGAAAACTCTCCACACCTCAGGGTTGCTAGGGTGTCACTAACTCCAATTCATGAGGAAACAAGAGTAGAGATAACCCCAGTCTATGCAGCACTAGGGTGAACTAACAGCGCATTCTTAGGGCTGCTAGGGTGACACTAACTCCAATGCATGCAGAGATAGAGTAGAGCTAACCCCAGTCTATGCAGCACTAGGGTGAACTAACTCCACATCTCAGGGCTGCTAGGGTGGCACTAACTCCAATTCATGCAGAGATAGAGTAGAGCTAACCCCAGTCTATGCAGCACTAGGGTGAACTATCTCCACATCTCAGGGCTTCTGGGGTGGCACTAACTCCAATGCATGCAGAGATAGAGTAGACCTAACCCCAGTCTATGCAGCACAAGGGTTAACTGACTCCAAATCCCAGGGCTGCTGGGGTGGCACTAACTCCAATGCATGCAGAGATAGAGTAGAGCTGACCCCCAGTCTATGTAGCACTAGGGTGATCTAACTCCACATCTCAGGGCTGCTAGGGTGTCACTAACTCTAATTCATGCAGAGATAGAGTAGAGCTAACCCCAGTCTATGTACCACCAGGGGTAACTAACTCCACATCTGAGGACTGCTGGGGTGGCACTAAATCCAATGCATGCAGAGATAGAGTAGAGCTAACCCCAGTCTTTGTCGCACTAAGATGAGCTAACTCCACATCTGAGGGCTGTTGGGGTGGCACCAACTCCAATGCATGCAGAGATAAAGTAGAGCTAATCCCAGTCTATGTAGCACCAGGGTGAGCTAACTCCACATCTCAGGGCTGCTGGGGTGGCACTAACTCCAATGCATGCAGAGACAGAGTAGAGCTAACCCCAGTCTATGTAGCACTAGGGTGAACTAACTCCACACCTCAGAGCTGCTGGGGTGGCACTAACTCCAATGTATGCAGAGATAGAGTAGAGCTAACCCCAGTCTATGCAGCTCTAGTGTGAACTAACTCCACATCTGAGGGCTGCTGGTGTGGCACCAACTCCAATGCACGCAGAAATAGAGTAGAGCTACCTGCAGTCTATGCAGCACTAGGGTGAAATAACTCTACATCTCAGGGCTACTAGAGTGGCACTAACTCCAATGCATGCAGAGACCGAGTTCAGCTAACCCCAGTCAATGCAGCCCTAGGGTGAAATAACTCCACATCTGAAGGCTGCTAGGGTGGCACTAACTCCAATGCATGCAGAGATAGAGTAGAGCTAGCCCCAGTCTATGCAGCACTAACTTGAACTAGCTCCACATCTGAGGGCTCCTGGGGTGTCACTAACTCTAATTCATGCAGAGATAGAGTAGAGATAACCCCAGTCTATGCAGCACTAGGGTGAACTAGCTCCACGTCTGAGGACTGCTGGGGTGTCAGTTACTCCAATTCATGCAGAGATAGTGTAGAGCTAACCCCAGTCTATGCAGCACTAGGGTGAACTATCTCCACACCTCAGGGTTGCTAGGGTGGCACTAACTCCAATGCATGCAGAGATAGAGTAGAGCTAACCCCAGTCTATGCAGCACTAAGGTGAGCTAGCTCCACATCTGAGGGCTGCTGGGGTGTCACTAACCCCAATTCATGCAGAGATAGAGTAGAGCTAACCCCAGTCTATGCAGCACTAAGGTGAACTAGCTCCACATCTGAGGGCTGCTGGGGTGTCACTAACTCTAATTCATGCAGAGATAGAGTAGAGCTAACCCCAGTCTATGCAGCACTAGGGTGAACTAGCTCCACGTCTGAGGACTGCTGGGGTGTCACTAACTCCAATTCATGCAGAGATAGAGTAGAGATAACCCCAGTCTATGCAGCACTAGGGTGAACTAACAGCACATCTCAGGGCTGCTAGGGTGACACTAACTCCAATGCATGCAGAGATAGAGTAGAACTAACCCCAGTCTATGCAGCACTAGGGTGAAATAACTCTACATCTCAGGGCTACTAGAGAGGCACTAACTCCAATGCATGCAGAGACAGAGTTCAGCTAACCCCAGTCTATGCAGCCCTAGGATGAAATAACTCCACATCGGAAGGCTGCTTTGGTGGCACCCACTGCAATGGATGCAGAGATAAATTAGAGCTAACCCCAGCCTATGTAGCACTAGGGTGAGCTAACACCACATCTCAGGGCTGCTGGGGTGGCACTAACTCCAGTGCATGCAGAGATAGAGTAGAGCTAACCCCAGTCCATGCAGCACTAGGGTGATCTAGCTCCACATCTGAGGGCTGCTGGGGTGTCACTAACAATAATTCATGCAGAGATAGAGTAGAGCTAACCCCGGTCTATATACCACCAGGGTGAACTAATTCCACATCTGAGGGCTATTAGGGTAGCACTAAATTCAATGCATGCAGAGATAGAGTAGAGCTAACCCCAGTCTGTGTAGCACTAGGGTGAGCTAACTCGCTAACTCCACATCTGAGGGCTGCTGGGGTGGCACTAACTCCAATGCATGCAGAGACAGAGTAGAGCTAACCCCAGTCTATGTAGCACTCGGGTGAACTAACTCCACACCTCAGAGCTGCTGGGGTGGCACCAAATCCATTGCACGCAGAGATACAGTAGAGCTAACCCCAGTCTATGCAACACTAGTGTGAAATAACTCCACATCTGAGGGCTGCTGGGGTGGCACCAACTCCAATGCATGCAGAGATAGAGTAGAGCTACCTGCCGTCTATGTAGCATTAAGGTGAGCTAACACCACATCTCAGGGCTGCTGGGGTGGCACTAACTCTAGTGCATGCAGAGATAGAGTAGAGCTAACCCCAGTCCATGCAGCACTAGGGTGATCTAGCTCCACATCTGAGGGCTGCTGGGGTGTCACTAACTCTAATTCATGCAGAGATAGAGTAGAGCTAACCCCAGTCTTTGTAGCACTAGGGTGAGGTAACTCGCTAACTCCACATCTGAGGGCTGCTGGGGTGGCACCAACTCCAATGCATGCAGAGATAAAGTAGAGCTAACCCCAGTCTATGTAGCACCAGGGTGAGCTAACTCCACATCTCAGGGCTGCTGGGGTGGCACTAACTCCAATGCATGCCGAGATAGAGAAGAGCTAACCCCAGTCTATGCAGAGCTAGGGTGAACTAACTCCACATCTGAGGGCTGCTGGGGTGGCACCAACTCCAATACACGCAGAGATAGCGTAGAGCTACCTGCAGTCGATGCAGCACTAGGGTGAAATAACTCTACATCTCAGGGCTACTAGAGTGGCACTAACTCCAATGCATGCAGAGATAGAGTTCAGCTAACCCCAGTCTATGCAGCCCTAGGGTGAACTAGCTCCACATCTGAGGACTGCTGGCGTGTCACTAACTCCAATTCATGCAGAAATAGAGTAGAGTTAACCCCAGTATATGCAGAACTAGGGTGAACTAACTCTACATCTCAGGGTTGCTAGGGTGTCACTAACTCCAATTCATGCAGAAATAAGAGTAGAGATAACCCCAGTCTATGCAGCACCAGGGCGAATTAACTGCACATCTCAGGGCTGCTAGGGTGACACTAACTCCAATGCATGCAGAGATAGAGTACAGCTAACCTCAGTCTTTGCAGCAGTAGGGTGAACTAACTCCACATCTCAGGGCTGCTAGCGTGGCACTAACTCCAATTCATGCAGAGATAGAGTAGAGCTAACCCCAGTCTATGCAGCACTAGGGTGAATTAACTTCACATCTCAGGGCTGTTTGGGTGGCACTAACTGCAATTCATGCATAGATAGAGTAGAGCTAACCCCAGTCTATGCAGCACTAGGATGAGCTAACTCCACATCTGAGGGCTGCTGGGGTGGCACTAACTCCATTGCATGCAGAGATAGAATTGAGCTAACCCAAGTCTATGCAGCACGAGGGTGAACTAACTCCACATCTGAGGGCTGCTGGGGTGGCACTAACTCCAATTCATGCAGAGATAGGGTAGAGCTAACCCCAGTCTATGCAGCACTAGGGTGAACTAACTCCACATCTGAGGGCTGCTGGGGTGGCACCAACTCCAATATATGCAGAGATAGAGTAGAGCTGACCCCCAGTCTATGTAGCACTAGGGTGATCTAACTCCACATCTCAGGGCTGCTAGGGTGTCACTAACTCTAATTCATGCAGAGATAGAGTAGAGCTAACCCCAGTCTATGTACCACCAGGGTGAACTAACTCCACATCTGAGGACTGCTGGGGTGGCACTAAATCCAATGCATGCAGAGATAGAGTAGAGCTAACCCCAGTCTTTGTAGCACTACGGTGAGCTAACTCCATATCTGAGGGCTGCTGGGGTGGCACTAACTCCAATGCATGCAGAGACAGAGTAGAGCTAACCCCAGTCTATGTGGCACTAGGGTGAACTAACTCCACACCTCAGAGCTGCTGGGGTGGCACTAACTCCAATGTATGCAGATATAGAGTAGAGCTAACCCCAGTCTATGCAGCTCTAGTGTGAAATAACTCCACATCTGAAGGCTGCTAGGGTGGCACTAACTCCAATGCATGCAGAGATAGAGTAGAGCTAACCCCAGTCTATGCAGCACTAAGGTGAACTAGCTCCACATCTGAGGGCTGCTGGGGTGTCACTAATTCTAATTCATGCAGAGATAGAGTAGAGCTAACCCCAGTCTATGCAGCACTAGGGTGAACTAGCTCCACGTCTGAGGACTGCTGGGGTGTCACTAACTCCAATTCATGCAGAGATAGAGTAGAGCTAACCCCAGTCTATGCAGCACTAGGGTGAACTATCTCCACACCTCAGGGTTGCTAGGGTGGCACTAACTCCAATGCATGCAGAGATAGAGTAGAGCTAACCCCAGTCTATGCAGCACTAAGGTGAACTAGCTCCACATCTGAGGGCTGCTGGGGTGTCACTAACTCCAATGCATGCAGAGATAGAGTACAGCTAACCTCAGTCTTTGCAGCACTAGGGTGAACTAACTCCACATCTCAGGGCTGCTAGGGTGGCACTAACTCCAATTCATGCAGAGATAGAGTAGAGCTAACCCCAGTCTATGCAGCACTAGGGTGAACTAACTTCACATCTCAGGGCTGTTTGGGTGGCACTAACTGCAATTCATGCATAGATAGAGTAGAGCTAACCCCAGTCTATGCAGCACTAGGATGAGCTAACTCCACATATCAGGGCTGCTGGGGTGACACTAACTCCATTGCATGCAGAGATAGAGTTGAGCTAACCCAAGTCTATGCAGCACGAGGGTGAACTAACTCCACATCTGAGGGCTGCAGGGGTGGCACTAACTCCAATTCATGCAGAGATAGGGTAGAGCTAACCCCAGTCTATGCAGCACTAGGGTGAACTAACTTCACATTTGAGGGCTGCTGGGGTGGCACCAACTCCAATATATGCAGAGATAGAGTAGAGCTAACCGCAGTCCATGCAGCACTAGGGTGAAATAACTCCACATCTCAGGGCTGCTAGGGTGGCACGAACTCCAATGAATGCATAGATAGAGTAGAGCTAACCCCAGTCTATGCAGCACTAGGGTGAACTAACTCCACATCTCAGGGCTGCTGGGGTGGCACTAACTCCAATGCATGCAAAGGTAGAGTAGAGCTAACCCCAGTCTATGCAGCACTAGGGTGAACTATCTCCACATCTCAGGGCTTCTGGGGTGGCACTAACTCCAATGCATGCAGAGATAGAGTAGGGCTGACCCCCAGTCTATGTAGCACTATGGTGATCTAACTCCACATCTCAGGGCTGCTAGGGTGTCACTAACTCTAATGTATGCAGAGATAGAGTAGAGCTAACCCCAGTCTATGCAGCACTAGTGTGAACTAACTCCACATCTCAGGGCTGCTAGGGTGGAACTAACTCCAATTCATGCATAGATAGAGTAGAGCTAACCCCAGTCTATGCAGCACTAGGATGAGCTAACTCCACATCTCAGGGCTGCTGGGGTGGCACTAACTCCATTGCATGCAGAGATAGAATTGAGCTAACCCAAGTCTATGCAGCACGAGGGTGAACTAACTCCACATCTGAGGGCTGCTGGGGTGGCACTAACTCCAATTCATGCAGAGATAGGGTAGAGCTAACCCCAGTCTATGCAGCACTAGGGTGAACTAACTCCACATCTGAGGGCTGCTGGGGTGGCACCAACTCCAATATATGCAGAGATAGAGTAGAGCTGACCCCCAGTCTATGTAGCACTAGGGTGATCTAACTCCACATCTCAGGGCTGCTAGGGTGTCACTAACTCTAATTCATGCAGAGATAGAGTAGAGCTAACCCCAGTCTATGTACCACCAGGGTGAACTAACTCCACATCTGAGGACTGCTGGGGTGGCACTAAATCCAATGCATGCAGAGATAGAGTAGAGCTAACCCCAGTCTTTGTAGCACTACGGTGAGCTAACTCCATATCTGAGGGCTGCTGGGGTGGCACTAACTCCAATGCATGCAGAGACAGAGTAGAGCTAACCCCAGTCTATGTGGCACTAGGGTGAACTAACTCCACACCTCAGAGCTGCTGGGGTGGCACTAACTCCAATGTATGCAGATATAGAGTAGAGCTAACCCCAGTCTATGCAGCTCTAGTGTGAAATAACTCCACATCTGAAGGCTGCTAGGGTGGCACTAACTCCAATGCATGCAGAGATAGAGTAGAGCTAACCCCAGTCTATGCAGCACTAAGGTGAACTAGCTCCACATCTGAGGGCTGCTGGGGTGTCACTAATTCTAATTCATGCAGAGATAGAGTAGAGCTAACCCCAGTCTATGCAGCACTAGGGTGAACTAGCTCCACGTCTGAGGACTGCTGGGGTGTCACTAACTCCAATTCATGCAGAGATAGAGTAGAGCTAACCCCAGTCTATGCAGCACTAGGGTGAACTATCTCCACACCTCAGGGTTGCTAGGGTGGCACTAACTCCAATGCAGGCAGAGATAGAGTAGAGCTAACCCCAGTCTATGCAGCACTAAGGTGAACTAGCTCCACATCTGAGGGCTGCTGGGGTGTCACTAACTCCAATGCATGCAGAGATAGATTACAGCTAACCTCAGTCTTTGCAGCACTAGGGTGAACTAACTCCACATCTCAGGGCTGCTAGGGTGGCACTAACTCCAATTCATGCAGAGATAGAGTAGAGCTAACCCCAGTCTATGCAGCACTAGGGTGAACTAACTTCACATCTCAGGGCTGTTTGGGTGGCACTAACTGCAATTCATGCATAGATAGAGTAGAGCTAACCCCAGTCTATGCAGCACTAGGATGAGCTAACTCCACATTTCAGGGCTGCTGGGGTGACACTAACTCCATTGCATGCAGAGATAGAGTTGAGCTAACCCAAGTCTATGCAGCACGAGGGTGAACTAACTCCACAACTGAGGGCTGCAGGGGTGGCACTAACTCCAATTCATGCAGAGATAGGGTAGAGCTAACCCCAGTCTATGCAGCACTAGGGTGAACTAACTTCACATTTGAGGGCTGCTGGGGTGGCACCAACTCCAATATATGCAGAGATAGAGTAGAGCTAACCGCAGTCCATGCAGCACTAGGGTGAAATAACTCCACATCTCAGGGCTGCTAGGGTGGCACGAACTCCAATGAATGCATAGATAGAGTAGAGCTAACCCCAGTCTATGCAGCACTAGGGTGAACTAACTCCACATCTCAGGGCTGCTGGGGTGGCACTAACTCCAATGCATGCAAAGGTAGAGTAGAGCTAACCCCAGTCTATGCAGCACTAGGGTGAACTATCTCCACATCTCAGGGCTTCTGGGGTGGCACTAACTCCAATGCATGCAGAGATAGAGTAGGGCTGACCCCCAGTCTATGTAGCACTATGGTGATCTAACTCCACATCTCAGGGCTGCTAGGGTGTCACTAACTCTAATGTATGCAGAGATAGAGTAGAGCTAACCCCAGTCTATGCAGCTCTAGTGTGAACTAACTCCACATCTGAGGGCTGCTGGGGTGGCACCAACTCCAATGCACGCAGAGATAGAGTAGAGCTACCTGCAGTCTATGCAGCACTAGGGTGAAATAACTCTACATCTCAGGGCTACTAGAGTGGCACTAACTCCAATGCATGCAGAGAAAGAGTTCAGCTAACCCCAGTCTATGCAGCCCTAGGGTGAAATAACTCCACATCTGAGGGCTGCTGGGGTGTCACTAACTCTAATTCATGCAGAGATAGAGTAGAGCTAACCCCAGTCTATGCAGCACTAGGGTGAACTAGCTCCACACCTCAGGGTTGCTAGGGTGGCACTAACTCCAATGCATGCAAAGGTAGAGTAGAGCTAACCCCAGTCTATGCAGCACTAGGGTGAACTATCTCCACATCTCAGGGCTTCTGGGGTGGCAATAACTCCAATGCATGCAGAGATAGAGTAGAGCTGACCCCCAGTCTATGTAGCACTATGGTGATCTAACTCCACATCTCAGGGCTGCTAGGGTGTCACTAACTCTAATGTATGCAGAGATAGAGTAGAGCTAACCCCAGTCTATGCAGCTCTAGTGTGAACTAACTCCACATCTGAGGGCTGCTGGGGTGGCACCAACTCCAATGCATGCAGAGATAGAGTAGAGCTACCTGCAGTCTATGCAGCACTAGGGTGAAATAACTCTACATCTCAGGGCTACTAGAGTGGCACTAACTCCAATGCATGCAGAGAAAGAGTTCAGCTAACCCCAGTCTATGCAGCCCTAGGGTGAAATAACTCCACATCTGAGGGCTGCTGGGGTGTCACTAACTCTAATTCATGCAGAGATAGAGTAGAGCTAACCCCAGTCTATGCAGCACTAGGGTGAACTAGCTCCACACATCAGGGTTGCTAGAGTGGCACTAACTCCAATGCATGCAGAGATAGAGTAGAGCTAACCCCAGTCTATGCAGCACTAAGGTGAACTAGCTCCACATCTGAGGGCTGCTGGGGAGTCACTAACTCCAATGCATGCAGAGATATAGTAGAGCTAACCCCAGTCTATGCATCACTAAGGTGAACTAACTTCACATCTCAGGGCTGTTTGGGTGGCACGAACTCCAATGAATGCATAGATAGAGTAGAGCTAACCCCAGTCTATGTAGCACCAGGGTGAGCTAACTCCACATCTCAGGGCTGCTGGGGTGGCACTAACTCCAATGTATGCAGAGACAGAGTAGAGCTAACCCCAGTCTATGTAGCACTAAGGTGCACTAACTCCACACCTCAGAGCTCTGAGGTGGCACTAACTCCAATGTATGCAGAGATAGAGTAGAGCTAACCCCAGTCTATGCAGCTCTAGTGTGAACTAACTCCACATCTGAGGGCTGCTGGGGTGGCACCAACTCCAATGCATGCAGAGATAGAGTAGAGCTAACCACAGTCCATGCAGCACTAGGGTGAAATAACTCCACATCTCAGGGCTGCTAGGGTGGCACAAACTCCAATGAATGCATAGATAGAGTAGAGCTAACCCCAGTCTATGCAGCACTAGGGTGAACTAACTCCACATCTCAGGGCTGCTGTTGTGGCACTAACTCCAATGCATGCAAAGATAGAGTAGAGCTAACCCCAGTCTATGCAGCACTAGGGTGAACTATCTCCACATCACAGGGCTTCTGGGGTGGCACTAACTCCAATGCATGCAGAGATAGAGTAGTACTAACCCCATTCTATGCAGCACAAGGGTTAACTGACTCCACATCCCAGGGCTGCTGGGGTGGCACTAACTCCAATTCATGCAGAGATAGAGTAGAGCTAACCCCAGTCTGTGCAGCACTAGGGTGAACTAACTCCACATCTGAGGGCTGCTGGGGTGGCACCAACTCCAATGCATGCAGAGATAGAGTAGAGCTAACCACAGTCCATGCAGCACTAGGGTGAAATAACTCCATATCTCAGGGCTGCTAGGGTGGCACAAACTCCAATGAATGCATAGATCGAGTAGAGCTAACCCCAGTCTGTGCAGCACTAGGGTGAACTATCTCCACATCTAAGGGCTTCTGGGGTGGCACTAACTCCAATGCATGCAGAGATAGAGTAGACCTAACCCCAGTCTATGCAGCACAAGGGTTAACTGACTCCACATCCCAGGGCTGCTGGGGTGGCACTAACTCCAATGCATGCAGAGATAGAGTAGAGCTGACCCACAGTCTATGTAGCACTAGGGTGATTTAACTCCACATCTCAGGGCTGCTAGGGTGTCACTAACTCTAATTCATGCAGAGATAGAGTAGAGCTAACCCCAGTCTATGTACCACCAGGGTGAACTAACTCCACATCTGAGGACTGCTGGGGTGGCACTAAATCCAATGCATGCAGAGATAGGGTAGAGCTAACCCCAGTCTTTGTAGCACTATGGTGAGCTAACTCCACATCTGAGGGCTGATGGGGTGGCACCAACTCCAATGCATGCAGAGATAAAGTAGAGCTAATCCCAGTCTATGCAGCACTAGTGTGAACTAACTCCACATCTCAGGGCTGCTAGGGTGGCACTAACTCCTATTCATGCAGAGATATAGTAGAGCTAACCCCAGTCTATGCATCACTAAGGTGAACTATCTCTACACCTCAGGGTTGCTAGGGTGGCACTAACTCCAACGCATGCAGAGATAGAGTAGAGCTAACCCCAGTCTATGCAGCACTAAGGTGAACTAGCTCCACATCTGAGGGCTGCTGGGGTGTCACTAACTCCAATGCATGCAGAGATAGAGTAGAGCTAACCCCAGTCTATGCAGCACTAAGGTGAACTAGCTCCACATCTGAGGGCTGCTGGGGTGTCACTAACTCTAATTCATGCAGAGATAGAGTAGAGCTAACCCCAGTCTATGCAGCACTAGGGTGAACTAGCTCCACGTCTGAGGACTGCTGGGGTGTCACTAACTCCAATTCATGCAGAGATAGAGTAAAGATAACCCCAGTCTATGCAGCACTAGTGTGAACTAACTCCACATCTCAGGGCTGCTAGGGTGACACTAACTCCAATGCATGCAGAGATAGAGTAGAACTAACCCCAGTCTATGCAGCACTAGGGTGAACTAACTCCACATCTAAGGGCTGCTAGGGTGGCACTAACTCCAATTCATGCAGAGATAGAGTAGAGCTAACCCCAGTCTATGCAGCACTAGGGTGAATTAACTTCACATGTCAGGGCTGTTGGGGTGGCACTAACTGCAATGCATGCATAGATAGAGTAGAGCTAACCCCAGTCTATGTAGCACCAGGGTGAGCTAACTTCACATCTCAGGGCTGCTGGGGTGGCACTAACTCCAATGTATGCAGAGATAGAGTAGAGCTAACCCCAGTCTATGCAGCTCTAGTGTGAACTAACGCCACATCTGAGGGCTGCTGGGGTGGCACTAACTCCAATGCACGCAGAGACAGAGTTCAGCTAACCCCAGTCTATGCATCCCTAGGGTGAAATAACTCCACATCTGAAGGCTGCAAGGGTGGCACTAACTCCAATGCATGCAGAGATAGAGTAGAGCTAACCCCAGTCTATGCAGCACTAAGGTGAACTAGCTCCACATCTGAGGGCTGCTGGGGGGTCACTAACTCTAATTCATGCAGAGATAGAGTAGAGCTAGCCCCAGTCTATGCAGCACTAGGGTGAACTAACTCCATGTCTGAGGACTTCTGGGGTTTCACTAACTCCTATTCATGCAGAGATATAGTAGAGCTAACCCCAGTCTATGCATCACTAAGGTGAACTATCTCTACACCTCAGGGATGCTAGGGTGGCACTAACTCCAACGCATGCAGAGATAGAGTAGAGCTAACCCCAGTCTATGCAGCACTAAGGTGAACTAGCTCCACATCTGAGGGCTGCTGGGGTGTCACTAACTCCAATGCATGCAGAGATAGAGTAGAGCTAACCCCAGTCTATGCAGCACTAAGGTGAACTAGCTCCACATCTGAGGGCTGCTGGGGTGTCACTAACTCTAATTCATGCAGAGATAGAGTAGAGCTAACCCCAGTCTATGCAGCACTAGGGTGAACTAGCTCCACGTCTGAGGACTGCTGGGGTGACACTAACTCCAATGCATGCAGAGATAGAGTAGAGCTATCCGCAGTCCATCTAGCACTAGGGTGAAATAACTCCACATCTCAGGGCTGCTAGAGTGGCACGAACTCCAATGAATGCATAGATAGAGTAGAGATAACCCCAGTCTACGCAGCACTAGGGTGAACTAACTCCACATCTCAGGGATGCTGGGGTGGCACTAACTCCAATGCATGCAGAGATAGAGTAGAGCTAACCCCAGTCTATGCAGCACTATGGTGAACTAACTCTACATCTGAGGGCTGCTGGGGTGGCACCAACTCCAATGCATGCAGAGATAGAGTAGAGCTATCCGCAGTCCATCTAGCACTAGGGTGAAATAACTCCACATCTCAGGGCTGCTAGAGTGGCACGAACTCCAATGAATGCATAGATAGAGTAGAGATAACCCCAGTCTACGCAGCACTAGGGTGAACTAACTCCACATCTCAGGGATGCTGGGGTGGCACTAACTCCAATGCATGCAGAGATAGAGTAGAGCTAACTCCAGTCTATGCAGCACTAGGGTGAACTAACTCCACTTCTCAGGGCTTCTAGTGTGGCAGTTACTCCAATGCATGCAGAGATAGAGTAGAGCTAACCCCAGTCTATGTAGCACTAGGGTGAGCTAACACCACATCTCAGGGCTACTGGGGTGTCACTAACTCTAATTCATGCAGAGATAGAGTAGAGCTAACCCCAGTCTATGCAGCACTAGGGTGAACTAGCTCCACGTCTGAGGACTGCTGGGGTGTCACTAACTCCAATTCATGCAGAGATAGAGTAGAGATAACCCCAGTCTATGCAGCGCTAGGGTGAACTAACAGCAAATCCCAGGGCTGCTAGGGTGACACTAACTCCAATGCATGCAGAGATAGAGTAGAACTAACCCCAGTCTATGCAGCACTAGGGTGTACTAACTCCACATCTAAGGGCTGCTAGGGTGGCACTAACTCCAATTCATGCAGAGATAGAGTAGAGCTAACCCCAGTCTATGCAGCACTAGGGTGAACTAACTTCACATGTCAGGGCTGTTGGGGTGGCACTAACTGCAATGCATGCATAGATAAAGTAGAGCTAACCCCAGTCTATGCGGCACTAGGGTGAACTATCTCCACACCTCAGGGTTGCTAGGGTGTCAGTAACTCCAATTCATGAGGAAACAAGAGTAGAGATAACCCCAGTCTATGCAGCACTAGGGTGAACTAACAGCACATCTCAGGGCTGCTAGGGTGACACTAACTCCAATGCATGCAGAGATAGAGTAGAGCTAACCCCAGTCTATGCAGCACTAGGGTGAACTAACTCCACATCTCAGGGCTGCTAGGGTGGAACTAACTCCAATTCATGCAGAGATAGAGTAGAGCTAACCCCAGTCTATGCAGCACTAGGTTGAACTAGCTCCACACCTCAGGGTTGCTAGAGTGGCACTAACTCCAATGCATGCAGAGATAGAGTAGAGCTAACCCCAGTCTATGCAGCACTAAGGTGAACTAGCTCCACATCTGAGGGCTGCTGGGGTGTCACTAACTCCAATTCATGCAGAGATATAGTAGAGCTAACCCCAGTCTATGCATCACTAAGGTGAACTAACTTCACATCTCACGGCTGTTTGGCTGGCACTAACTGCAATTCATGCATAGATAGAGTAGAGCTAACCCCAGTCTATGCAGCACTAGGATGAGCTAACTCCACATCTCAGGGCTGCTGGGGTGGCACTAACTCCATTGCACGCAGAGATAGAGTTGAGCTAACCCCAGTCTATGCAGCACGAGGGTGAACTAACTCCACATCTGAGGGCTGCTGGGGTGGCACTAACTCCAATTCATGCAGAGATAGAGTAGAGCTAACCCCAGTCTGTGCAGCACTAGGGTGAACTAACTCCACATCTGAGGGCTGCTGGGGTGGCACCAACTCCAATGCATGCAGAGATAGAGTAGAGCTAACCACAGTCCATGCAGCACTAGGGTGAAATAACTCCACATCTCAGGGCTGCTAGGGTGGCACAAACTCCAATGAATGCATAGATAGAGTAGAGCTAACCCCAGTCTATGCAGCACTAGGGTGAACTAACTCCACATCTCAGGGCTGCTGTTGTGGCACTAACTCCAATGCATGCAAAGATAGAGTAGAGCTAACCCCAGTCTATGCAGCACTAGGGTGAACTATCTCCACATCACAGGGCTTCTGGGGTGGCACTAACTCCAATGCATGCAGAGATAGAGTAGTACTAACCCCATTCTATGCAGCACAAGGGTTAACTGACTCCACATCCCAGGGCTGCTGGGGTGGCACTAACTCCAATTCATGCAGAGATAGAGTAGAGCTAACCCCAGTCTGTGCAGCACTAGGGTGAACTATCTCCACACCTCATGGTAGATAGAGTAGAGCTACTCTACTCCACACCTCAGGGTATCTCCATACCTCAGGGTTGCTAGGGTTGCATTAACTCCAATACATGCAGAGATAGAGTAGAGCTAACCCCAGTCTATGCAGCACTAAAGTGAACTAGCTCCACATCTGAGGGCTGCTGGGGTCTCACTAACTCTAATTCATGCAGAGATAGAGTAGAGCTAACCACAGTCTATGCAGCACTAGGGTGAACTATCTCCACACCTCATGGTAGATAGAGTAGAGCTACTCTACTCCACACCTCAGGGTATCTCCATACCTCAGGGTTGCTAGGGTTGCATTAACTCCAATACATGCAGAGATAGAGTAGAGCTAACCCCAGTCTATGCAGCACTAAAGTGAACTATCTCCACATCTGAGGGCTGCTGGGGTCTCACTAACTCTAATTCATGCAGAGATAGAGTAGAGCTAACCCCAGTCTATGCAGCACTAGGGTGAACTAGCTCCACGTCTGAGGACTGCTGGGGTGTCACTAACTCCAATTCATGCAGAGATAGAGTAGAGATAACCCCAGTCTATGCAGCGCTAGGGTGAACTAACAGCACATCCCAGGGCTGCTAGGGTGACACTAACTCCAATGCATGCAGAGATAGAGTAGAACTAACCCCAGTCTATGCAGCACTAGGGTGTACTAACTCCACATCTAAGGGCTGCTAGGGTGGCACTAACTCCAATTCATGCAGAGATAGAGTAGAGCTAACCTAGTCTATGCAGCACTAGGGTGAACTAACTTCACATGTCAGGGCTGTTGGGGTGGCACTAACTGCAATGCATGCATAGATAAAGTAGAGCTAACCCCAGTCTATGCGGCACTAGGGTGAACTATCTCCACACCTCAGGGTTGCTAGGGTGTCACTAACTCCAATTCATGAGGAAACAAGAGTAGAGATAACCCCAGTCTATGCAGCACTAGGGTGAACTAACAGCACATCTCAGGGCTGCTAGGGTGACACTAACTCCAATGCATGCAGAGATAGAGTAGAGCTAACCCCAGTCTATGCAGCACTAGGGTGAACTAACTCCACATCTCAGGGCTGCTAGGGTGGAACTAACTCCAATTCATGCAGAGATAGAGTAGAGCTAACCCCAGTCTATGCAGCACTACAGTGAACTAACTTCACATCTCAGGGCTGTCGGGGTGGCACTAACTGGAATGCATGGATAGATAGAGTAGAGCTAACCCCAGTCTATGCAGCACTAGGGTGATCTATCTCCACATCTCAGGGCTCCTGGGGTGGCACTAAGCCAATTCCATGCAGAGATAGAGTAGAGCTAACCCCAGTCTATGCAGCACTATGGTGAACTATCTCCACACCTCAGGGTTGCTAGGGTGGCTCTAACTCCAATGCATGCAGAGATAGAGTAGAGCTAACCCCAGTCTATGCAGCACTAAAGTGAACTAGCTCCACATCTGAGGGCTGCTGGGGTGTCACTAACTCCAATGCATGCAGAGATAGAGTAGAGCTAACCCCAGTCTATGCAGCACTAAGGTGAACTAGCTCCACATCTGAGGGCTGCTGGGGTGTCACTAACTCTAATTCATGCAGAGATAGAGTAGAGCTAACCCCAGTCTATGCAGCACTAGGGTGAACTAGCTCCACGTCTGAGGACGGCTGGGGTGTCACTAACTCCAGTTCATGCAGAGATAGAGTAGAGATAACCCCAGTCTATGCAGCACTAGGGTGAACTAACAGCACATCTCAGGGCTGCTAGGGTGACACTAACTCCAATGCATGCAGAGATAGAGTAGAACTAACCCCAGTCTATGCAGCACTAGGGTGAACTAACTCCACATCTAAGGGCTGCTAGGGTGGCACTAACTCCAATTCATGCAGAAATAGAGTAGAGCTAACCCCAGTCTATGCAGCACTAGGGTGAACTAACTTCAAATGTCAGGGCTGTTGGGGTGGGACTAACTGCAATGCATGCATAGATAGAGTAGAGCTAACCCCAGTCTATGCGGCACTAGGGTGAAAACTCTCCACACCTCAGGGTTGCTAGAGTGTCACTAACTCCAATTCATGAGGAAACAAGAGTAGACCCCAGTCTATGCAGCACTAGGGTGAACTAACAGCGCATCTCAGGGCTGCTAGGGTGACACTAACTCCAATGCATGCAGAGATAGAGTAGAGCTAACCCCAGTCTATGCAGCACTATGGTGAACTAACTCCACATCTCAGGGCTGCTAGGGTGGAACTAACTCCAATTCATGCAGAGATAGAGTAGAGCTAACCCCAGTCTATGCAGCAAAAGGGTGAACTATCTCCACATCTCAGGGCTTCTGGGGTGGCACTAACTCCAATGCATGCAGAGATAGAGTAGACCTAACCCCAGTGTATGCAGCACAAGGGTTAACTGACTCCAAATCCCAGGGCTGCTGGGGTGGCACTAACTCCAATGCATGCAGAGATAGAGTAGAGCTGACCCCCAGTCTATGTAGCACCAGGGTGAGCTAACTCCACATCTCAGGGCTGCTGGGGTGGCACTAACTCCAATGCATGCAGAGACAGGGTAGAGCTAACCCCAGTCTATGTAGCACTAGGGTGAACTAACTCCACACCTCAGAGCTGCTGGGGTGGCACTAACTCCAATGTATGCAGAGATAGAGTAGAGCTAACCCCAGTCTATGCAGCTCTAGTGTGAACTAACTCCACATCTGAGGGCTGCTGGTGTGGCACCAACTCCAATGCACGCAGAGATAGAGTAGAACTACCTGCAGTCTATGCAGCACTAGGGTGAAATAACTCTACATCTTAGGGCTACTAGAGTGGCACTAACTCCACTGCATGCAGAGACAGAGTTCAGCTAACCCCAGTCAATGCAGCCCTAGGGTGAAATAACTCCACATCTGAAGGCTGCTAGGGTGGCACTAACTCCAATGCATGCAGAGATAGAGTAGAGCTAGCCCCAGTCTATGCAGCACTAAGTTGAACTAGCTCCACATCTGAGGGCTGCTGGGGTGTCACTAACTCTAATTCATGCAGAGATAGAGTAGAGATAACCCCAGTCTATGCAGCACTAGGGTGAACTAGCTCCACGTCTGAGGACTGCTGGGGTGTCAGTTACTCCAATTCATGCAGAGATAGTGTAGAGCTAACCCCAGTCTATGCAGCATTAGGGTGAACTATCTCCACACCTCAGGGTTGCTAGGGTGGCACTAACTCCAATGCATGCAGAGATAGAGTAGAGCTAACCCCAGTCTATGCAGCACTAAGGTGAGCTAGCTCCACATCTGAGGGCTGCTGGGGTGTCACTAACTCCAATTCATGCAGAGATAGAGTAGAGCTAACCCCAGTCTATGCAGCACTAAGGTGAACTAGCTCCACATCTGAGGGCTGCTGGGGTGTCACTAACTCTAATTCATGCAGAGATAGAGTAGAGCTAATCCCAGTCTATGCAGCACTAGGGTGAACTAGCTCCACGTCTGAGGACTGCTGGGGTGTCACTAACTCCAATTCATGCAGAGATAGAGTAGAGATAACCCCAGTCTATGCAGCACTAGGGTGAACTAACAGCACATCTCAGGGCTGCTAGGGTGACACTAACTCCAATGCATGCAGAGATAGAGTAGAACTAACCCCAGTCTATGCAGCACTAGGGTGAAATAACTCTACATCTCAGGGCTACTAGAGAGGCACTAACTCCAATGCATGCAGAGACAGAGTTCAGCTAACCCCAGTCTATGCAGCCCTAGGATGAAATAACTCCACATCGGAAGGCTGCTTTGGTGGAACCCACTGCAATGGATGCAGAGATAAATTAGAGCTAACCCCAGCCTATGTAGCACTAGGGTGAGCTACCACCACATCTCAGGGCTGCTGGGGTGGCACTAACTCCAGTGCATGCAGAGATAGAGTAGAGCTAACCCCAGTCCATGCAGCACTAGGGTGATCTAGCTCCACATCTGAGGGCTGCTGGGGTGTCACTAACAATAATTCATGCAGAGATAGAGTAGAGCTAACCCCGGTCTATATACCACCAGGGTGAACTAATTCCACATCTGAGGGCTATTAGGGTAGCACTAAATTCAATGCATGCAGAGATAGAGTAGAGCTAACCCCAGTCTGTGTAGCACTAGGGTGAGCTAACTCGCTAACTCCACCTCTGAGGGCTGCTGGGGTGGCACTAACTCCAATGCATGCAGAGACAGAGTAGAGCTAACCCCAGTCTATGTAGCACTCGGGTGAACTAACTCCACACATCAGAGCTGCTGGGGTGGCACCAAATCCATTGCACGCAGAGATACAGTAGAGCTAACCCCAGTCTATGCAACACTAGTGTGAACTAACTCCACATCTGAGGGCTGCTGGGGTGGCACCAACTCCAATGCATGCAGAGATAGAGTAGAGCTACCTGCCGTCTATGTAGCATTAGGGTGAGCTAACACCACATCTCAGGGCTGCTGGGGTGGCACTAACTCTAGTGCATGCAGAGATAGAGTAGAGCTAACCCCAGTCCATGCAGCACTAGGGTGATCTAGCTCCACATCTGAGGGCTGCTGGGGTGTCACTAACTCTAATTCATGCAGAGATAGAGTAGAGCTAACCCCAGTCTTTGTAGCACTAGGGTGAGGTAACTCGCTAACTCCACATCTGAGGGCTGCTGGGGTGGCACCAACTCCAATGCATGCAGAGATAAAGTAGAGCTAACCCCAGTCTATGTAGCACCAGGGTGAGCTAACTCCACATCTCAGGGCTGCTGGGGTGGCACTAACTCCAATGCATGCCGAGATAGAGAAGAGCTAACCCCAGTCTATGCAGAGCTAGGGTGAACTAACTACACATCTGAGGGCTGCTGGGGTGGCACTAACTCTAATTCATGCAAAGATACACTTGAGCTAACCCCAGTCTATGCAGCACTAGTCTGAACTAACTCCACATCTGAGGGCTGCTGGGGTGGCACCAACTCCAATACACGCAGAGATAGCGTAGAGCTACCTGCAGTCGATGCAGCACTAGGGTGAAATAACTCTACATCTCAGGGCTACTAGAGTGGCACTAACTCCAATGCATGCAGAGATAGAGTTCAGCTAACCCCAGTCTATGCAGCCCTAGGGTGAAATAACTCTATATCTGAAGGCTGCTAGGGTGGCACTAACTCCAACGTATGTAGAGATAGAGTAGAGCTAACCCCAGTCTATGCAGCACTAGGGTGAACTAGCTCCACATCTGAGGACTGCTGGCGTGTCACTAACTCCAATTCATGCAGAAATAGAGTAGAGTTAACCCCAGTATATGCAGAACTAGGGTGAACTAACTCTACATCTCAGGGTTGCTAGGGTGTCACTAACTCCAATTCATGCAGAAATAAGAGTAGAGATAACCCCAGTTTATGCAGCACCAGGGCGAATTAACTGCACATCTCAGGGCTGCTAGGGTGACACTAACTCCAATGCATGCAGAGATAGAGTACAGCTAACCTCAGTCTTTGCAGCAGTAGGGTGAACTAACTCCACATCTCAGGGCTGCTAGCGTGGCACTAACTCCAATTCATGCAGAGATAGAGTAGAGCTAACCCCAGTCTATGCAGCACTAGGGTGAACTAACTTCACATCTCAGGGCTGTTTGGGTGGAACTAACTGCAATTCATGCATAGATAGAGTAGAGCTAACCCCAGTCTATGCAGCACTAGGATGAGCTAACTCCACATCTCAGGGCTGCTGGGGTGGCACTAACTCCATTGCATGCAGAGATAGAGTTGAGCTAACCCAAGTCTATGCAGCACGAGGGTGAACTAACTCCACATCTGAGGGCTGCTGGGGTGGCACTAACTCCAATTCATGCAGAGATAGGGTAGAGCTAACCCCAGTCTATGCAGCACTAGGGTGAACTAACTCCACATCTGAGGGCTGCTGGGGTGGCACCAACTCCAATATATGCAGAGATAGAGTAGAGCTGACCCCCAGTCTATGTAGCACTAGGGTGATCTAACTCCACATCTCAGGGCTGCTAGGGTGTCACTAACTCTAATTCATGCAGAGATAGAGTAGAGCTTACCCCAGTCTATGTACCACCAGGGTGAACTAACTCCACATCTGAGGACTGCTGGGGTGGCACTAAATCCAATGCATGCAGAGATAGAGTAGAGCTAACCCCAGTCTTTGTAGCTCTACGGTGAGCTAACTCCATATCTGAGGGCTGCTGGGGTGGCACCAACTCCAATGCATGCAGAGATAAAGTAGAGCTAATCCCAGTCTATGTAGCACCAGGGTGAGCTAACTCCACATCTCAGGGCTGCTGGGGTGGCACTAACTCCAATGCATGCAGAGACAGAGTAGAGCTAACCCCAGTCTATGTGGCACTAGGGTGAACTAACTCCACACCTCAGAGCTGCTGGGGTGGCACTAACTCCAATGTATGCAGATATAGAGTAGAGCTAACCCCAGTCTATGCAGCTCTAGTGTGAAATAACTCCATATCTGAAGGCTGCTAGGGTGGCACTAACTCCAATGCATGCAGAGATAGAGTAGAGCTAACCCCAGTCTATGCAGCACTAAGGTGAACTAGCTCCACATCTGAGGGCTGCTGGGGTGTCACTAATTCTAATTCATGCAGAGATAGAGTAGAGCTAACCCCAGTCTATGCAGCACTAGGGTGAACTAGCTCCACGTCTGAGGACTGCTGGGGTGTCACTAACTCCAATTCATGCAGAGATAGAGTAGAGCTAACCCCAGTCTACGCAGCACTAGGGTGAACTATCTCCACACCTCAGGGTTGCTAGGGTGGCACTAACTCCAATGCATGCAGAGATAGAGTAGAGCTAACCCCAGTCTATGCAGCACTAAGGTGAACTAGCTCCACATCTGAGGGCTGCTGGGGTGTCACTAACTCCAATGCATGCAGAGATAGAGTACAGCTAACCTCAGTCTTTGCAGCACTAGGGTGAACTAACTCCACATCTCAGGGCTGCTAGGGTGGCACTAACTCCAATTCATGCAGAGATAGAGTAGAGCTAACCCCAGTCTATGCAGCACTAGGGTGAACTAACTTCACATCTCAGGGCTGTTTGGGTGGCGCTAACTGCAATTCATGCATAGATAGAGTAGAGCTAACCCCAGTCTATGCAGCACTAGGATGAGCTAACTCCACATCTCAGGGCTGCTGGGGTGACACTAACTCCATTGCATGCAGAGATAGAGTTGAGCTAACCCAAGTCTATGCAGCACGAGGGTGAACTAACTCCACATCTGAGGGCTGCAGGGGTGGCACTAACTCCAATTCATGCAGAGATAGGGTAGAGCTAACCCCAGTCTATGCAGCACTAGGGTGAACTAACTTCACATTTGAGGGCTGCTGGGGTGGCACCAACTCCAATATATGCAGAGATAGAGTAGAGCTAACCGCAGTCCATGCAGCACTAGGGTGAAATAACTCCACATCTCAGGGCTGCTAGGGTGGCACAAACTCCAATGAATGCATAGATAGAGTAGAGCTAACCCCAGTCTATGCAGCACTAGGGTGAACTAACTCCACATCTCAGGGCTGCTGGGGTGGCACTAACTCCAATGCATGCAAAGGTAGGGTAGAGCTAACCCCAGTCTATGCAGCACTAGGGTGAACTATCTCCACATCTCAGGGCTTCTGGGGTGGCACTAACTCCAATGCATGCAGAGATAGAGTAGGGCTGACCCCCAGTCTATGTAGCACTATGGTGATCTAACTCCACATCTCAGGGCTGCTAGGGTGTCACTAACTCTAATGTATGCAGAGATAGAGTAGAGCTAACCCCAGTCTATGCAGCTCTAGTGTGAACTAACTCCACATCTGAGGGCTGCTGGGGTGGCACCAACTCCAATGCACGCAGAGATAGAGTAGAGCTACCTGCAGTCTATGCAGCACTAGGGTGAAATAACTCTACATCTCAGGGCTACTAGAGTGGCACTAACTCCAATGCATGCAGAGAAAGAGTTCAGCTAACCCCAGTCTATGCAGCCCTAGGGTGAAATAACTCCACATCTGAGGGCTGCTGGGGTGTCACTAACTCTAATTCATGCAGAGATAGAGTAGAGCTAACCCCAGTCTATGCAGCACTGGGGTGAACTAGCTCCACACCTCAGGGTTGCTAGAGTGGCACTAACTCCAATGCATGCAGAGATAGAGTAGAGCTAACCCCAGTCTATGCAGCACTAAGGTGAACTAGCTCCACATCTGAGGGCTGCTGGGGTGTCACTAACTCCAATGCATCCAGAGATATAGTAGAGCTAACCCCAGTCTATGCATCACTAAGGTGAACTAACTTCACATCTCAGGGCTGTTTGGGTGGCACGAACTCCAATGAATGCATAGATAGAGTAGAGCTAACCCCAGTCTATGTAGCACCAGGGTGAGCTAACTCCACATCTCAGGGCTGCTGGGGTGGCACTAACTCCAATGTATGCAGAGACAGAGTAGAGCTAACCCCAGTCTATGTAGCACTAGGGTGCACTAACTCCACACCTCAGAGCTCTGAGGTGGCACTAACTCCAATGTATGCAGAGATAGAGTAGAGCTAACCCCAGTCTATGCAGCTCTAGTGTGAACTAACTCCACATCTGAGGGCTGCTGGGGTGGCACCAACTCCAATGCATGCAGAGATAGAGTAGAGCTAACCACAGTCCATGCAGCACTAGGGTGAAATAACTCCACATCTCAGGGCTGCTAGGGTGGCACAAACTCCAATGAATGCATAGATAGAGTAGAGCTAACCCCAGTCTATGCAGCACTAGGGTGAACTAACTCCACATCTCAGGGCTGCTGTTGTGGCACTAACTCCAATGCATGCAAAGATAGAGTAGAGCTAACCCCAGTCTATGCAGCACTAGGGTGAACTATCTCCACATCACAGGGCTTCTGGGGTGGCACTAACTCCAATGCATGCAGAGATAGAGTAGTACTAACCCCATTCTATGCAGCACAAGGGTTAACTGACTCCACATCCCAGGGCTGCTGGGGTGGCACTAACTCCAATTCATGCAGAGATAGAGTAGAGCTAACCCCAGTCTGCGCAGCACTAGGGTGAACTAACTCCACATCTGAGGGCTGCTGGGGTGGCACCAACTCCAATGCATGCAGAGATAGAGTAGAGCTAACCACAGTCCATGCAGCACTAGGGTGAAATAACTCCATATCTCAGGGCTGCTAGGGTGGCACAAACTCCAATGAATGCATAGATAGAGTAGAGCTAACCCCAGTCTATGCAGCACTAGGGTGAACTAACTCCACATCTCAGGGCTGCTGGGGTGGCACTAACTCCAATGCATGCAAAGATAGAGTAGAGCTAACCCCAGTCTGTGCAGCACTAGGGTGAACTATCTCCACATCTAAGGGCTTCTGGGGTGGCACTAACTCCAATGCATGCAGAGATAGAGTAGACCTAACCCCAGTCTATGCAGCACAAGGGTTAACTGACTCCACATCCCAGGGCTGCTGGGGTGGCACTAACTCCAATGCATGCAGAGATCGAGTAGAGCTGACCCACAGTCTATGTAGCACTAGGGTGATTTAACTCCACATCTCAGGGCTGCTAGGGTGTCACTAAATCTAATTCATGCAGAGATAGAGTAGAGCTAACCCCAGTCTATGTACCACCAGGGTGAACTAACTCCACATCTGAGGACTGCTGGGGTGGCACTAAATCCAATGCATGCAGAGATAGGGTAGAGCTAACCCCAGTCTTTGTAGCACTATGGTGAGCTAACTCCACATCTGAGGGCTGATGGGGTGGCACCAACTCCAATGCATGCAGAGATAGGGTAGAGCTAACCCCAGTCTATGCAGCACTAGGGTGAACTAACTTCACATTTGAGGGCTGCTGGGGTGGCACCAACTCCAATATATGCAGAGATAGAGTAGAGCTAACCGCAGTCCATGCAGCACTAGGGTGAAATAACTCCACATCTCAGGGCTGCTAGGGTGGCACAAACTCCAATGAATGCATAGATAGAGTAGAGCTAACCCCAGTCTATGCAGCACTAGGGTGAACTAACTCCACATCTCAGGGCTGCTGGGGTGGCACTAACTCCAATGCATGCAAAGGTAGGGTAGAGCTAACCCCAGTCTATGCAGCACTAGGGTGAACTATCTCCACATCTCAGGGCTTCTGGGGTGGCACTAACTCCAATGCATGCAGAGATAGAGTAGGGCTGACCCCCAGTCTATGTAGCACTATGGTGATCTAACTCCACATCTCAGGGCTGCTAGGGTGTCACTAACTCTAATGTATGCAGAGATAGAGTAGAGCTAACCCCAGTCTATGCAGCTCTAGTGTGAACTAACTCCACATCTGAGGGCTGCTGGGGTGGCACCAACTCCAATGCACGCAGAGATAGAGTAGAGCTACCTGCAGTCTATGCAGCACTAGGGTGAAATAACTCTACATCTCAGGGCTACTAGAGTGGCACTAACTCCAATGCATGCAGAGAAAGAGTTCAGCTAACCCCAGTCTATGCAGCCCTAGGGTGAAATAACTCCACATCTGAGGGCTGCTGGGGTGTCACTAACTCTAATTCATGCAGAGATAGAGTAGAGCTAACCCCAGTCTATGCAGCACTGGGGTGAACTAGCTCCACACCTCAGGGTTGCTAGAGTGGCACTAACTCCAATGCATGCAGAGATAGAGTAGAGCTAACCCCAGTCTATGCAGCACTAAGGTGAACTAGCTCCACATCTGAGGGCTGCTGGGGTGTCACTAACTCCAATGCATCCAGAGATATAGTAGAGCTAACCCCAGTCTATGCATCACTAAGGTGAACTAACTTCACATCTCAGGGCTGTTTGGGTGGCACGAACTCCAATGAATGCATAGATAGAGTAGAGCTAACCCCAGTCTATGTAGCACCAGGGTGAGCTAACTCCACATCTCAGGGCTGCTGGGGTGGCACTAACTCCAATGTATGCAGAGACAGAGTAGAGCTAACCCCAGTCTATGTAGCACTAGGGTGCACTAACTCCACACCTCAGAGCTCTGAGGTGGCACTAACTCCAATGTATGCAGAGATAGAGTAGAGCTAACCCCAGTCTATGCAGCTCTAGTGTGAACTAACTCCACATCTGAGGGCTGCTGGGGTGGCACCAACTCCAATGCATGCAGAGATAGAGTAGAGCTAACCACAGTCCATGCAGCACTAGGGTGAAATAACTCCACATCTCAGGGCTGCTAGGGTGGCACAAACTCCAATGAATGCATAGATAGAGTAGAGCTAACCCCAGTCTATGCAGCACTAGGGTGAACTAACTCCACATCTCAGGGCTGCTGTTGTGGCACTAACTCCAATGCATGCAAAGATAGAGTAGAGCTAACCCCAGTCTATGCAGCACTAGGGTGAACTATCTCCACATCACAGGGCTTCTGGGGTGGCACTAACTCCAATGCATGCAGAGATAGAGTAGTACTAACCCCATTCTATGCAGCACAAGGGTTAACTGACTCCACATCCCAGGGCTGCTGGGGTGGCACTAACTCCAATTCATGCAGAGATAGAGTAGAGCTAACCCCAGTCTGCGCAGCACTAGGGTGAACTAACTCCACATCTGAGGGCTGCTGGGGTGGCACCAACTCCAATGCATGCAGAGATAGAGTAGAGCTAACCACAGTCCATGCAGCACTAGGGTGAAATAACTCCATATCTCAGGGCTGCTAGGGTGGCACAAACTCCAATGAATGCATAGATAGAGTAGAGCTAACCCCAGTCTATGCAGCACTAGGGTGAACTAACTCCACATCTCAGGGCTGCTGGGGTGGCACTAACTCCAATGCATGCAAAGATAGAGTAGAGCTAACCCCAGTCTGTGCAGCACTAGGGTGAACTATCTCCACATCTAAGGGCTTCTGGGGTGGCACTAACTCCAATGCATGCAGAGATAGAGTAGACCTAACCCCAGTCTATGCAGCACAAGGGTTAACTGACTCCACATCCCAGGGCTGCTGGGGTGGCACTAACTCCAATGCATGCAGAGATCGAGTAGAGCTGACCCACAGTCTATGTAGCACTAGGGTGATTTAACTCCACATCTCAGGGCTGCTAGGGTGTCACTAAATCTAATTCATGCAGAGATAGAGTAGAGCTAACCCCAGTCTATGTACCACCAGGGTGAACTAACTCCACATCTGAGGACTGCTGGGGTGGCACTAAATCCAATGCATGCAGAGATAGGGTAGAGCTAACCCCAGTCTTTGTAGCACTATGGTGAGCTAACTCCACATCTGAGGGCTGATGGGGTGGCACCAACTCCAATGCATGCAGAGATAAAGTAGAGCTAATCCCAGTCTATGTAGCACCAGGGTGAGTTAACTCCACATCTCAGGGCTGCTGGGGTGGCACTAACTCCAATGTATGCAGAGATAGAGTAGAGCTAACCCCAGTCTATGCAGCTCTAGTGTGAACTAACGCCACATCTGAGGGCTGCTGGGGTGGCACCAACTCCAATGCACGCAGAGACAGAGTTCAGCTAACCCCAGTCTATGCATCCCTAGGGTGAAATAACTCCACATCTGAAGGCTGCAAGGGTGGCACTAACTCCAATGCATGCAGAGATAGAGTAGAGCTAACCCCAGTCTATGCAGCACTAGGGTGAACTAGCTCCACGTCTGAGGACTGCTGGGGTTTCACTAACTCCTATTCATGCAGAGATATAGTAGAGCTAACCCCAGTCTATGCATCACTAAGGTGAACTATCTCTACACCTCAGGGTTGCTAGGGTGGCACTAACTCCAACGCATGCAGAGATAGAGTAGAGCTAACCCCAGTCTATGCATCACTAAGGTGAACTAGCTCCACATCTGAGGGCTGCTGGGGTGTCACTAACTCCAATGCATGCAGAGATAGAGTAGAGCTAACCCCAGTCTATGCAGCACTAAGGTGAACTAGCTCCACATCTGAGGGCTGCTGGGGTGTCACTAACTCTAATTCATGCAGAGATAGAGTAGAGCTAACCCCAGTCTATGCAGCACTAGGGTGAACTAGCTCCACGTCTGAGGACTGCTGGGGTGCCACTAACTCCAATTCATGCAGAGATAGAGTAAAGATAACTCCAGTCTATGCAGCACTAGTGTGAACTAACTCCACATCTCAGGGCTGCTAGGGTGACACTAACTCCAATGCATGCAGAGATAGAGTAGAACTAACCCCAGTCTATGCAGCACTAAGGTGAACTAACTCCACATCTAAGGGCTGCTAGGGTGGCACTAACTCCAATTCATGCAGAGATAGAGTAGAGCTAACCCCAGTCTATGCAGCACTAGGGTGAATTAACTTCACATGTCAGGGCTGTTGGGGTGGCACTAACTGCAATGCATGCATAGATAGAGTAGAGCTAACCCCAGTCTATGTAGCACCAGGGTGAGCTAACTCCACATCTCAGGGCTGCTGGGGTGGCAATAACTCCAATGTATGCAGAGATAGAGTAGAGCTAACCCCAGTCTATGCAGCTCTAGTGTGAACTAACGCCACATCTGAGGGCTGCTGGGGTGGCACTAACTCCAATGCACGCAGAGACAGAGTTCAGCTAACCCCAGTCTATGCATCCCTAGGGTGAAATAACTCCACATCTGAAGGCTGCAAGGGTGGCACTAACTCCAATGCATGCAGAGATAGAGTAGAGCTAACCCCAGTCTATGCAGCACTAAGGTGAACTAGCTCCACATCTGAGGGCTGCTGGGGGGTCACTAACTCTAATTCATGCAGAGATAGAGTAGAGCTAGCCCCAGTCTATGCAGCACTAGGGTGAACTAGCTCCACGTCTGAGGACTGCTGGGGTTTCACTAACTCCTATTCATGCAGAGATATAGTAGAGCTAACCCCAGTCTATGCATCACTAAGGTGAACTATCTCTACACCTCAGGGTTGCTAGGGTGGCACTAACTCCAACGCATGCAGAGATAGAGTAGAGCTAACCCCAGTCTATGCAGCACTAAGGTGAACTAGCTCCACATCTGAGGGCTGCTGGGGTGTCACTAACTCCAATGCATGCAGAGATAGAGTAGAGCTAACCCCAGTCTATGCAGCACTAAGGTGAACTAGCTCCACATCTGAGGGCTGCTGGGGTGTCACTAACTCTAATTCATGCAGAGATAGAGTAGAGCTAACCCCAGTCTATGCAGCACTAGGGTGAACTAGCTCCACGTCTGAGGACTGCTGGGGTGTCACTAACTCCAATTCATGCAGAGATAGAGTAAAGATAACCCCAGTCTATGCAGCACTAGGGTGAACTAACTCCACATCTCAGGGCTGCTAGGGTGACACTAACTCCAATGCATGCAGAGATAGAGTAGAACTAACCCCAGTCTATGCAGCACTAGGGTGAACTAACTCCACATCTAAGGGCTGCTAGGGTGGCACTAACTCCAATTCATGCAGAGATAGAGTAGAGCTAACCCCAGTCTATGCAGCACTAGGGTTAACTAACTTCACATGTCAGGGCTGTTGGGGTGGCACTAACTGCAATGCATGCATAGATAGAGTAGAGCTAACCCCAGTCTATGCGGCACCAGGGTGAACTATCTCCACACCTCAGGGTTGCTAGGGTGTCACTAACTCCAATTCATGAGGAAACAAGAGTAGAGATAACCCCAGTCTATGCAGCACTAGGGTGAACTAACAGCGCATCTCAGGGCTGCTAGGGTGACACTAACTCCAATGCATGCAGAGATAGAGTAGAGCTAACCACAGTCTATGCTTCCCTAGGGTGAACTAACTCCACATCTCAGGGCTGCTAGGGTGGAACTACTCCAATTCATGCAGAGATAGAGTAGAGCTAACCCCAGTCTATGCAGCACTATGGTGAACTAAGTCCACATCTGAGGGCTGCTGGGGTGGCACTAACTAAAATTCATGCAGAGATAGTGTAGATATAACCCCAGTCTATGCAGCACTAGGGTGAACTAACTCTACATCTGAGGGCTGCTGGGGTGGCACCAACTCCAATGCATGCAGAGATAGAGTAGAGCTAACCACAGTCCATGCAGCACTAGGGTGAAATAACTCCATATCTCAGGGCTGCTAGGGTGGCACAAACTCCAATGAATGCATAGATAGAGTAGAGCTAACCCCAGTCTATGCAGCACTAGGGTGAACTAACTCCACATCTCAGGGCTGCTGGGGTGGCACTAACTCCAATGCATGCAAAGATAGAGTAGAGCTAACCCCAGTCTGTGCAGCACTAGGGTGAACTATCTCCACATCTAAGGGCTTCTGGGGTGGCACTAACTCCAATGCATGCAGAGATAGAGTAGACCTAACCCCAGTCTATGCAGAACAAGGGTTAACTGACTCCACATCCCAGGGCTGCTGGGGTGGCACTAACTCCAATGCATGCAGAGATCGAGTAGAGCTGACCCACAGTCTATGTAGCACTAGGGTGATTTAACTCCACATCTCAGGGCTGCTAGGGTGTCACTAAATCTAATTCATGCAGAGATAGAGTAGAGCTAACCCCAGTCTATGTACCACCAGGGTGAACTAACTCCACATCTGAGGACTGCTGGGGTGGCACTAAATCCAATGCATGCAGAGATAGGGTAGAGCTAACCCCAGTCTTTGTAGCACTATGGTGAGCTAACTCCACATCTGAGGGCTGATGGGGTGGCACCAACTCCAATGCATGCAGAGATAAAGTAGAGCTAATCCCAGTCTATGTAGCACCAGGGTGAGTTAACTCCACATCTCAGGGCTGCTGGGGTGGCACTAACTCCAATGTATGCAGAGATAGAGTAGAGCTAACCCCAGTCTATGCAGCTCTAGTGTGAACTAACGCCACATCTGAGGGCTGCTGGGGTGGCACCAACTCCAATGCACGCAGAGACAGAGTTCAGCTAACCCCAGTCTATGCATCCCTAGGGTGAAATAACTCCACATCTGAAGGCTGCAAGGGTGGCACTAACTCCAATGCATGCAGAGATAGAGTAGAGCTAACCCCAGTCTATGCAGCACTAGGGTGAACTAGCTCCACGTCTGAGGACTGCTGGGGTTTCACTAACTCCTATTCATGCAGAGATATAGTAGAGCTAACCCCAGTCTATGCATCACTAAGGTGAACTATCTCTACACCTCAGGGTTGCTAGGGTGGCACTAACTCCAACGCATGCAGAGATAGAGTAGAGCTAACCCCAGTCTATGCATCACTAAGGTGAACTAGCTCCACATCTGAGGGCTGCTGGGGTGTCACTAACTCCAATGCATGCAGAGATAGAGTAGAGCTAACCCCAGTCTATGCAGCACTAAGGTGAACTAGCTCCACATCTGAGGGCTGCTGGGGTGTCACTAACTCTAATTCATGCAGAGATAGAGTAGAGCTAACCCCAGTCTATGCAGCACTAGGGTGAACTAGCTCCACGTCTGAGGACTGCTGGGGTGCCACTAACTCCAATTCATGCAGAGATAGAGTAAAGATAACTCCAGTCTATGCAGCACTAGTGTGAACTAACTCCACATCTCAGGGCTGCTAGGGTGACACTAACTCCAATGCATGCAGAGATAGAGTAGAACTAACCCCAGTCTATGCAGCACTAAGGTGAACTAACTCCACATCTAAGGGCTGCTAGGGTGGCACTAACTCCAATTCATGCAGAGATAGAGTAGAGCTAACCCCAGTCTATGCAGCACTAGGGTGAATTAACTTCACATGTCAGGGCTGTTGGGGTGGCACTAACTGCAATGCATGCATAGATAGAGTAGAGCTAACCCCAGTCTATGTAGCACCAGGGTGAGCTAACTCCACATCTCAGGGCTGCTGGGGTGGCAATAACTCCAATGTATGCAGAGATAGAGTAGAGCTAACCCCAGTCTATGCAGCTCTAGTGTGAACTAACGCCACATCTGAGGGCTGCTGGGGTGGCACTAACTCCAATGCACGCAGAGACAGAGTTCAGCTAACCCCAGTCTATGCATCCCTAGGGTGAAATAACTCCACATCTGAAGGCTGCAAGGGTGGCACTAACTCCAATGCATGCAGAGATAGAGTAGAGCTAACCCCAGTCTATGCAGCACTAAGGTGAACTAGCTCCACATCTGAGGGCTGCTGGGGGGTCACTAACTCTAATTCATGCAGAGATAGAGTAGAGCTAGCCCCAGTCTATGCAGCACTAGGGTGAACTAGCTCCACGTCTGAGGACTGCTGGGGTTTCACTAACTCCTATTCATGCAGAGATATAGTAGAGCTAACCCCAGTCTATGCATCACTAAGGTGAACTATCTCTACACCTCAGGGTTGCTAGGGTGGCACTAACTCCAACGCATGCAGAGATAGAGTAGAGCTAACCCCAGTCTATGCAGCACTAAGGTGAACTAGCTCCACATCTGAGGGCTGCTGGGGTGTCACTAACTCCAATGCATGCAGAGATAGAGTAGAGCTAACCCCAGTCTATGCAGCACTAAGGTGAACTAGCTCCACATCTGAGGGCTGCTGGGGTGTCACTAACTCTAATTCATGCAGAGATAGAGTAGAGCTAACCCCAGTCTATGCAGCACTAGGGTGAACTAGCTCCACGTCTGAGGACTGCTGGGGTGTCACTAACTCCAATTCATGCAGAGATAGAGTAAAGATAACCCCAGTCTATGCAGCACTAGGGTGAACTAACTCCACATCTCAGGGCTGCTAGGGTGACACTAACTCCAATGCATGCAGAGATAGAGTAGAACTAACCCCAGTCTATGCAGCACTAGGGTGAACTAACTCCACATCTAAGGGCTGCTAGGGTGGCACTAACTCCAATTCATGCAGAGATAGAGTAGAGCTAACCCCAGTCTATGCAGCACTAGGGTTAACTAACTTCACATGTCAGGGCTGTTGGGGTGGCACTAACTGCAATGCATGCATAGATAGAGTAGAGCTAACCCCAGTCTATGCGGCACCAGGGTGAACTATCTCCACACCTCAGGGTTGCTAGGGTGTCACTAACTCCAATTCATGAGGAAACAAGAGTAGAGATAACCCCAGTCTATGCAGCACTAGGGTGAACTAACAGCACATCTCAGGGCTGCTAGGGTGACACTAACTCCAATGCATGCAGAGATAGAGTAGAGCTAACCACAGTCTATGCTTCCCTAGGGTGAACTAACTCCACATCTCAGGGCTGCTAGGGTGGAACTACTCCAATTCATGCAGAGATAGAGTAGAGCTAACCCCAGTCTATGCAGCACTATGGTGAACTAAGTCCACATCTGAGGGCTGCTGGGGTGGCACTAACTAAAATTCATGCAGAGATAGTGTAGATATAACCCCAGTCTATGCAGCACTAGGGTGAACTAACTCTACATCTGAGGGCTGCTGGGGTGGCACCAACTCCAATGCATGCAGAGATAGAGTAGAGCTATCCGCAGTCCATCTAGCACTAGGGTGAAATAACTCCACATCTCAGGGCTGCTAGAGTGGCACGAACTCCAATGAATGCATAGATAGAGTAGAGATAACCCCAGTCTACGCAGCACTAGGGTGAACTAACTCCACATCTCAGGGATGCTGGGGTGGCACTAACTCCAATGCATGCAGAGATAGAGTAAAGCTAACTCCAGTCTATGCAGCACTAGGGTGAACTAACTCCACTTCTCAGGGCTTCTAGGGTGGCAGTTACTCCAATGCATGCAGAGATAGAGTAGAGCTAACCCCAGTCTATGTAGCACTAGGGTGAGCTAACACCACATCTCAGGGCTGCTGGGGTGTCACTAACTCTAATTCATGCAGAGATAGAGTAGAGCTAACCCCAGTCTATGCAGCACTAGGGTGAACTAGCTCCACGTCTGAGGACTGCTGGGGTGTCACTAACTCCAATTCATGCAGAGATAGAGTAGAGATAACCCCAGTCTATGCAGCGCTAGGGTGAACTAACAGCACATCCCAGGGCTGCTAGGGTGACACTAACTCCAATGCATGCAGAGATAGAGTAGAACTAACCCCAGTCTATGCAGCACTAGGGTGTACTAACTCCACATCTAAGGGCTGCTAGGGTGGCACTAACTCCAATTCATGCAGAGATAGAGTAGAGATAACCCCAGTCTATGCAGCACTAGGGTGAACTAACTTCACATGTCAGGGCTGTTGGGGTGGCACTAACTGCAATGCATGCATAGATAAAGTAGAGCTAACCCCAGTCTATGCGGCACTAGGGTGAACTATCTCCACACCTCAGGGTTGCTAGGGTGTCACTAACTCCAATTCATGAGGAAACAAGAGTAGAGATAACCCCAGTCTATGCAGCACTAGGGTGAACTAACAGCACATCTCAGGGCTGCTAGGGTGACACTAACTCCAATGCATGCAGAGATAGAGTAGAGCTAACCCCAGTCTATGCAGCACTAGGGTGAACTAACTCCACATCTCAGGGCTGCTAGGGTGGAACTAACTCCAATTCATGCAGAGATAGAGTAGAGCTAACCCCAGTCTATGCAGCACTACGGTGAACTAACTTCACATCTCAGGGCTGTTGGGGTGGCACTAACTGGAATGCATGGATAGATAGAGTAGAGCTAACCCCAGTCTATGCGGCACTAGGGTGATCTATCTCCACATCTCAGGGCTGCTGGGGTGGCACTAACCCAATTCCATGCAGAGATAGAGTAGAGCTAACCCCAGTCTATGCAGAACTATGGTGAACTATCTCCACACCTCAGGGTTGCTAGGGTGGCTCTAACTCCAATGCATGCAGAGATAGAGTAGAGCTAATCCCAGTCTATGCAGCACTAAAGTGAACTAGCTCCACATCTGAGGGCTGCTGGGGTGTCACTAACTCCAATGCATGCAGAGATAGAGTAGAGCTAACCCCAGTCTATGCAGCACTAAGGTGAACTAGCTCCACATCTGAGGGCTGCTGGGGTGTCACTAACTCTAATTCATGCAGAGATAGAGTAGAGCTAACCCCAGTCTATGCAGCACTAGGGTGAACTAGCTCCACACCTCAGGGTTGCTAGGGTGGCACTAACTCCAATGCATGCAAAGGTAGAGTAGAGCTAACCCCAGTCTATGCAGCACTAGGGTGAACTATCTCCACATCTCAGGGCTTCTGGGGTGGCAATAACTCCAATGCATGCAGGGATAGAGTAGAGCTGACCCCCAGTCTATGTAGCACTATGGTGATCTAACTCCACATCCCAGGGCTGCTAGGGTGTCACTAACTCTAATGTATGCAGAGATAGAGTAGAGCTAACCCCAGTCTATGCAGCTCTAGTGTGAACTAACTCCACATCTGAGGGCTGCTGGGGTGGCACCAACTCCAATGCACGCAGAGATAGAGTAGAGCTACCTGCAGTCTATGCAGCACTAGGGTGAAATAACTCTACATCTCAGGCCTACTAGAGTGGCACTAACTCCAATGCATGCAGAGAAAGAGTTCAGCTAACCCCAGTCTATGCAGCCCTAGGGTGAAATAACCCCACATCTGAGGGCTGCTGGGGTGTCACTAACTCTAATTCATGCAGAGATAGAGTAGAGCTAACCCCAGTCTATGCAGCACTAGGTTGAACTAGCTCCACACCTCAGGGTTGCTAGAGTGGCACTAACTCCAATGCATGCAGAGATAGAGTAGAGCTAACCCCAGTCTATGCAGCACTAAGGTGAACTAGCTCCACATCTGAGGGCTGCTGGGGTGTCACTAACTCCAATGCATGCAGAGATATAGTAGAGCTAACCCCAGTCTATGCATCACTAAGGTGAACTAACTTCACATCTCAGGGCTGTTTGGGTGGCACTAACTGCAATTCATGCATAGATAGAGTAGAGCTAACCCCAGTCTATGCAGCACTAGGATGAGCTAACTCCACATCTCAAGGCTGCTGGGGTGGCACTAACTCCATTGCATGCAGAGATAGAGTTGAGCTAACCCCAGTCTATGCAGCACGAGGGTGAACTAACTCCACATCTCAGGGCTGCTAGGGTGGCACGAACTCCAATGAATGCATAGATAGAGTAGAGCTAACCCCAGTCTATGTAGCACCAGGGTGAGCTAACTCCACATCTCAGGGCTGCTGGTGTGGCACTAACTCCAATGTATGCAGAGACAGAGTAGAGCTAACCCCAGTCTATGTAGCACTAGGGTGCACTAACTCCACACCTCAGAGCTCTGAGGTGGCACTAACTCCAATGTATGCAGAGATAGAGTAGAGCTAACCCCAGTCTATGCAGCTCTAGTGTGAACTAACTCCACATCTGAGGGCTGCTGGGGTGGCACCAACTCCAATGCATGCAGAGATAGAGTAGAGCTAACCACAGTCCATGCAGCACTAGGGTGAAATAACTCCACATCTCAGGGCTGCTAGGGTGGCACAAACTCCAATGAATGCATAGATAGAGTAGAGCTAACCCCAGTCTATGCAGCACTAGGGTGAACTAACTCCACATCTCAGGGCTGCTGTTGTGGCACTAACTCCAATGCATGCAAAGATAGAGTAGAGCTAACCCCAGTCTATGCAGCACTAGGGTGAACTATCTCCACATCACAGGGCTTCTGGGGTGGCACTAACTCCAATGCATGCAGAGATAGAGTAGTACTAACCCCATTCTATGCAGCACAAGGGTTAACTGACTCCACATCCCAGGGCTGCTGGGGTGGCACTAACTCCAATTCATGCAGAGATAGAGTAGAGCTAACCCCAGTCTGTGCAGCACTAGGGTGAACTAACTCCACATCTGAGGGCTGCTGGGGTGGCACCAACTCCAATGCATGCAGAGATAGAGTAGAGCTAACCACAGTCCATGCAGCACTAGGGTGAAATAACTCCATATCTCAGGGCTGCTAGGGTGGCACAAACTCCAATGAATGCATAGATAGAGTAGAGCTAACCCCAGTCTATGCAGCACTAGGGTGAACTAACTCCACATCTCAGGGCTGCTGGGGTGGCACTAACTCCAATGCATGCAAAGATAGAGTAGAGCTAACCCCAGTCTTTGCAGCACTAGGGTGAACTATCTCCACATCTAAGGGCTTCTGGGGTGGCACTAACTCCAATGCATGCAGAGATAGAGTAGACCTAACCCCAGTCTATGCAGCACAAGGGTTAACTGACTCCACATCCCAGGGCTGCTGGGGTGGCACTAACTCCAATGCATGCAGAGATAGAGTAGAGCTGACCCACAGTCTATGTAGCACTAGGGTGATTTAACTCAATATCTAAGGGCTGCTAGGGTGTCACTAACTCTATTTCATGCAGAGATAGAGTAGAGCTAACCCCAGTCTATGTACCACCAGGGTGAACTAACTCCACATCTGAGGACTGCTGGGGTGGCACTAAATCCAATGCATGCAGAGATAGGGTAGAGCTAACCCCAGTCTTTGTAGCACTATGGTGAGCTAACTCCACATCTGAGGGCTGATGGGGTGGCACCAACTCCAATGCATGCAGAGATAAAGTAGAGCTAATGCCAGTCTATGTAGCACTAGGGTGAACTAACTCCACACCTCAGAGCTCTGAGGTGGCACTAACTCCAATGTATGCAGAGATAGAGTAGAGCTAATCCCCAGTCTATGCAGGTCTAGTGTGAACTAACTCCACATCTGAGGGCTGCTGGGGTGGCACCAACTCCAATGCATGCAGAGATAGAGTAGAGCTAACCCCAGTCTATGCAGCACTAAGGTGAACTAGCTCCACATCTGAGGGCTGCTGGGGGGTCACTAACTCTAATTCATGCAGAGATAGAGTAGAGCTAGCCCCGGTCTATGCAGCACTAGGGTGAACTAGCTCCACGTCTGAGGACTGCTGGGGTTTCACTAACTCCTATTCATGCAGAGATATAGTAGAGCTAACCCCAGTCTATGCATCACTAAGGTGAACTATCTCTACACCTCAGGGTTGCTAGGGTGGCACTAACTCCAACGCATGCAGAGATAGAGTAGAGCTAACCCCAGTCTATGCAGCACTAAGGTGAACTAGCTCCACATCTGAGGGCTGCTGGGGTGTCACTAACTCCAATGCATGCAGAGATAGAGTAGAGCTAACCCCAGTGTATGCAGCACTAAGGTGAACTAGCTCCACATCTGAGGGCTGCTGGGGTGTCACTAACTCTAATTCATGCAGAGATAGAGTAGAGCTAACCCCAGTCTATGCAGCACTAGGGTGAACTAGCTCCACGTCTGAGGACTGCTGGGGTGTCACTAACTCCAATTCATGCAGAGATAGAGTAAAGATAACCCCAGTCTATGCAGCACTAGTGTGAACTAACTCCACATCTCAGGGCTGCTGGGGTGACACTAACTCCAATGCATCCAGAGATAGAGTAGAACTAACCCCAGTCTATGCAGCACTAGGGTGAATTAACTTCACATGTCAGGGCTGTTGGGGTGGCACTAACTGCAATGCATGCATAGATAGAGTAGAGCTAACCCCAGTCTATGTAGCACCAGGGTGAGCTAACTCCACATCTCAGGGCTGCTGGGGTGGCACTAACTCCAATGTATGCAGAGATAGAGTAGAGCTAACCCCAGTCTATGCAGCTCTAGTGTGAACTAACGCCACATCTGAGGGCTGCTGGGGTGGCACTAACTCCAATGCACGCAGAGACAGAGTTCAGCTAACCCCAGTCTATGCATCCCTAGGGTGAAATAACTCCACATCTGAAGGCTGCAAGGGTGGCACTAACTCCAATGCATGCAGAGATAGAGTAGAGCTAACCCCAGTCTATGCAGCACTAAGGTGAACTAGCTCTACATCTGAGGGCTGCTGGGGGGTCACTAACTCTAATTCATGCAGAGATAGAGTAGAGCTAGCCCCAGTCTATGCAGCACTAGGGTGAACTAGCTCCACGTCTGAGGACTGCTGGGGTTTCACTAACACCTATTCATGCAGAGATATAGTAGAGCTAACCCCAGTCTATGCATCACTAAGGTGAACTATCTCTACACCTCAGGGTTGCTAGGGTGGCACTAACTCCAACACATGCAGAGATAGAGTAGAGCTAACCCCAGTCTATGCAGCACTAAGGTGAACTAGCTCCACATCTGAGGGCTGCTGGGGTGTCACTAACTCCAATGCATGCAGAGATAGAGTAGAGCTAACCCCAGTCTATGCAGCACTAAGGTGAACTAGCTCCACATCTGAGGGCTGCTGGGGGGTCACTAACTCTAATTCATGCAGAGATAGAGTAGAGCTAGCCCCAGTCTATGCAGCACTAGGGTGAACTAGCTCCACGTCTGAGGACTGCTGGGGTTTCACTAACTCCTATTCATGCAGAGATATAGTAGAGCTAACCCCAGTCTATGCATCACTAAGGTGAACTATCTCTACACCTCAGGGTTGCTAGGGTGGCACTAACTCCAACACATGCAGAGATAGAGTAGAGCTAACCCCAGTCTATGCAGCACTAAGGTGAACTAGCTCCACATCTGAGGGCTGCTGGGGTGTCACTAACTCCAATGCATGCAGAGATAGAGTAGAGCTAACCCCAGTCTATGCAGCACTAAGGTGAACTAGCTCCACATCTGAGGGCTGCTGGGGTGTCACTAACTCTAATTCATGCAGAGATAGAGTAGAGCTAACCCCAGTCTATGCAGCACTAGGGTGAACTAGATCCACGTCTGAGGACTGCTGGGGTGTCACTAACTCCAATTCATGCAGAGATAGAGTAAAGATAACCCCAGTCTATGCAGCACTAGGGTGAACTAACTCCACATCTCAGGGCTGCTAGGGTGACACTAACTCCAATGCATGCAGAGATAGAGTAGAACTAACCCCAGTCTATGCAGCACTAGGGTGAACTAACTCCACATCTAAGGGCTGCTAGGGTGGCACTAACTCCAATTCATGCAGAGATAGAGTAGAGCTAACCCCAGTCTATGCAGCACTAGGGTGAACTAACTTCACATGTCAGGGCTGTTGGGGTGGCACTAACTGCAATGCATGCATAGATAGAGTAGAGCTAACCCCAGTCTATGCGGCACCAGGGTGAACTATCTCCGCACCTCAGGGTTGCTAGGGTGTCACTAACTCCAATTCATGAGGAAACAAGAGCAGAGATAACCCCAGTCTATGCAGCACTAGGGTGAACTAACAGCACATCTCAGGGCTGCTAGGGTGACACTAACTCCAATGCATGCAGAGATAGAGTAGAGCTAACCACAGTCTATGCTTCACTAGGGTGAACTAACTCCACACCTCAGGGCTGCTAGGGTGGAACTAACTCCAATTCATGCAGAGATAGAGTAGAGCTAACCCCAGTCTATGCAGCACTATGGTGAACTAAGTCCACATCTGAGGGCTGCTGGGGTGGCACTAACTAAAAATTCATGCAGAGATAGTGTAGAGCTAACCCCAGTCTATGCAGCACTAGGGTGAAATAACTCTACATCTGAGGGCTGCTGGGGTGGCACCAACTCCAATGCATGCAGAGATAGAGTAGAGCTCTCCGCAGTCCATCTAGCACTAGGGTGAAATAACTCCACATCTCAGGGCTGATAGAGTGGCACGAACTCCAATGAATGCATAGATAGAGTAGAGATAACCCCAGTCTACGCAGCACTAGGGTGAACTAACTCCACATCTCAGGGATGCTGGGGTGGCACTAACTCCAATGCATGCAGAGATAGAGTAGAGCTAACTCCAGTCTATGCAGCACTAGGGTGAACTAACTCCACTTCTCAGGGCTTCTAGGGTGGCAGTTACTCCAATGCATGCAGAGATAGAGTAGAGCTAACCCCAGTCTATGTAGCACTAGGGTGAGCTAACACCACATCTCAGGGCTGCTGGGGTGTCACTAACTCTAATTCATGCAGAGATAGAGTAGAGCTAACCCCAGTCTATGCAGCACTAGGGTGAACTAGCTCCACGTCTGAGGACTGCTGGGGTGTCACTAACTCCAATTCATGCAGAGATAGAGTAGAGATAACCCCAGTCTATGCAGCGCTAGGGTGAACTAACAGCACATCTCAGGGCTGCTAGGGTGACACTAACTCCAATGCATGCAGAGATAGAGTAGAACTAACCCCAGTCTATGCAGCACTAGGGTGTACTAACTCCACATCTAAGGGCTGCTAGGGTGGCACTAACTTCAATTCATGCAGAGATAGAGTAGAGCTAACCCCAGTCTATGCAGCACTAGGGTGAACTAACTTCACATGTCAGGGCTCTTGGGGTGGCACTAACTGCAATGCATGCATAGATAAAGTAGAGCTAACCCCAGTCTATGCAGCACTAGGGTGAACTATCCCCACACCTCAGGGTTGCTAGGGTGTCACTAACTCCAATTCATGAGGAAACAAGAGTAGAGATAACCCCAGTCTATGCAGCACTAGGGTGAACTAACAGCACATCTCAGGGCTGCTAGGGTGACACTAACTCCAATGCATGCAGAGATAGAGTAGAGCTAACCCCAGTCTATGCAGCACTAGGGTGAACTAACTCCACATCTCAGGGCTGCTAGGGTGGAACTAACTCCAATTCATGCAGAGATAGAGTAGAGCTAACCCCAGTCTATGCAGTACTACGGTGAACTAACTTCACATCTCAGGGCTGTTGGGGTGGCACTAACTGGAATGCATGGATAGATAGAGTAGAGCTAACCCCAGTCTATGCGGCACTAGGGTGATCTATCTCCACATCTCAGGGCTGCTGGGGTGGCACTAACCCAATTCCATGCAGAGATAGAGTAGAGCTAACCCCAGTCTATGCAGCACTATGGTGAACTATCTCCACACCTCAGGTTTGCTAGGGTGGCTCTAACTCCAATGCATGCAGAGATAGAGTAGAGCTAACCCCAGTCTATGCAGCACTAAAGTGAACTAGCTCCACATCTGAGGGCTGCTGGGGTGTCACTAACTCCAATGCATGCAGAGATAGAGTAGAGCTAACCCCAGTCTATGCAGCACTAAGGTGAACTAGCTCCACATCTGAGGGCTGCTGGGGTGTCACTAACTCTAATTCATGCAGAGATAGAGTAGAGATAACCCCAGTCTATGCAGCACTAGGGTGAACTAACAGCACATCTCAGGGCTGCTAGGGTGACACTAACTCCAATGCATGCAGAGATAGAGTAGAACTAACCCCAGTCTATGCAGCACTAGGGTGAACTAACTCCACATCTAAGGGCTGCTAGGGTGGCTCTAACTCCAATGCATGCAGAGATAGAGTAGAGCTAACCCCAGTCTATGCAGCACTAAAGTGAACTAGCTCCACATCTGAGGGCTGCTGGGGTGTCACTAACTCCAATGCATGCAGAGATAGAGTAGAGCTAACCCCAGTCTATGCAGCACTAAGGTGAACTAGCTCCACATCTGAGGGCTGCTGGGGTGTCACTAACTCTAATTCATGCAGAGATAGAGTAGAGATAACCCCAGTCTATGCAGCAGTAGGGTGAACTAACAGCACATCTCAGGGCTGCTAGGGTGGCACTAACCCAATTCCATGCAGAGATAGAGTAGAGCTAACCCCAGTCTATGCAGCACTATGGTGAACTATCTCCACACCTCAGGGTTGCTAGGGTGGCTCTAACTCCAATGCATGCAGAGATAGAGTAGAGCTAACCCCAGTCTATGCAGCACTAAAGTGAACTAGCTCCACATCTGAGGGCTGCTGGGGTGTCACTAACTCCAATGCATGCAGAGATAGAGTAGAGCTAACCCCAGTCTATGCAGCACTAAGGTGAACTAGCTCCACATCTGAGGGCTGCTGGGGTGTCACTAACTCTAATTCATGCAGAGATAGAGTAGAGATAACCCCAGTCTATGCAGCACTAGGGTGAACTAACAGCACATCTCAGGGCTGCTAGGGTGACACTAACTCCAATGCATGCAGAGATAGAGTAGAACTAACCCCAGTCTATGCAGCACTAGGGTGAACTAACTCCACATCTAAGGGCTGCTAGGGTGGCACTAACTCCAATCCATGCAGAGATAGAGTAGAGCTAACCCCAGTCTATGCAGCACTAGGGTGAACTAACTTCACATGTCAGGGCTGTTGGGGTGGGACTAACTGCAATGCATGCATAGATAGAGTAGAGCTAACCCCAGTCTATGCGGCACTAGGGTGAAAACTCTCCACACCTCAGGGTTGCTAGGGTGTCACTAACTCCAATTCATGAGGAAACAAGAGTAGAGATAACCCCAGTCTCTGCAGCACTAGGGTGAACTAACAGCGCATCTCAGGGCTGCTAGGGTGACACTAACTCCAATGCATGCAGAGATAGAGTAGAGCTAACCCCAGTCTATGCAGCACTAGAGTGAACTAACTCCACATCTCAGGGCTGCTAGGGTGGAACTAACTCCAATTCATGCAGAGATAGAGTAGAGCTAACCCCAGTCTATGCAGTACTAGGGTGAACTATCTCCACATCTCAGGGCTTCTGGGGTGGCACTAACTCCAATGCATGCAGAGATAGAGTAGACCTAACCCCAGTCTATGCAGCACAAGGGTTAACTGACTCCAAATCCCAGGGCTGCTGGGGTGGCACTAACTCCAATGCATGCAGAGATAGAGTAGAGCTGACCCCCAGTCTATATAGCACTAGGGTGATCTAACTCCACATCTCAGGGCTGCTAGGGTGTCACTAACTCTAATTCATGCAGAGATAGAGTAGAGCTAACCCCAGTCTTTGTCGCACTATGGTGAGCTAACTCCACATCTGAGGGCTGTTGGGGTGGCACCAACTCCAATGCATGCAGAGATAAAGTAGAGCTAATCCCAGTCTATGTAGCACCAGGGTGAGCTAACTCCACATCTCAGGGCTGCTGGGGTGGCACTAACTCCAATGCATGCAGAGACAGAGTAGAGCTAACCCCAGTCTATGTAGCACTAGGGTGAACTAACTCCACACCTCAGAGCTGCTGGGGTGGCACTAACTCCAATGTATGCAGAGATAGAGTAGAGCTAACCCCAGTCTATGCAGCTCTAGTGTGAACTAACTCCACATCTGAGGGCTGCTGGTGTGGCACCAACTCCAATGCACGCAGAGATAGAGTAGAGCTACCTGCAGTCTATGCAGCACTAGGGTGAAATAACTCTACATCTCAGGGCTACTAGAGTGGCACTAACTCCAATGCATGCAGAGACAGAGTTCAGCTAACCCCAGTCAATGCAGCCCTAGGGTGAAATAACTCCACATCTGAAGGCTGCTAGGGTGGCACTAACTCCAATGCATGCAGATATAGAGTAGAGCTAGCCCCAGTCTATGCAGCACTAAGGTGAACTAGCTCCACATCTGAGGGCTGCTGGGGTGTCACTAACTCTAATTCATGCAGAGATAGAGTAGAGATAACCCCAGTCTATGCAGCACTAGGGTGAACTAGCTCCACGTCTGAGGACTGCTGGGGTGTCACTTACTCCAATTCATGCAGAGATAGTGTAGAGCTAACCCCAGTCTATGCAGCACTAGGGTGAACTATCTCCACACCTCAGGGTTGCTAGGGTGGCACTAACTCCAATGCATGCAGAGATAGAGTAGAGCTAACCCCAGTCTATGCAGCACTAAGGTGAGCTAGCTCCACATCTGAGGGCTGCTGGGGTGTGACTAACTCCAATTCATGCAGAGATAGAGTAGAGCTAACCCCAGTCTATGCAGCACTAAGGTGAACTAGCTCGACATCTGAGGGCTGCTGGGGTGTCACTAACTCTAATTCATGCAGAGATAGAGTAGAGCTAACCCCAGTCTATGCAGCACTAGGGTGAACTAGCTCCACGTCTGAGGACTGCTGGGGTGTCACTAACTCCAATTCATGCAGAGATAGAGTAGAGATAACCCCAGTCTATGCAGCACTAGGGTGAACTAACAGCACATCTCAGGGCTGCTAGGGTGACACTAACTCCAATGCATTCAGAGATAGAGTAGAATTAAACCCAGTCTATGCAGCACTAGGGTGAAATAACTCTACATCTCAGGGCTACTAGAGAGGCACTAACTCCAATGCATGCAGAGACAGAGTTCAGCTAACCCCAGTCTATGCAGCCCTAGGGTGAAATAACTCCACATCGGAAGGCTGCTTTGGTGGCACCAACTGCAATGGATGCAGAGATAAATTAGAGCTAACCCCAGCCTCTGTAGCACTAGGGTGAGCTAACACCACATCTCAGGGCTGCTGGGGTGGCACTAACTCCAGTGCATGCAGAGATAGAGTAGAGCTAACCCCAGTCCATGCAGCACTAGGGTGATCTAGCTCCACATCTGAGGGCTGCTGGGGTGTCACTAACAATAATTCATGCAGAGATAGAGTAGAGCTAACCCCGGTCTATATACCACCAGGGTGAACTAATTCCACATCTGAGGGCTATTAGGGTAGCACTAAATTCAATGCATGCAGAGATAGAGTAGAGCTAACCCCAGTCTGTGTAGCACTAGGGTGAGCTAACTCGCTAACTCCACATCTGAGGGCTGCTGGGGTGGCACTAACTCCAATGCATGCAGAGACAGAGTAGAGCTAACCCCAGTCTATGTAGCACTCGGGTGAACTAACTCCACACCTCAGAGCTGCTGGGGTGGCACCAAATCCATTGCACGCAGAGATACAGTAGAGCTAACCCCAGTCTATGCAGTACTAGGGTGAACTAACTCCACATCTGAGGGCTGCTGGGGTGGCACTAACTCTAATTCATGCAAAGATACACTAGAGCTAACCCCAGTCTATGCAACACTATTGTGAACTAACTCCACTTCTGAAGGCTGCTGGGGTGGCACCAACTCCAATGCATGCAGAGATAGAGTAGAGCTACCTGCCGTCTATGTAGCATTAGGGCGAGCTAACACCACATCTCAGGGCTGCTGGGGTGGCACTAACTCTAGTGCATGCAGAGATAGAGTAGAGCTAACCCCAGTCCATGCAGCAGTGGGGTGATCTAGCTCCACATCTGAGGGCTGCTGGGGTGTCACTAACTCTAATTCATGCAGAGATAGAGTAGAGCTAACCCCAGTCTTTGTAGCACTAGGGTGAGGTAACTCGCTAACTCCACATCTGAGGGCTGCTGGGGTGGCACCAACTCCAATGCATGCAGAGATAAAGTAGAGCTAACCCCAGTCTATGTAGCACCAGGGTGAGCTAACTCCACATCTCAGGGCTGCTGGGGTGGCACTAACTCCAATGCATGCCGAGATAGAGTAGAGCTAACCCCAGTCTATGCAGAGCTAGGGTCAACTAACTACACATCTGAGGGCTGCTGGGGTGGCACTAACTCTAATTCATGCAAAGATACACTTGAGCTAACCCCAGTCTATGCAGCACTAGTGTGAACTAACTCCACATCTGAGGGCTGCTGGGGTGGCACCAACTCCAATACACGCAGAGATAGCGTAGAGCTACCTGCAGTCGATGCAGCACTAGGGTGAAATAACTCTACATCTCAGGGCTACTAGAGTGGCACTAACTCCAATGCATGCAGAGATAGAGTTCAGCTAACCCCAGTCTATGCAGCCCTAGGGTGAAATAACTCCATATCTGAAGGCTGCTAGGGTGGCACTAACTCCAATGTATGTAGAGATAGAGTAGAGCTAACCCCAGTCTATGCAGCACTAGGGTGAACTAGCTCCACATCTGAGGACTGCTGGCGTGTCACTAACTCCAATTCATGCAGAAATAGAGTAGAGTTAACCCCAGTATATGCAGAACTACGGTGAACTAACTCTACATCTCAGGGTTGCTAGGGTGTTACTAACTCCAATTCATGCAGAAATAAGAGTAGAGATAACCCCAGTCTATGCAGCACCAGGGCGAATTAACTGCACATCTCAGGGCTGCTAGGGTGACACTAACTCCAATGCATGCAGAAATAGAGTACAGCTAACCTCAGTCTTTGCAGCAGTAGGGTGAACTAACTCCACATCTCAGGGCTGCTAGCGTGGCACTAACTCCAATTCATGCAGAGATAGAGTAGAGCTAACCCCATTCTATGCAGCACTAGGGTGAACTAACTTCACATCTCAGGGCTGTTTGGGTGGCACTAACTGCAATTCATGCATAGATAGAGTAGAGCTAACCCCAGTCTATGCAGCACTAGGATGAGCTAACTCCACATCTCAGGGCTGCTTGGGTGGCACTAACTCCATTGCATGCAGAGATAGAGTTGAGCTAACCCAAGTCTATGCAGCACGAGGGTGAACTAACTCAACATCTGAGGGCTGCTGGGGTGGCACTAACTCCAATTCATGCAGAGATAGGGTAGAGCTAACCCCAGTCTATGCAGCACTAGGGTGAACTAACTCCACATCTGAGGGCTGCTGGGGTGGCACCAACTCCAATATATGCAGAGATAGAGTAGAGCTGACCCCCAGTCTATGTAGCACTAGGGTGATCTAACTCCACATCTCAGGGCTGCTAGGGTGTCACTAACTCTAATTCATGCAGAGATAGAGTAGAGCTAACCCCAGTCTATGTACCACCAGGGTGAACTAACTCCACATCTGAGGACTGCTGGGGTGGCACTAAATCCAATGCATGCAGAGATAGAGTAGAGCTAACCCCAGTCTTTGTAGCACTACGGTGAGCTAACTCCATATCCGAGGGCTGCTGGGGTGGCACCAACTCCAATGCATGCAGAGATAAAGTAGAGCTAATCCCAGTCTATGTAGCACCAGGGTGAGCTAACTCCACATCTCAGGGCTGCTGGGGTGGCACTAACTCCAATGCATGCAGAGACAGATTAGAGCTAACCCCAGTCTTTGTAGCACTAGGGTGAGGTAACTCGCTAACTCCACATCTGAGGGCTGCTGGGGTGGCACCAACTCCAATGCATGCAGAGATAAAGTAGAGCTAACCCCAGTCTATGTAGCACCAGGGTGAGCTAACTCCACATCTCAGGGCTGCTGGGGTGGCACTAACTCCAATGCATGCCGAGATAGAGTAGAGCTAACCCCAGTCTATGCAGAGCTAGGGTCAACTAACTACACATCTGAGGGCTGCTGGGGTGGCACTAACTCTAATTCATGCAAAGATACACTTGAGCTAACCCCAGTCTATGCAGCACTAGTGTGAACTAACTCCACATCTGAGGGCTGCTGGGGTGGCACCAACTCCAATACACGCAGAGATAGCGTAGAGCTACCTGCAGTCGATGCAGCACTAGGGTGAAATAACTCTACATCTCAGGGCTACTAGAGTGGCACTAACTCCAATGCATGCAGAGATAGAGTTCAGCTAACCCCAGTCTATGCAGCCCTAGGGTGAAATAACTCCATATCTGAAGGCTGCTAGGGTGGCACTAACTCCAATGTATGTAGAGATAGAGTAGAGCTAACCCCAGTCTATGCAGCACTAGGGTGAACTAGCTCCACATCTGAGGACTGCTGGCGTGTCACTAACTCCAATTCATGCAGAAATAGAGTAGAGTTAACCCCAGTATATGCAGAACTAGGGTGAACTAACTCTACATCTCAGGGTTGCTAGGGTGTTACTAACTCCAATTCATGCAGAAATAAGAGTAGAGATAACCCCAGTCTATGCAGCACCAGGGCGAATTAACTGCACATCTCAGGGCTGCTAGGGTGACACTAACTCCAATGCATGCAGAAATAGAGTACAGCTAACCTCAGTCTTTGCAGCAGTAGGGTGAACTAACTCCACATCTCAGGGCTGCTAGCGTGGCACTAACTCCAATTCATGCAGAGATAGAGTAGAGCTAACCCCATTCTATGCAGCACTAGGGTGAACTAACTTCACATCTCAGGGCTGTTTGGGTGGCACTAACTGCAATTCATGCATAGATAGAGTAGAGCTAACCCCAGTCTATGCAGCACTAGGATGAGCTAACTCCACATCTCAGGGCTGCTTGGGTGGCACTAACTCCATTGCATGCAGAGATAGAGTTGAGCTAACCCAAGTCTATGCAGCACGAGGGTGAACTAACTCGACATCTGAGGGCTGCTGGGGTGGCACTAACTCCAATTCATGCAGAGATAGGGTAGAGCTAACCCCAGTCTATGCAGCACTAGGGTGAACTAACTCCACATCTGAGGGCTGCTGGGGTGGCACCAACTCCAATATAGGCAGAGATAGAGTAGAGCTGACCCCCAGTCTATGTAGCACTAGGGTGATCTAACTCCACATCTCAGGGCTGCTAGGGTGTCACTAACTCTAATTCATGCAGAGATAGAGTAGAGCTAACCCCAGTCTATGTACCACCAGGGTGAACTAACTCCACATCTGAGGACTGCTGGGGTGGCACTAAATCCAATGCATGCAGAGATAGAGTAGAGCTAACCCCAGTCTTTGTAGCACTACGGTGAGCTAACTCCATATCCGAGGGCTGCTGGGGTGGCACCAACTCCAATGCATGCAGAGATAAAGTAGAGCTAATCCCAGTCTATGTAGCACCAGGGTGAGCTAACTCCACATCTCAGGGCTGCTGGGGTGGCACTAACTCCAATGCATGCAGAGACAGATTAGAGCTAACCCCAGTCTATGTGGCACTAGGGTGAACTAACTCCACACCTCAGAGCTGCTGGGGTGGCACTAACTCCAATGTATGCAGATATAGAGTAGAGCTAACCCCAGTCTATGCAGCTCTGGTGTGAAATAACTCCACATCTGAAGGCTGCTAGGGTGGCACTAACTCCAATGCATGCAGAGATAGAGTAGAGCTAACCCCAGTCTATGCAGCACTAAGGTGAACTAGCTCCACATCTGAGAGCTGCTGGGGTGTCACTAATTCTAATTCATGCAGAGATAGAGTAGAGCTAACCCCAGTCTATGCAGCACTAGGGTGAACTAGCTCCACGTCTGAGGACTGCTGGGGTGTCACTAACTCCAATTCATGCAGAGATAGAGTAGAGCTAACCCCAGTCTATGCAGCACTAGGGTGAACTATCTCCACACCTCAGGGTTGCTAGGGTGGCACTAACTCCAATGCATGCAGAGATAGAGTAGAGCTAACCCCAGTCTATGCAGCACTAAGGTGAACTAGCTCCACATCTGAGGGCTGCTGGGGTGTCACTAACTCCAATGCATGCAGAGATAGAGTACAGCTAACCTCAGTCTTTGCAGCACTAGGGTGAACTAACTCCACATCTCAGGGCTGCTAGGGTGGCACTAATTCCAATTCATGCAGAGATAGAGTAGAGCTAACCCCAGTCTATGCAGCACTAGGGTGAACTAACTTCACATCTCAGGGCTGTTTGGGTGGCACTAACTGCAATTCATGCATAGATAGAGTAGAGCTAACCCCAGTCTATGCAGCACTAGGATGAGCTAACTCCACATCTCAGGGCTGCTGGGGTGACACTAACTCCATTGCATGCAGAGATAGAGTTGAGCTAACCCAAGTCTATGCAGCACGAGGGTGAACTAACTCCACATCTGAGGGCTGCTGGGGTGGCACTAACTCCAATTCATGCAGATATAGGGTAGAGCTAACCCCAGTCTATGCAGCACTAGGGTGAACTAACTTCACATTTGAGGGCTGCTGGGGTGGCACCAACTCCAATATGTGCAGAGATAGAGTAGAGCTAACCGCAGTCCATGCAGCACTAGGGTGAAATAACTCCACATCTCAGGGCTGCTAGGGTGGCACGAACTCCAATGAATGCATAGATAGAGTAGAGCTAACCCCAGTCTATGCAGCACTAGGGTGAACTAACGCCACATCTTAGGGCTGCTGGTGTGGCACTAACTCCAATGCATGCAAAGGTAGAGTAGAGCTAACCCCAGTCTATGCAGCACTAGGGTGAACTATCTCCACATCTCAGGGCTTCTGGGGTGGCACTAACTCCAATGCATGCAGAGATAGAGTAGAGCTGACCCCCAGTCTATGTAGCACTATGGTGATCTAACTCCACATCTCAGGGCTGCTAGGGTGTCACTAACTCTAATGTATGCAGAGATAGAGTAGAGCTAACCCCAGTCTATGCAGCTCTAGTGTGAACTAACTCCACATCTGAGGGCTGCTGGGGTGGCACCAACTCCAATGCACGCAGAGATAGAGTAGAGCTACCTGCAGTCTATGCAGCACTAGGGTGAAATAACTCTACATCTCAGGGCTTCTAGAGTGGCACTAACTCCAATGCATGCAGAGAAAGAGTTCAGCTAACCCCAGTCTATGCAGCCCTAGGGTGAAATAACTCCACATCTGAGGGCTGCTGGGGTGTCACTAACTCTAATTCATGCAGAGATAGAGTAGAGCTAACCCCAGTCTATGCAGCACTAGGGTGAACTAGCTCCACACCTCAGGGTTGCTAGGGTGGCACTAACTCCAATGCATGCAAAGGTAGAGTAGAGCTAACCCCAGTCTATGCAGCACTAGGGTGAACTATCTCCACATCTCAGGGCTTCTGGGGTGGCAATAACTGCAGAGCATGCAGAGATAGAGTAGAGCTGACCCCCAGTCTATGTAGCACTATGGTGATCTAACTCCACATCTCAGGGCTGCTAGGGTGTCACTAACTCTAATGTATGCAGAGATAGAGTAGAGCTAACCCCAGTCTATGCAGCTCTAGTGTGAACTAACTCCACATCTGAGGGCTGCTGGGGTGGCACCAACTAAAATGCACGCAGAGATAGAGTAGAGCTACCTGCAGTCTATGCAGCACTAGGGTGAAATAACTCTACATCTCAGGGCTACTAGAGTGGCACTAACTCCAATGCATGCAGAGATAGAGTAGAGCTAACCCCAGTCTATGCAGCACTAGGGTGAGCTAACTCCATATCCGAGGGCTGCTGGGGTGGCACCAACTCCAATGCATGCAGAGATAAAGTAGAGCTAATCCCAGTCTATGTAGCACCAGGGTGAGCTAACTCCACATCTCAGGGCTGCTGGGGTGGCACTAACTCCAATGCATGCAGAGACAGATTAGAGCTAACCCCAGTCTTTGTAGCACTAGGGTGAGGTAACTCGCTAACTCCACATCTGAGGGCTGCTGGGGTGGCACCAACTCCAATGCATGCAGAGATAAAGTAGAGCTAACCCCAGTCTATGTAGCACCAGGGTGAGCTAACTCCACATCTCAGGGCTGCTGGGGTGGCACTAACTCCAATGCATGCCGAGATAGAGTAGAGCTAACCCCAGTCTATGCAGAGCTAGGGTCAACTAACTACACATCTGAGGGCTGCTGGGGTGGCACTAACTCTAATTCATGCAAAGATACACTTGAGCTAACCCCAGTCTATGCAGCACTAGTGTGAACTAACTCCACATCTGAGGGCTGCTGGGGTGGCACCAACTCCAATACACGCAGAGATAGCGTAGAGCTACCTGCAGTCGATGCAGCACTAGGGTGAAATAACTCTACATCTCAGGGCTACTAGAGTGGCACTAACTCCAATGCATGCAGAGATAGAGTTCAGCTAACCCCAGTCTATGCAGCCCTAGGGTGAAATAACTCCATATCTGAAGGCTGCTAGGGTGGCACTAACTCCAATGTATGTAGAGATAGAGTAGAGCTAACCCCAGTCTATGCAGCACTAGGGTGAACTAGCTCCACATCTGAGGACTGCTGGCGTGTCACTAACTCCAATTCATGCAGAAATAGAGTAGAGTTAACCCCAGTATATGCAGAACTAGGGTGAACTAACTCTACATCTCAGGGTTGCTAGGGTGTTACTAACTCCAATTCATGCAGAAATAAGAGTAGAGATAACCCCAGTCTATGCAGCACCAGGGCGAATTAACTGCACATCTCAGGGCTGCTAGGGTGACACTAACTCCAATGCATGCAGAAATAGAGTACAGCTAACCTCAGTCTTTGCAGCAGTAGGGTGAACTAACTCCACATCTCAGGGCTGCTAGCGTGGCACTAACTCCAATTCATGCAGAGATAGAGTAGAGCTAACCCCATTCTATGCAGCACTAGGGTGAACTAACTTCACATCTCAGGGCTGTTTGGGTGGCACTAACTGCAATTCATGCATAGATAGAGTAGAGCTAACCCCAGTCTATGCAGCACTAGGATGAGCTAACTCCACATCTCAGGGCTGCTTGGGTGGCACTAACTCCATTGCATGCAGAGATAGAGTTGAGCTAACCCAAGTCTATGCAGCACGAGGGTGAACTAACTCGACATCTGAGGGCTGCTGGGGTGGCACTAACTCCAATTCATGCAGAGATAGGGTAGAGCTAACCCCAGTCTATGCAGCACTAGGGTGAACTAACTCCACATCTGAGGGCTGCTGGGGTGGCACCAACTCGAATATAGGCAGAGATAGAGTAGAGCTGACCCCCAGTCTATGTAGCACTAGGGTGATCTAACTCCACATCTCAGGGCTGCTAGGGTGTCACTAACTCTAATTCATGCAGAGATAGAGTAGAGCTAACCCCAGTCTATGTACCACCAGGGTGAACTAACTCCACATCTGAGGACTGCTGGGGTGGCACTAAATCCAATGCATGCAGAGATAGAGTAGAGCTAACCCCAGTCTTTGTAGCACTACGGTGAGCTAACTCCATATCCGAGGGCTGCTGGGGTGGCACCAACTCCAATGCATGCAGAGATAAAGTAGAGCTAATCCCAGTCTATGTAGCACCAGGGTGAGCTAACTCCACATCTCAGGGCTGCTGGGGTGGCACTAACTCCAATGCATGCAGAGACAGATTAGAGCTAACCCCAGTCTATGTGGCACTAGGGTGAACTAACTCCACACCTCAGAGCTGCTGGGGTGGCACTAACTCCAATGTATGCAGATATAGAGTAGAGCTAACCCCAGTCTATGCAGCTCTGGTGTGAAATAACTCCACATCTGAAGGCTGCTAGGGTGGCACTAACTCCAATGCATGCAGAGATAGAGTAGAGCTAACCCCAGTCTATGCAGCACTAAGGTGAACTAGCTCCACATCTGAGAGCTGCTGGGGTGTCACTAATTCTAATTCATGCAGAGATAGAGTAGAGCTAACCCCAGTCTATGCAGCACTAGGGTGAACTAGCTCCACGTCTGAGGACTGCTGGGGTGTCACTAACTCCAATTCATGCAGAGATAGAGTAGAGCTAACCCCAGTCTATGCAGCACTAGGGTGAACTATCTCCACACCTCAGGGTTGCTAGGGTGGCACTAACTCCAATGCATGCAGAGATAGAGTAGAGCTAACCCCAGTCTATGCAGCACTAAGGTGAACTAGCTCCACATCTGAGGGCTGCTGGGGTGTCACTAACTCCAATGCATGCAGAGATAGAGTACAGCTAACCTCAGTCTTTGCAGCACTAGGGTGAACTAACTCCACATCTCAGGGCTGCTAGGGTGGCACTAACTCCAATTCATGCAGAGATAGAGTAGAGCTAACCCCAGTCTATGCAGCACTAGGGTGAACTAACTTCACATCTCAGGGCTGTTTGGGTGGCACTAACTGCAATTCATGCATAGATAGAGTAGAGCTAACCCCAGTCTATGCAGCACTAGGATGAGCTAACTCCACATCTCAGGGCTGCTGGGGTGACACTAACTCCATTGCATGCAGAGATAGAGTTGAGCTAACCCAAGTCTATGCAGCACGAGGGTGAACTAACTCCACATCTGAGGGCTGCTGGGGTGGCACTAACTCCAATTCATGCAGATATAGGGTAGAGCTAACCCCAGTCTATGCAGCACTAGGGTGAACTAACTTCACATTTGAGGGCTGCTGGGGTGGCACCAACTCCAATATGTGCAGAGATAGAGTAGAGCTAACCGCAGTCCATGCAGCACTAGGGTGAAATAACTCCACATCTCAGGGCTGCTAGGGTGGCACGAACTCCAATGAATGCATAGATAGAGTAGAGCTAACCCCAGTCTATGCAGCACTAGGGTGAACTAACGCCACATCTTAGGGCTGCTGGTGTGGCACTAACTCCAATGCATGCAAAGGTAGAGTAGAGCTAACCCCAGTCTATGCAGCACTAGGGTGAACTATCTCCACATCTCAGGGCTTCTGGGGTGGCACTAACTCCAATGCATGCAGAGATAGAGTAGAGCTGACCCCCAGTCTATGTAGCACTATGGTGATCTAACTCCACATCTCAGGGCTGCTAGGGTGTCACTAACTCTAATGTATGCAGAGATAGAGTAGAGCTAACCCCAGTCTATGCAGCTCTAGTGTGAACTAACTCCACATCTGAGGGCTGCTGGGGTGGCACCAACTCCAATGCACGCAGAGATAGAGTAGAGCTACCTGCAGTCTATGCAGCACTAGGGTGAAATAACTCTACATCTCAGGGCTTCTAGAGTGGCACTAACTCCAATGCATGCAGAGAAAGAGTTCAGCTAACCCCAGTCTATGCAGCCCTAGGGTGAAATAACTCCACATCTGAGGGCTGCTGGGGTGTCACTAACTCTAATTCATGCAGAGATAGAGTAGAGCTAACCCCAGTCTATGCAGCACTAGGGTGAACTAGCTCCACACCTCAGGGTTGCTAGGGTGGCACTAACTCCAATGCATGCAAAGGTAGAGTAGAGCTAACCCCAGTCTATGCAGCACTAGGGTGAACTATCTCCACATCTCAGGGCTTCTGGGGTGGCAATAACTGCAGAGCATGCAGAGATAGAGTAGAGCTGACCCCCAGTCTATGTAGCACTATGGTGATCTAACTCCACATCTCAGGGCTGCTAGGGTGTCACTAACTCTAATGTATGCAGAGATAGAGTAGAGCTAACCCCAGTCTATGCAGCTCTAGTGTGAACTAACTCCACATCTGAGGGCTGCTGGGGTGGCACCAACTAAAATGCACGCAGAGATAGAGTAGAGCTACCTGCAGTCTATGCAGCACTAGGGTGAAATAACTCTACATCTCAGGGCTACTAGAGTGGCACTAACTCCAATGCATGCAGAGATAGAGTAGAGCTAACCCCAGTCTATGCAGCACTAGGGTGAACTAGCTCCACACCTCAGGGTTGCTAGAGTGGCACTAACTCCAATGCATGCAGAGATAGAGTAGAGCTAACCCCAGTCTATGCAGCACTAAGGTGAACTAGCTCCACATCTGAGGGCTGCTGGGGTGTCACTAACTCCAATGCATGCAGAGATATAGTAGAGCTAACCCCAGTCTATCCATCACTAAGGTGAACTAACTTCACATCTCAGGGCTGTTTGGGTGGCACTAACTGCAATTCATGCATAGATAGAGTAGAGCTAACCCCAGTCTATGCAGCACTAGGATGAGCTAACTCCACATCTCAGGGCTGCTGGGGTGGCACTAACTCCATTGCATGCAGAGATAGAGTTGAGCTAACCCCAGTCTATGCAGCACGAGGGTGAACTAACTCCACATCTGAGGGCTGCTGGGGTGGCACTAACTCCAATTCATGCAGAGATAGAGTAGAGCTAACCCCAGTCTGTGCAGCACTAGGGTGAACTAACTCCACATCTGAGGGCTGCTGGGGTGGCACCAACTCCAATGCATGCAGAGATAGAGTAGAGCTAACCACAGTCCATGCAGCACTAGGGTGAAATAACTCCACATGTCAGGGCTGCTAGGGTGGCACGAACTCCACTGAATGCATAGATAGAGTAGAGCTAACCCCAGTCTATGTAGCACCAGGGTGAGCTAACTCCACATCTCAGGGCTGCTGGGGTGGCACTAACTCCAATGTATGCAGAGACAGAGTAGAGCTAACCCCAGTCTATGTAGCACTAGGGTGAACTAACTCCACACCTCAGAGCTCTGAGGTGGCACTAACTCCAATGTATGCAGAGATAGAGTAGAGCTAACCCCAGTCTATGCAGCTCTAGTGTGAACTAACTCCACATCTGAGGGCTGCTGGGGTGGCACCAACTCCAATGCATGCAGAGATAGAGTAGAGCTAACCACAGTCCATGCAGCACTAGGGTGAAATAACTCCACATCTCAGGGCTGCTAGGGTGGCACGAACTCCAATGAATGCATAGATAGAGTAGAGCTAACCCCAGTCTATGCAGCACTAGGGTGAACTAACTCCACATCTCAGGGCTGCTGTTGTGGCACTAACTCCAATGCATGCAAAGATAGAGTAGAGCTAACCCCAGTCTATGCAGCACTAGGGTGAACTATCTCCACATCACAAGGCTTCTGGGGTGGCACTAACTCCAATGCATGCAGAGATAGAGTAGTACTAACCCCATTCTATGCAGCACAAGGGTTAACTGACTCCACATCCCAGGGCTGCTGGGGTTGCACTAACTCCAATTCATGCAGAGATAGAGTAGAGCTAACCCCAGTCTGTGCAGCACTAGGGTGAACTAACTCCACATCTGAGGGCTGCTGGGGTGGCACCAACTCCAATGCATGCAGAGATAGAGTAGAGCTAACCACAGTCCATGCAGCACTAGGGTGAAATAACTCCATATCTGAGGGCTGCTGGGGTGGCACCAACTCCAATGCATGCAGAGATAGAGTAGAGCTAACCACAGTCCATGCAGCACTAGGGTGAAATAACTCCATATCTCAGGGCTGCTAGGGTGGCACAAACTCCAATGAATGCATAGATAGAGTAGAGCTAACCCCAGTCTATGCAGCACTAGGGTGAACTAACTCCACATCTCAGGGCTGCTGGGGTGGCACTAACTCCAATGCATGCAAAGATAGAGTAGATCTAACCCCAGTCTGTGCAGCACTAGGGTGAACTATCTCCACATCTAAGGGCTTCTGGGGTGGCACTAACTCCAATGCATGCAGAGATAGAGTAGACCTAACCCCAGTCTATGCAGCACAAGGGTTAACTGACTCCACATCCCAGGGCTGCTGGGGTGGCACTAACTCCAATGCATGCAGAGATAGAGTAGAGCTGACCCACAGTCTATGTAGCACTAGGGTGATTTAACTCCACATCTCAGGGCTGCTAGGGTGTCACTAACTCTAATTCATGCAGAGATAGAGTAGAGCTAACCCCAGTCTATGTACCACCAGGGTGAACTAACTCCACATCTGAGGACTGCTGGGGTGGCACTAAATCCAATGCATGCAGAGATAGGGTAGAGCTAACCCCAGTCTTTGTAGCACTATGGTGAGCTAACTCCACATCTGAGGGCTGATGGGGTGGCACCAACTCCAATGCATGCAGAGATAAAGTAGAGCTAATCCCAGTCTATGTAGCACCAGGGTGAGCTAACTCCACATATCAGGGCTGCTGGGGTGGCACTAACTCCAATGTATGCAGAGATAGAGTAGAGCTAACCCCAGTCTATGCAGCTCTAGTGTGAACTAACGCCACATCTGAGGGCTGCTGGGGTGGCACCAACTCCAATGCACGCAGTGACAGAGTTCAGCTAACCCCAGTCTATGCATCCCTAGGGTGAAATAACTCCACATCTGAAGGCTGCAAGGGTGGCACTAACTCCAATGCATGCAGAGATAGAGTAGAGCTAACCCCAGTCTATGCAGCACTAAGGTGAACTAGCTCCACATCTGAGGGCTGCTGGGGGGTCACTAACTCTAATTCATGCAGAGATAGAGTAGAGCTAGCCCCGGTCTATGCAGCACTAGGGTGAACTAGCTCCACGTCTGAGGACTGCTGGGGTTTCACTAACTCCTATTCATGCAGAGATATAGTAGAGCTAACCCCAGTCTATGCATCACTAAGGTGAACTATCTCTACACCTCAGGGTTGCTAGGGTGGCACTAACTCCAACGCATGCAGAGATAGAGTAGAGCTAACCCCAGTCTATGCAGCACTAAGGTGAACTAGCTCCACATCTGAGGGCTGCTGGGGTGTCACTAACTCCAATGCATGCAGAGATAGAGTAGAGCTAACCCCAGTCTATGCAGCACTAAGGTGAACTAGCTCCACATCTGAGGGCTGCTGGGGTGTCACTAACTCTAATTCATGCAGAGATAGAGTAGAGCTAACCCCAGTCTATGCAGCACTAGGGTGAACTAGCTCCACGTCTGAGGACTGCTGGGGTGTCACTAACTCCAATTCATGCAGAGATAGAGTAAAGATAACCCCAGTCTATGCAGCACTAGTGTGAACTAACTCCACATCTCAGGGCTGCTAGGGTGACACTAACTCCAATGCATGCAGAGATAGAGTAGAACTAACCCCAGTCTATGCAGCACTAGGGTGAACTAACTCCACATCTAAGGGCTGCTAGGGTGGCACTAACTCCAATTCATGCAGAGATAGAGTAGAGCTAACCCCAGTCTATGCAGCACTAGGGTGAATTAACTTCACATGTCAGGGCTGTTGGGGTGGCACTAACTGCAATGCATGCATAGATAGAGTAGAGCTAACCCCAGTCTATGTAGCACCAGGGTGAGCTAACTCCACATCTCAGGGCTGCTGGGGTGGCACTAACTCCAATGTATGCAGAGATAGAGTAGAGCTAACCCCAGTCTATGCAGCTCTAGTGTGAACTACCGCCACATCTGAGGGCTGCTGGGGTGGCACCAACTCCAATGCACGCAGAGACAGAGTTCAGCTAACCCCAGTCTATGCATCCCTAGGGTGAAATAACTCCACATCTGAAGGCTGCAAGGGTGGCACTAACTCCAATGCATGCAGAGATAGAGTAGAGCTAACCCCAGTCTATGCAGCACTAAGGTGAACTAGCTCCACATCTGAGGGCTGCTGGGGGGTCACTAACTCTAATTCATGCAGAGATAGAGTAGAGCTATCCCCAGTCTATGCAGCACTAGGGTGAACTAGCTCCATGTCTGAGGACTGCTGGGATTTCACTAACTCCTATTCATGCAGAGATATAGTAGAGTTAACCCCAGTCTATGCAGAACTAGGGTGACCTAACTCTACATCTCAGGGTTGCTAGGGTGTCACTAACTCCAATTCATGCAGAAATAAGAATAGAGATAACCCCAGTCTATGCAGCACCAGGGCGAATTAACTGCACATCTCAGGGCTGCTAGGGTGACACTAACTCCAATGCATGCAGAGATAGAGTACAGATAACCTCAGTCTTTGCAGCACTAGGGTGAACTAACTCCACATCTCAGGGCTGCTAGGGTGGCACTAACTCCAATTCATGCAGAGATAGAGTAGAGCTAACCCCAGTCTATGCAGCACTAGGGTGAACTAACTTCACATGTCAGGGCTGTTGGGGTGGCACTAACTGCAATGCATGCATAGATAGAGTAGAGCTAATCCCAGTCTATGCAGCACGAGGGTGAACTGACTCCACATCCCAGGGCTGCTGGGGTGGCACCAACTCCAATGCATGCAGAGATAGAGTAGAGCTAACCGCAGTCCATGCAGCACTAGGGTGAAATAAGTCCATATCTCATGGCTGCTAGGGTGGCACGAACTCCAATGAATGCATAGATAGAGTACAGCTAACCCCAGTCTATGCAGCACTAGGGTGAACTAACTCCACATCTCAGGGCTGCTGGGGTGGCACTAACTCCAATTCATGCAGAGATAGAGTAGAGCTAACCCCAGTCTGTGCAGCACTAGGGTGAACTAGCTCCGTATCTGAGGGCTGCTGGGGTGTCACTAACTCCAATGCATGGAGAGATAGCGTAGAGCTACCTGCAGTCTATGCAGCACTAGGGTGAACTAACTCTACATCTCAAGGCTACTAGAGTGGCACTAACTCCAATGCATGCAGAGATAGAGTTCAGCTAACCCCAGTCTATGCAGCCCTACGGTGAAATAACTCCATATTGAAGGCTGCTACGGTGGCATTAACTCCAATGTATGCAGAGATAGAGTAGAGCTAACCCCAGTCTATGCAGCACTAGGGTGAACTAGCTCCACATCTGAGGTCTGCTGGCATGTCACTAACTCCAATTCATGCAGAGATAGAGTAGAGTTAACCCCAGTCTATGCAGAACTAGGGTGAACTAACTCTACATCTCAGGGTTGCTAGGGTGTCACTAACTCCAATTCATGCAGAAATAAGAGTAGAGATAACCCCAGTCTATGCAGCACTAGGGTGATCTAACGTCACATCTCAGGGCTGTTTGGGTGGCACTAACTGCAATTCATGCATAGATAGAGTAGAGCTAACCCCAGTCTATGCAGCACTAGGATTACCTAACTCCACATCTCAGGGCTGCTGGGGTGGCACTAACTCCATTGCATGCAGAGATAGAGTTGAGCTAACCCCAGTCTATGCAGCACGAGGGTGAACTGACTCCACATCTCAGGGCTGCTAGGGTGGCACAAACTCCAATGAATGCATAGATAGAGTAGAGCTAACCCCAGTCTATGCAGCACTAGGGTGAACTAACTCCACATCTCAGGGCTGCTGGGGTGGCACTAACTCCAATGCATGCAGAGATAGAGTTGAGCTAACCCCAGTCTATGCAGCACAAGGGTGAACTGACTCCACATGCCAGGGCTGCTGGGGTGGCACCAACTCCAATGCATGCAGAGATAGAGTAGAGCTAACCGTAGTCCATGCAGCACTAGGGTGAAATAACTCCACATCTCAGGGCTGCTAGCGTGGCACAAACTCCAATGAATGCATAGATAGAGTAGAGCTAACCCCAGTCTATGCAGCACTAGGGTGAACTAACTCCACATCTCAGGGCTGCTGGGGTGGCACTAACTCCAATTCATGCAGAGATAGAGTAGAGCTAACCCCAGTCTGTGCAGCACTAGGGTGAACTAACTCCACATCTGAGGGCTGCTGGGGTGGCACCAACTCCAATGCATGCAGAGATAGAGTAGAGCTAACCACAGTCCATGCAGCACTAGGGTGAAATAACTCCACATATCAGGGCTGCTAGGGTGGCACGAACTCCAATGAATGCATAGATAGAGTAGAGCTAACCCCAGTCTATGCAGCACTAGGGTGAATTAACTCCACATCTCGGGCTGCTGGGGTGGCACTAACTCCAATGCATGCAAAGATAGAGTAGAGCTAACCCCAGTCTATGCAGCGCTAGGGTGAACTATCTCCCCATCTCAGGGCTTCTGGGTTGGCACTAACTCCAATGCATGCAGAGATGGAGTAGAGCTGACCCACAGTCTATGTAGCACTAGGGTGATTTAACTCCACATCTCAGGGCTGCTAGGGTGTCACTAACTCTAATTCATGCAGAGATAGAGTAGAGCTAACCCCAGTCTATGCAGCACTAGGGTGAACTAACTCCACATCTCAGGGCTGCTGGGGTGGCACTAACTCCAATTCATGCAGAGATAGAGTAGAGCTAACCCCAGTCTGTGCAGCACTAGGGTGAACTAGCTCCGTATCTGAGGGCTGCCGGGGTGTCACTAACTCCAATGCATGGAGAGATAGCGTAGAGCTACCTGCAGTCTATGCAGCACTAGGGTGAACTAACTCTACATCTCAAGGCTACTAGAGTGGCACTAACTCCAATGCATGCAGAGATAGAGTAGAGCTAACCCCAGTCTATGCAGCACTAAGGTGAACTAGCTCCACATCTGAGGGCTGCTGGGGTGTCACTAACTCCAATGCATGCAGAGATATAGTAGAGCTAACCCCAGTCTATCCATCACTAAGGTGAACTAACTTCACATCTCAGGGCTGTTTGGGTGGCACTAACTGCAATTCATGCATAGATAGAGTAGAGCTAACCCCAGTCTATGCAGCACTAGGATGAGCTAACTCCACATCTCAGGGCTGCTGGGGTGGCACTAACTCCATTGCATGCAGAGATAGAGTTGAGCTAACCCCAGTCTATGCAGCACGAGGGTGAACTAACTCCACATCTGAGGGCTGCTGGGGTGGCACTAACTCCAATTCATGCAGAGATAGAGTAGAGCTAACCCCAGTCTGTGCAGCACTAGGGTGAACTAACTCCACATCTGAGGGCTGCTGGGGTGGCACCAACTCCAATGCATGCAGAGATAGAGTAGAGCTAACCACAGTCCATGCAGCACTAGGGTGAAATAACTCCACATGTCAGGGCTGCTAGGGTGGCACGAACTCCACTGAATGCATAGATAGAGTAGAGCTAACCCCAGTCTATGTAGCACCAGGGTGAGCTAACTCCACATCTCAGGGCTGCTGGGGTGGCACTAACTCCAATGTATGCAGAGACAGAGTAGAGCTAACCCCAGTCTATGTAGCACTAGGGTGAACTAACTCCACACCTCAGAGCTCTGAGGTGGCACTAACTCCAATGTATGCAGAGATAGAGTAGAGCTAACCCCAGTCTATGCAGCTCTAGTGTGAACTAACTCCACATCTGAGGGCTGCTGGGGTGGCACCAACTCCAATGCATGCAGAGATAGAGTAGAGCTAACCACAGTCCATGCAGCACTAGGGTGAAATAACTCCACATCTCAGGGCTGCTAGGGTGGCACGAACTCCAATGAATGCATAGATAGAGTAGAGCTAACCCCAGTCTATGCAGCACTAGGGTGAACTAACTCCACATCTCAGGGCTGCTGTTGTGGCACTAACTCCAATGCATGCAAAGATAGAGTAGAGCTAACCCCAGTCTATGCAGCACTAGGGTGAACTATCTCCACATCACAAGGCTTCTGGGGTGGCACTAACTCCAATGCATGCAGAGATAGAGTAGTACTAACCCCATTCTATGCAGCACAAGGGTTAACTGACTCCACATCCCAGGGCTGCTGGGGTTGCACTAACTCCAATTCATGCAGAGATAGAGTAGAGCTAACCCCAGTCTGTGCAGCACTAGGGTGAACTAACTCCACATCTGAGGGCTGCTGGGGTGGCACCAACTCCAATGCATGCAGAGATAGAGTAGAGCTAACCACAGTCCATGCAGCACTAGGGTGAAATAACTCCATATCTGAGGGCTGCTGGGGTGGCACCAACTCCAATGCATGCAGAGATAGAGTAGAGCTAACCACAGTCCATGCAGCACTAGGGTGAAATAACTCCATATCTCAGGGCTGCTAGGGTGGCACAAACTCCAATGAATGCATAGATAGAGTAGAGCTAACCCCAGTCTATGCAGCACTAGGGTGAACTAACTCCACATCTCAGGGCTGCTGGGGTGGCACTAACTCCAATGCATGCAAAGATAGAGTAGATCTAACCCCAGTCTGTGCAGCACTAGGGTGAACTATCTCCACATCTAAGGGCTTCTGGGGTGGCACTAACTCCAATGCATGCAGAGATAGAGTAGACCTAACCCCAGTCTATGCAGCACAAGGGTTAACTGACTCCACATCCCAGGGCTGCTGGGGTGGCACTAACTCCAATGCATGCAGAGATAGAGTAGAGCTGACCCACAGTCTATGTAGCACTAGGGTGATTTAACTCCACATCTCAGGGCTGCTAGGGTGTCACTAACTCTAATTCATGCAGAGATAGAGTAGAGCTAACCCCAGTCTATGTACCACCAGGGTGAACTAACTCCACATCTGAGGACTGCTGGGGTGGCACTAAATCCAATGCATGCAGAGATAGGGTAGAGCTAACCCCAGTCTTTGTAGCACTATGGTGAGCTAACTCCACATCTGAGGGCTGATGGGGTGGCACCAACTCCAATGCATGCAGAGATAAAGTAGAGCTAATCCCAGTCTATGTAGCACCAGGGTGAGCTAACTCCACATATCAGGGCTGCTGGGGTGGCACTAACTCCAATGTATGCAGAGATAGAGTAGAGCTAACCCCAGTCTATGCAGCTCTAGTGTGAACTAACGCCACATCTGAGGGCTGCTGGGGTGGCACCAACTCCAATGCACGCAGTGACAGAGTTCAGCTAACCCCAGTCTATGCATCCCTAGGGTGAAATAACTCCACATCTGAAGGCTGCAAGGGTGGCACTAACTCCAATGCATGCAGAGATAGAGTAGAGCTAACCCCAGTCTATGCAGCACTAAGGTGAACTAGCTCCACATCTGAGGGCTGCTGGGGGGTCACTAACTCTAATTCATGCAGAGATAGAGTAGAGCTAGCCCCGGTCTATGCAGCACTAGGGTGAACTAGCTCCACGTCTGAGGACTGCTGGGGTTTCACTAACTCCTATTCATGCAGAGATATAGTAGAGCTAACCCCAGTCTATGCATCACTAAGGTGAACTATCTCTACACCTCAGGGTTGCTAGGGTGGCACTAACTCCAACGCATGCAGAGATAGAGTAGAGCTAACCCCAGTCTATGCAGCACTAAGGTGAACTAGCTCCACATCTGAGGGCTGCTGGGGTGTCACTAACTCCAATGCATGCAGAGATAGAGTAGAGCTAACCCCAGTCTATGCAGCACTAAGGTGAACTAGCTCCACATCTGAGGGCTGCTGGGGTGTCACTAACTCTAATTCATGCAGAGATAGAGTAGAGCTAACCCCAGTCTATGCAGCACTAGGGTGAACTAGCTCCACGTCTGAGGACTGCTGGGGTGTCACTAACTCCAATTCATGCAGAGATAGAGTAAAGATAACCCCAGTCTATGCAGCACTAGTGTGAACTAACTCCACATCTCAGGGCTGCTAGGGTGACACTAACTCCAATGCATGCAGAGATAGAGTAGAACTAACCCCAGTCTATGCAGCACTAGGGTGAACTAACTCCACATCTAAGGGCTGCTAGGGTGGCACTAACTCCAATTCATGCAGAGATAGAGTAGAGCTAACCCCAGTCTATGCAGCACTAGGGTGAATTAACTTCACATGTCAGGGCTGTTGGGGTGGCACTAACTGCAATGCATGCATAGATAGAGTAGAGCTAACCCCAGTCTATGTAGCACCAGGGTGAGCTAACTCCACATCTCAGGGCTGCTGGGGTGGCACTAACTCCAATGTATGCAGAGATAGAGTAGAGCTAACCCCAGTCTATGCAGCTCTAGTGTGAACTACCGCCACATCTGAGGGCTGCTGGGGTGGCACCAACTCCAATGCACGCAGAGACAGAGTTCAGCTAACCCCAGTCTATGCATCCCTAGGGTGAAATAACTCCACATCTGAAGGCTGCAAGGGTGGCACTAACTCCAATGCATGCAGAGATAGAGTAGAGCTAACCCCAGTCTATGCAGCACTAAGGTGAACTAGCTCCACATCTGAGGGCTGCTGGGGGGTCACTAACTCTAATTCATGCAGAGATAGAGTAGAGCTATCCCCAGTCTATGCAGCACTAGGGTGAACTAGCTCCATGTCTGAGGACTGCTGGGATTTCACTAACTCCTATTCATGCAGAGATATAGTAGAGTTAACCCCAGTCTATGCAGAACTAGGGTGACCTAACTCTACATCTCAGGGTTGCTAGGGTGTCACTAACTCCAATTCATGCAGAAATAAGAATAGAGATAACCCCAGTCTATGCAGCACCAGGGCGAATTAACTGCACATCTCAGGGCTGCTAGGGTGACACTAACTCCAATGCATGCAGAGATAGAGTACAGATAACCTCAGTCTTTGCAGCACTAGGGTGAACTAACTCCACATCTCAGGGCTGCTAGGGTGGCACTAACTCCAATTCATGCAGAGATAGAGTAGAGCTAACCCCAGTCTATGCAGCACTAGGGTGAACTAACTTCACATGTCAGGGCTGTTGGGGTGGCACTAACTGCAATGCATGCATAGATAGAGTAGAGCTAATCCCAGTCTATGCAGCACGAGGGTGAACTGACTCCACATCCCAGGGCTGCTGGGGTGGCACCAACTCCAATGCATGCAGAGATAGAGTAGAGCTAACCGCAGTCCATGCAGCACTAGGGTGAAATAAGTCCATATCTCATGGCTGCTAGGGTGGCACGAACTCCAATGAATGCATAGATAGAGTACAGCTAACCCCAGTCTATGCAGCACTAGGGTGAACTAACTCCACATCTCAGGGCTGCTGGGGTGGCACTAACTCCAATTCATGCAGAGATAGAGTAGAGCTAACCCCAGTCTGTGCAGCACTAGGGTGAACTAGCTCCGTATCTGAGGGCTGCTGGGGTGTCACTAACTCCAATGCATGGAGAGATAGCGTAGAGCTACCTGCAGTCTATGCAGCACTAGGGTGAACTAACTCTACATCTCAAGGCTACTAGAGTGGCACTAACTCCAATGCATGCAGAGATAGAGTTCAGCTAACCCCAGTCTATGCAGCCCTACGGTGAAATAACTCCATATTGAAGGCTGCTACGGTGGCATTAACTCCAATGTATGCAGAGATAGAGTAGAGCTAACCCCAGTCTATGCAGCACTAGGGTGAACTAGCTCCACATCTGAGGTCTGCTGGCATGTCACTAACTCCAATTCATGCAGAGATAGAGTAGAGTTAACCCCAGTCTATGCAGAACTAGGGTGAACTAACTCTACATCTCAGGGTTGCTAGGGTGTCACTAACTCCAATTCATGCAGAAATAAGAGTAGAGATAACCCCAGTCTATGCAGCACTAGGGTGATCTAACGTCACATCTCAGGGCTGTTTGGGTGGCACTAACTGCAATTCATGCATAGATAGAGTAGAGCTAACCCCAGTCTATGCAGCACTAGGATTACCTAACTCCACATCTCAGGGCTGCTGGGGTGGCACTAACTCCATTGCATGCAGAGATAGAGTTGAGCTAACCCCAGTCTATGCAGCACGAGGGTGAACTGACTCCACATCTCAGGGCTGCTAGGGTGGCACAAACTCCAATGAATGCATAGATAGAGTAGAGCTAACCCCAGTCTATGCAGCACTAGGGTGAACTAACTCCACATCTCAGGGCTGCTGGGGTGGCACTAACTCCAATGCATGCAGAGATAGAGTTGAGCTAACCCCAGTCTATGCAGCACAAGGGTGAACTGACTCCACATGCCAGGGCTGCTGGGGTGGCACCAACTCCAATGCATGCAGAGATAGAGTAGAGCTAACCGTAGTCCATGCAGCACTAGGGTGAAATAACTCCACATCTCAGGGCTGCTAGCGTGGCACAAACTCCAATGAATGCATAGATAGAGTAGAGCTAACCCCAGTCTATGCAGCACTAGGGTGAACTAACTCCACATCTCAGGGCTGCTGGGGTGGCACTAACTCCAATTCATGCAGAGATAGAGTAGAGCTAACCCCAGTCTGTGCAGCACTAGGGTGAACTAACTCCACATCTGAGGGCTGCTGGGGTGGCACCAACTCCAATGCATGCAGAGATAGAGTAGAGCTAACCACAGTCCATGCAGCACTAGGGTGAAATAACTCCACATATCAGGGCTGCTAGGGTGGCACGAACTCCAATGAATGCATAGATAGAGTAGAGCTAACCCCAGTCTATGCAGCACTAGGGTGAATTAACTCCACATCTCGGGCTGCTGGGGTGGCACTAACTCCAATGCATGCAAAGATAGAGTAGAGCTAACCCCAGTCTATGCAGCGCTAGGGTGAACTATCTCCCCATCTCAGGGCTTCTGGGTTGGCACTAACTCCAATGCATGCAGAGATGGAGTAGAGCTGACCCACAGTCTATGTAGCACTAGGGTGATTTAACTCCACATCTCAGGGCTGCTAGGGTGTCACTAACTCTAATTCATGCAGAGATAGAGTAGAGCTAACCCCAGTCTATGCAGCACTAGGGTGAACTAACTCCACATCTCAGGGCTGCTGGGGTGGCACTAACTCCAATTCATGCAGAGATAGAGTAGAGCTAACCCCAGTCTGTGCAGCACTAGGGTGAACTAGCTCCGTATCTGAGGGCTGCTGGGGTGTCACTAACTCCAATGCATGGAGAGATAGCGTAGAGCTACCTGCAGTCTATGCAGCACTAGGGTGAACTAACTCTACATCTCAAGGCTACTAGAGTGGCACTAACTCCAATGCATGCAGAGATAGAGTTCAGCTAACCCCAGTCTATGCAGCCCTACGGTGAAATAACTCCATATTGAAGGCTGCTACGGTGGCATTAACTCCAATGTATGCAGAGATAGAGTAGAGCTAACCCCAGTCTATGCAGCACTAGGGTGAACTAGCTCCACATCTGAGGTCTGCTGGCATGTCACTAACTCCAATTCATGCAGAGATAGAGTAGAGTTAACCCCAGTCTATGCAGAACTAGGGTGAACTAACTCTACATCTCAGGGTTGCTAGGGTGTCACTAACTCCAATTCATGCAGAAATAAGAGTAGAGATAACCCCAGTCTATGCAGCACTAGGGTGATCTAACGTCACATCTCAGGGCTGTTTGGGTGGCACTAACTGCAATTCATGCATAGATAGAGTAGAGCTAACCCCAGTCTATGCAGCACTAGGATTACCTAACTCCACATCTCAGGGCTGCTGGGGTGGCACTAACTCCATTGCATGCAGAGATAGAGTTGAGCTAACCCCAGTCTATGCAGCACGAGGGTGAACTGACTCCACATCTCAGGGCTGCTAGGGTGGCACAAACTCCAATGAATGCATAGATAGAGTAGAGCTAACCCCAGTCTATGCAGCACTAGGGTGAACTAACTCCACATCTCAGGGCTGCTGGGGTGGCACTAACTCCAATGCATGCAGAGAAAGAGTTGAGCTAACCCCAGTCTATGCAGCACAAGGGTGAACTGACTCCACATGCCAGGGCTGCTGGGGTGGCACCAACTCCAATGCATGCAGAGATAGAGTAGAGCTAACCGTAGTCCATGCAGCACTAGGGTGAAATAACTCCACATCTCAGGGCTGCTAGCGTGGCACAAACTCCAATGAATGCATAGATAGAGTAGAGCTAACCCCAGTCTATGCAGCACTAGGGTGAACTAACTCCACATCTCAGGGCTGCTGGGGTGGCACTAACTCCAATTCATGCAGAGATAGAGTAGAGCTAACCCCAGTCTGTGCAGCACTAGGGTGAACTAACTCCACATCTGAGGGCTGCTGGGGTGGCACCAACTCCAATGCATGCAGAGATAGAGTAGAGCTAACCACAGTCCATGCAGCACTAGGGTGAAATAACTCCACATATCAGGGCTGCTAGGGTGGCACGAACTCCAATGAATGCATAGATAGAGTAGAGCTAACCCCAGTCTATGCAGCACTAGGGTGAATTAACTCCACATCTCGGGCTGCTGGGGTGGCACTAACTCCAATGCATGCAAAGATAGAGTAGAGCTAACCCCAGTCTATGCAGCGCTAGGGTGAACTATCTCCCCATCTCAGGGCTTCTGGGTTGGCACTAACTCCAATGCATGCAGAGATAGAGTAGAGCTGACCCACAGTCTATGTAGCACTAGGGTGATTTAACTCCACATCTCAGGGCTGCTAGGGTGTCACTAACTCTAATTCATGCAGAGATAGAGTAGAGCTAACCCCAGTCTATGTACCACCAGGGTGAACTAATTCCACATCTGAGGACTGCTGGGGTGGCACTAAATCCAATGCATGCAGAGATAGAGTAGAGCTAACCCCAGTCTTTGTAGCACTACGGTGAGCTAACACCACATCTGAGGGCTGTTGGGGTGGCACCAACTCCAATGCATGCAGAGATAAAGTAGAGCTAATCCCAGTCTATGTAGCACCAGGGTGAGCTAACTCCACATCTCAGGGCTGCTGGGGTGGCACTAACTCCAATGCATGCAGAGACAGAGTAGAGCTAACCCCAGTCTATGTAGGACTAGGGTGAACTAACTCCACACCTCAGAGCTGCTGGGGTGGCACTAACTCCATTGCATGCAGAGATAGAGTTGAGCTAACCCCAGTCTATGCAGCACTAGGGTGAACTAACTCCACATCTCAGGGCTGCTGGGGTGGCACTAACTCCAATGCATGCAGAGATAGAGTTGAGCTAACCCCAGTCTATGCAGCACGAGGGTGAACTGACTCCACATCCCAGGGCTGCTGGGGTGGCACCAACTCCAATGCATGCAGAGATAGAGTAGAGCTAACCGTAGTCCATGCAGCACTAGGGTGAAATAACTCCACATCTCAGGGCTGCTAGGGTGGCACAAACTCCAATGAATGCATAGATAGAGTAGAGCTAACCCCAGTCTATGCAGCACTAGGGTGAACTAACTCCACATCTCAGGGCTGCTGGGGTGGCACTAACTCCAATTCATGCAGAGATAGAGTAGAGCTAACCCCAGTCTGTGCAGCACTAGGGTGAACTAACTCCACATCTGAGGGCTGCTGGGGTGGCACCAACTCCAATGCATGCAGAGATAGAGTAGAGCTAACCACAGTCCATGCAGCACTAGGGTGAAATAACTCCACATCTCAGGGCTGCTAGGGTGGCACGAACTCCAAATGAATGCATAGATAGAGTAGAGCTAATCCCAGTCTATGCAGCACTAGGGTGAACTAACTCCACATCTCGGGCTGCTGGGGTGGCACTAACTCCAATGCATGCCGAGATAGAGTAGAGCTAACCCCAGTCTATGCAGTGCTAGGGTGAACTAACTACACATCCGAGGGCTGCTGGGGTGGCACTAACTCTAATTCATGCAAAGATACACTAGAGCTAACCCCAGTCTCTGCAGCACTAGTGTGAACTAACTCCACATCTGAGGGGTGCTGGGGTGGCACCAACTCCAATACATGCAGAGATAGCGTAGAGCTACCTGCAGTCTATGCAGCACTAGGGTGAAATAACTCTACATCTCAAGGCTACTAGAGTGGCACTAACTCCAATGCATGCATAGATAGAGTTCAGCTAACCCCAGTCTATGCAGCCCTAGGGTGAAATAACTCCATATCTGAAGGCTGCTAGGGTGGCACTAACTCCAATGTATGCAGAGACAGAGTAGAGCAAACCCCAGTCTTTGCAGCTCTAGGGTGAACTAGCTCCACATCTGAGGACTGCTGGCGTGTCCTCAGATGTGGGGTTATTCATGCAGAGATAGAGTACAGTTAACCCCAGTCTATGCAGAACTAGGGTGAACTAACTCTACATCTCAGGGTTGCTAGGGTGTCACTAACTCCAATTCATGCAGAAATAAGAGTAGAGATAACCCCAGTCTATGCAGCACCAGGGCGAATTAAGTGCACATCTCAGGGCTGCTAGGGTGACACTAACTCCAATGCATGCAGAGATAGAGTACAGCTAACCTCAGTCTTTGCAGCACTAGGGTGAACTAACTCCACATCTCAGGGCTGCTAGGGTGGCACTAACTCCAATTCATGCAGAGATAGAGTAGAGCTAACCCCAGTCTATGCAGCACTAGGGTGATCTAACGTCACATCTCAGGGCTGTTTGGGTGGCACTAAATGCAATTCATGCATAGATAGAGTAGAGCTAACCCCAGTCTATGCAGCACTAGGATGACCTAACTCCACATCTCAGGGCTGCTGGGGTGGCACTAACTCCATTGCATGCAGAGATAGAGTTGAGCTAACCCCAGTCTTTGCAGCACGAGGGTGAACTGACTCCACATCCCAGGGCTGCTGGGGTGGCACCAACTCCAATGCATGCAGAGATAGAGTAGAGCTAACCGCAGTCCATGCAGCACTAGGGTGAAATAACTCCACATCTGAGGGCTGCTAGGGTGGCACGAACTCCAATGAATGCATAGATAGAGTAGAGCTAACCCCAGTCTATGCAGCACTAGGGTGAACTAACTCCACATCTGAGGGCTGCTGGGGTGGCACTAACTCCAATGCATGCAGAGATAGAGTTGAGCTAACCCCAGTCTATGCAGCACGAGGGTGAACTGACTCCACATCCCAGGGCTGCTGGGGTGGCACCAACTCCAATGCATGCAGAGATAGAGTAGAGCTAACCGCAGTCCATGCAGCACTAGGGTGAAATAACTCCACACCTCACGGCTGCTAGGGTGGCACGAACTCCAATGAATGCATAGATAGAGTAGAGCTAACCCCAGTCTGTGCAGCACTAGGGTGAACTAACTCCACATCTGAGGGCTGCTGGGGTGGCACCAACTCCAATGCATGCAGAGATAGAGTAGAGCTAACCACAGTCTATGCAGCACTAGGGTGAACTATCTCCACACCTCAGGGTTGCTAGGGTGGCACTAACTCCAATGCATGCAGAGATAGAGTAGAGCTAACCCCAGTCTATGCAGCACTAAGGTGAACTAGCTCCACATCTGTGGGCTGCTGGGGTGTCACTAACTCCAATGCATGCAGAGATAGAGTAGAGCTAACCCCAGTCTATGCAGTGCTAGGGTGAACTATCTACACATCCGAGGGCTGCTGGGGTGGCACTAACTCTAATTCATGCAAAGATACACTAGAGCTAACCCCAGTCTATGCAGCACTAGTGTGAACTAACTCCACATCTGAGGGATTGCTGGGGTGGCCCCAACTCCAATACATGCAGAGATAGCGTAGAGCTACCTGCAGTCTATGCAGCACTAGGGTGAACTAACTCTACATCTCAAGGCTACTAGAGTGGCACTAACTCCAATGCATGCAGAGATAGAGTTCAGCTAACCCCAGTCTATGCAGCCCTAGGGTGAAATAACTACATATCTGAAGGCTGCTAGGGTGGCACTAACTCCAATGTATGCAGAGATAGAGTAGAGCTAACCCCAGTCTATGCAGCACTAGGGTGAACTAGCTCCACATCTGAGGACTGCTGGCGTGTCACTAACTCCAATTCATGCAGAGATAGAGTAGAGTTAACCCCAGTCTATGCAGAACTAGGGTGAACTAACTCTACATCTCAGGGTTGCTAGGGTGTCACTAACTCCAATTCATGCAGAAATAAGAGTAGAGATAACCCCAGTCTATGCAGCACTAGGGTGATCTAACGTCACATCTCAGGGCTGTTTGGGTGGCACTAACTGCAATTCATGCATAGATAGAGTAGAGCTAACCACAGTCCATGCAGCACTAGGGTGAAATAACTCCACATCTCAGGGCTGCTAGGGTGGCACGAACTCCAATGAATGCATAGATAGAGTAGAGCTAACCCCAGTCTATGCAGCCCTAGGGTGAACTAACTCCACATCTCAGGGCTGCTGGGGTGGCACTAACTCCAATTCATGCAGAGATAGAGTAGAGCTAACCCCAGTCTGTGCAGCACTAGGGTGAACTAACTCCACATCTGAGGGCTGCTGGGGTGGCACCAACTCCAATGCATGCAGAGATAGAGTAGAGCTAACCACAGTCCATGCAGCACTAGGGTGAAATAACTCCACAGCTCAGGGCTGCTAGGGTGGCACGAACTCCAATGAATGCATAGATAGAGTAGAGCTAACCCCAGGCTATGCAGCACTAGGGTGAACTAACTCCACACCTCAGGGCTGCTGGGGTGGCACTAACTCCAATGCATGCAAAGATAGAGTAGAGCTAACCCCAGTCTATGCAGCACTAGGGTGAACTATCTCCACATCTCAGGGCTTCTGGGGTGGCACTAACTCCAATGCATGCAGAGATAGAGTAGACCTAACCCCAGTCTGTGCAGCACAAGGGTTAACTGACTCCACATCCCAGGGCTGCTGGGGTGGCACTAACTCCAATGCATGCAGAGATAGAGTAGAGCTAACCCCAGTCTTTGTAGCACTATGGTGAGCTAACTCCACATCTGAGAGCTGCTGGGGTGGCACCAACTCCAATGCATGCAGAGATAAAGTAGAGCTAATCCCAGTCTATATAGCACCAGGGTCAGCTAACTCCACATCTCAGGGCTGCTGGGGTGGCACTAACTCCAATGCATGCAGAGACAGAGTAGAGCTAACCCCAGTCTATGTAGCACTAGGGTGAACTAACTCCACACCTCAGAGCTCTGAGGTGGCACTAACTCCAATGCATGCAGAGATAGAGTAGAGCTAACCCCAGTCTATGCAGCTCTATTGTGAACTAACTCCACATCTGAGGGCTGCTGGGGTGGCACCAACTCCAATGCACGCAGAGATAGAGTAGAGCTAACCGCAGTCCATGCAGCACTAGGGTGAAATAACTCCACATCTCAGGGCTGCTAGGGTGGCACGAACTCCAATGAATGCATAAATAGAGTAGAGCTAACCCCAGTCTATGCAGCACTAGGGTGAACTAACTCCACATCTCAGGGCTGCTGGGGTGGCACTAACTCCATTGCATGCAGAGATAGAGTTGAGCTAACCCCAGTCTATGCAGCACGAGGGTGAACTGACTCCACATCCCAGGGTTGCTGGGGTGGCACCAACTCCAATGCATGCAGAGATAGAGTAGAGCTAACCGCAGTCCATGCAGCACTAGGGTGAAATAACTCCACATCTCAGGGCTGCTGGGGTGGCACTAACTCCAGTGCATGTAGAGATAGAGTTGAGCTAACCCCAGTCTATGCAGCACGAGGGTGAACTGACTCCACATCCCAGGGCTGCTGGGGTGGCACCAACTCCAATGCATGCAGAGATAGAGTAGAGCTAACCGCAGTCCATGCAGCACTAGGGTGAAATAACTCCACATCTCAGGGCTGCTAGTGTGGCACGAACTGCAATGAATGCATAGATAGAGTAGAGCTTACCCCAGTCTATGCAGCCCTAGGGTGAACTAACTCCACATCTCAGGGCTGCTGGGGTGGCACTAACTCCAATTCATGCAGAGGTAGAGTAGAGCTAACCCCAGTCTGTGCAGCACTAGGGTGAACTAACTCCACATCTGAGGGCTGCTGGGGTGGCACCAACTCCAATGCATGCAGAGATAGAGTAGAGCTAACCACAGTCCATGCAGCACTAGGGTGAAATCACTCCACATCTCAGGGCTGCTAGGGTGGCACGAACTCCAATGAATGCATAGATAGAGTAGAGCTAACCCCAGTCTATGCAGCACTAGGGTGAACTAACTCCACACCTCAGGGCTGCTGGGGTGGCACTAACTCCAATGCATGCAAAGATAGAGTAGAGCTAACCCCAGTCTATGCAGCACTAGGGTGAACTATCTCCACATCTCAGGGCTTCTGGGGTGGCACTAACTCCAATGCATGCAGAGATAGAGTAGACCTAACCCCAGTCTATGCAGCACAAGGGTTAACTGACTCCACATCCCAGGGTTGCTGGGGTGGCACTAACTCCAATGCATGCAGAGATAGAGTAGAGCTGACCCACAGTCTATGTAGCACTAGGGTGATTTAACTCCACATCTCAGGGCTGCTAGGGTGTCACTAACTCTAATTCATGCAGAGATAGAGTAGAGCTAACCCCAGTCTTTGTAGCACTACGGTGAGCTAACTCCACATCTGAGGGCTGCTGGGGTGGCACCAACTCCAATGCATGCAGAGATAAAGTAGATCTAATCCCAGTCTATATAGCACCAGGGTGAGCTAACTCCACATCTCAGGGCTGCTGGGGTGGCACTAACTCTAATGCATGCAGAGACAGAGTAGAGCTAACCCCAGTCTATGTAGCACTAGGGCGAACTAACTCCACACCTCAGAGCTCTGAGGTGGCACTAACTCCAATGCATGCAGAGATAGAGTAGAGCTAACCCCAGTCTATGCAGCTCTAGTGTGAACTAACTCCACATCTGAGGGCAGCTGGGGTGGCACCAACTCCAATGCACACAGAGATAGAGTAGAGCTACCTGCAGTCTATGCAGCACTAGGGTGAAATAAATCTACATCTCAGGGCCACTAGAGTGGCACTAACTCCAATGCATGCAGAGACAGAGTTCATCTAACCCCAGTCTATGCATGCCTAGGGTGAAATAACTCCACATCTGAAAGCTGCTAGGGTGGCACTAACTCCAATGCATGCAGAGATAGAGTAGAGCTAACCCCAGTCTATGCAGCACTAGGGTGAACTAGCTCCACGTCTGAGGACTGCTGGGGTTTCATTAACTCCATTTCATGCAGAGATAGAGTAGAGCTAACCCCAGTCTATGCAGCACTAGGGTGAACTATCTCCACACCTCAGGGTTGCTAGGGTGGCACTAACTCCAATGCATGCAGAGATAGAGTAGAGCTAACCCCAGTCTATGCAGCACTAAGGTGAACTAGCTCCACATCTGAGGGCTGCTGGGGTGTCACTAACTCCAATGCATGCAGAGCTAGAGTAGAGCTAACCCCAGTCTATGCAGCACTAAGGTGAACTAGCTCCACATCTGAGGGCTGCTGGGGTGTCAATAACTCTAATTCATGCAGAGATAGAGTAGAGCTAACCCCAGTCTATGCAGCACTAGGGTGAACTAGCTCCACGTCTGAGGACTGCTAGGGTGTCAAAACTCCAATTCATGCAGAGATAGAGTAGAGATAACCCCAGTCTATGCAGCACTAGGGTGAACTAACTCCACATCTAAGGGCTGCTAGGGTGGCACTAACTCCAATTTATGCTGAGATAGAGTAGAGCTAACCCCAGTCTATGCAGCAATAGGGTGAACTAACTTCACATGTCAGGGCTTTTGGGGTGGCACTAACTGCAATGCATGCATAGATAGAGTAGAGCTAACCCCAGTCTATGCGGCACTAGGGTGAACTATCTCCACACCTCAGGGTTGCTGGGGTGTCACTAACTCTAATTCATGCAGAGATAGAGTAGAGCTAACCCAAGTCTATGTACCACCAGGGTGAACTAACTCCACATCTGAGGGCTGCTAGGGTGGCACTAAATCGAATGCATGCAGAGATAAAGTAGAGCTAACCCCAGTCTATGTAGCACCAGGGTGAGCTAACTCCACATCTCAGGGCTGCTGGGGTGGCACTAACTCCAATGCATGCCGAGATAGAGTAGAGCTAACCCCAGTCTATGCAGTGCTAGGGTGAACTAACTACACATCCGAGGGCTGCTGGGGTGGCACTAACTCTAATTCATGCAAAGATACACTAGAGCTAACCCCAGTCTCTGCAGCACTAGTGTGAACTAACTCCACATCTGAGGGCTGCTGGGGTGGCACCAACTCCAATACATGCAGAGATAGCGTAGAGCTACCTGCAGTCTATGCAGCACTAGGGTGAAATAACTCTACATCTCAAGGCTACTAGAGTGGCACTAACTCCAATGCATGCAGAGATAGAGTTCAGCTAACCCCAGTCTATGCAGCCCTAGGGTGAAATAACTCCATATCTGAAGGCTGCTAGGGTGGCACTAACTCCAATGCATGCATAGATAGAGTAGAGCTAACCCCAGTCTATGCGGCACTAGGGTGAACTATCTCCACACCTCAGGGTTGCTGGGGTGTCACTAACTCTAATTCATGCAGAGATAGAGTAGAGCTAACCCAAGTCTATGTACCACCAGGGTGAACTAACTCCACATCTGAGGGCTGCTAGGGTGGCACTAAATCCAATGCATGCAGAGATAAAGTAGAGCTAACCCCAGTCTATGTAGCACCAGGGTGAGCTAACTCCACATCTCAGGGCTGCTGGGGTGGCACTAACTCCAATGCATGCCGAGATAGAGTAGAGCTAACCCCAGTCTATGCAGTGCTAGGGTGAACTAACTACACATCCGAGGGCTGCTGGGGTGGCACTAACTCTAATTCATGCAAAGATACACTAGAGCTAACCCCAGTCTCTGCAGCACTAGTGTGAACTAACTCCACATCTGAGGGCTGCTGGGGTGGCACCAACTCCAATACATGCAGAGATAGCGTAGAGCTACCTGCAGTCTATGCAGCACTAGGGTGAAATAACTCTACATCTCAAGGCTACTAGAGTGGCACTAACTCCAATGCATGCAGAGATAGAGTTCAGCTAACCCCAGTCTATGCAGCCCTAGGGTGAAATAACTCCATATCTGAAGGCTGCTAGGGTGGCACTAACTCCAATGTATGCAGAGATAGAGTAGAGCTAACCCCAGTCTATGCAGCACTAGGGTGAACTAGCTCCACATCTGAGGGCTGCTGGGGTGGCACCAACTCCAATACATGCAGAGATAGCGTAGAGCTACCTGCAGTCTATGCAGCACTAGGGTGAAATAAATCTACATCTCAGGGCTACTAGAGTGGCACTAACTCCAATGCATGCAGAGACAGAGTTCATCTAACCCCAGTCTATGCATGCCTAGGGTGAAATAACTCCACATCTGAAGGCTGCTAGGGTGGCACTAACTCCAATGCATGCAGAGATAGAGTAGATCTAATCCCAGTCTATATAGCACCAGGGTGAGCTAACTCCACATCTCAGGGCTGCTGGGGTGGCACTAACTCCAATGCATGCAGAGACAGAGTAGAGCTAACCCCAGTCTATGTAGCACTAGGGCGAACTAACTCCACACCTCAGAGCTCTGAGGTGGCACTAACTCCAATGCATGCAGAGATAGAGTAGAGCTAACCCCAGTCTATGCAGCTCTAGTGTGAACTAACTCCACACCTGAGGGCTGCTGGGGTGGCACCAACTCCAATGCACACAGAGATAGAGTAGAGCTACCTGCAGTCTATGCAGCACTAGGGTGAAATAAATCTACATCTCAGGGCTACTAGAGTGGCACTAACTCCAATGCATGCAGAGACAGAGTTCATCTAACCCCAGTCTATGCATGCCTAGGGTGAAATAACTCCACATCTGAAGGCTGCTAGGGTGGCACTAACTCCAATGCATGCAGAGATAGAGTAGAGCTAACCCCAGTCTATGCAGCACTAGGGTGAACTAGCTCCACGTCTGAGGACTGCTGGGGTTTCATTAACTCCATTTCATGCAGAGATAGAGTAGAGCTAACCCCAGTCTATGCAGCACTAGGGTGAACTATCTCCACACCTCAGGGTTGCTAGGGTGGCACTAACTCCAATGCATGCAGAGATAGAGTAGAGCTAACCCCAGTCTATGCAGCACTAAGGTGAACTAGCTCCACATATGAGGGCTGCTGGGGTGTTACTAACTCCAATGCATGCAGGGATAGAGTAGAGCTAACCCCAGTCTATGCAGCACTAAGGTGAACTAGCTCCACATCTGAGGGCTGCTGGGGTGTCAATAACTCTAATTCATGCAGAGATAGAGTAGAGCTAACCCCAGTCTATGCAGCACTAGGGTGAACTAGCTCCACGTCTGAGGACTGCTGGGGTGTCAAAACTCCAATTCATGCAGAGATAGAGTAGAGATAACCCCAGTCTATGCAGCACTAGGGTGAACTAACTCCACATCTAAGGGCTGCTAGGGTGGCACTAACTCCAATTTATGCTGAGATAGAGTAGAGCTAACCCCAGTCTATGCAGCAATAGGGTGAACTAACTTCACATGTCAGGGCTTTTGGGGTGGCACTAACTGCAATGCATGCATAGATAGAGTAGAGCTAACCCCAGTCTATGCGGCACTAGGGTGAACTATCTCCACACCTCAGGGTTGCTGGGGTGTCACTAACTCTAATTCATGCAGAGATAGAGTAGAGCTAACCCAAGTCTATGTACCACCAGGGTGAACTAACTCCACATCTGAGGGCTGCTAGGGTGGCACTAAATCCAATGCATGCAGAGATAAAGTAGAGCTAACCCCAGTCTATGTAGCACCAGGGTGAGCTAACTCCACATCTCAGGGCTGCTGGGGTGGCACTAACTCCAATGCATGCCGAGATAGAGTAGAGCTAACCCCAGTCTATGCAGTGCTAGGGTGAACTAACTACACATCCAAGGGCTGCTGGGGTGGCACTAACTCTAATTCATGCAAAGATACACTAGAGCTAACCCCAGTCTATGCAGCACTAGGGTGAACTAACTCCACTTCTGAGGGCTTCTGGGGTGGCAGTTATTCCAATGCATGCAGAGATAGAGTAGAGCTAACCCCAGTTTTTGCAGCACAAGGGTGAACTGTCTCCACATCTCAGGGCTGCTGCGGTGGCACTAACTCCAATGAATGCAGAGATAGAATAGAGCTTACTCCCATACTCCCAGTCCATGCAGCACTAGGGTGATCTAGCTCCACATCTCAGGGCTTCTGGGGTGGCACTTACTCCAATGCATGCAGAGATAGAGTAGAGCTAACCCCAGTCTATGTAGCACTAGGGTGAGCTAACACCACATCTCAGGGCTGCTGGGGAGGCACTAACTCCAGTGCATGCAGAGATAGAGTAGAGCTAACCCCAGTCTATGTACCACCAGGGTGAACTAATTCCACATCTGAGGACTGTTAGGGTAGCACTAAATCCAATGCATGCAGACATAGACTAGAGCTAACCCCAGTCTGTGTAGCACTAGGGTGAGCTAACTCGCTAACTCCACATCTGAGGGCTGCTGGGGTGGCACTAACTCCAATGCATGCAGAGACAGAGTAGAGCTAACCCCCGTCTATGTAGCACTTGGGTGAACTAACTCCACACCTCAGAGCTGCTGGGGTGGCACCAACTCCATTGCATGCAGAGATAGAGTAGAGCTAACCCCAGTCTATGCAGTACTAGGGTGAACTAACTCCACATCTGAAGGCTGCTGGGGTGGCACCAACTCCAGTGCACGCAGAGATAGAGTAGAGCTACCTGCCGTCTATGTAGCATTAGGGTGAGCTAACACCACATCTCAGGGCTGCTGGGGTGGCACTAACTCTAGTGCATGCAGAGATAGAGTAGACCTAACCCCAGTCCATGCAGCACTAGGGTGATCTAGCTCCACATCTGAGGGCTGCTGGGGTGTCACTAACTCTAATTCATGCAGAGATAGAGTAGAGCTAACCCCAGTCTATGTACCACCAGGGTGAACTAACTCCATATCTGAGGGCTGCTAGGGTGGCACTAAATCCAATGCATGCAGAGATAAAGTAGAGCTAACCCCAGTCTATGTAGCACCAGGGTGAGCTAACTCCACATCTCAGGGCTGCTGGGGTGGCACTAACTCCAATGCATACCGTGATAGAGTAGAGCTAACCCCAGTCTATGCAGTGCTAGGGTGAACTAACTACACATCCGAGGGCTGCTGGGGTGGCACTAACTCTAATTCATGCAAAGATACACTAGAGCTAACCCCAGTCTGTGCAGCACTAGTGTGAACTAACTCCACATCTGAGGGCTGCTGGGGTGGCACCAACTCCAATACATGCAGAGATAGCGTAGAGCTACCTGCAGTCTATGCAGCACTAGGGTGAAATAACTCTACATCTCAAGGCTACTAGAGTGGCACTAACTCCAATGCATGCAGAGATAGAGTTCAGCTAACCCCAGTCTATGCAGCCCTAGGGTGAAATAACTCCATATCTGAAGGCTGCTAGGGTGGCACTAACTTCAATGTATGCAGAGATAGAGTAGAGCTAACCCCAGTCTATGCAGCACTAGGGTGAACTAGCTCCACATCTGAGGGCTGCTGGGGTGGCACCAACTCCAATACATGCAGAGATAGCGTAGAGCTACCTGCAGTCTATGCAGCACTAGGGTGAAATAACTCTACATCTCAAGGCTACTAGAGTGGCACTAACTCCAATGCATGCAGAGATAGAGTTCAGCTAACCCCAGTCTATGCAGCCCTAGGGTGAAATAACTCCATATATGAAGGCTGCTAGGGTGGCACTAACTCCAATGTATGCAGAGATAGAGTAGAGCTAACCCCAGTCTATGCAGCACTAGGGTGAACTAGCTCCACATCTGAGGACTGCTGGCTTGTCACTAACTCCAACTCATGCAGAGATAGAGTAGAGTTAACCTCAGTCTATGCAGAACTAGGGTGAACTAACTCTACATCTCAGGGTTGCTAGGGTGTCACTAACTCCAATTCATGCAGAAATAAGAGTAGAGATAACCCCAGTCTATGCAGCACCAGGGCGAATTAACTGCACATCTCAGGGCTGCTAGGGTGACACTAACTCCAACGCATGCAGAGATAGAGTACAGCTAACCTCAGTCTTTGCAGCACTAGGGTGAACTAACTGCACATCTCAGGGCTGCTAGGGTGGCACTAACTCCAATTCATGCAGAGATAGAGTAGAGCTAACCCCAGTCTATGCAGCACTAGGGTGATCTAACGTCACATCTCAGGGCTGTTTGGGTGGCACTAACTGCAATTCATGCATAGATAGAGTAGAGCTAACCCCAGTCTATGCAGCACTAGGATGACCTAACTCCACATCCCAGAGCTGCTGGGGTGGCACCAACTCCAATGCATGCAGAGATAGAGTAGAGCTAACCACAGTCCATGCAGCACGAGGGTGAAATAACTCCACATCTCAGGGCTGCTAGGGTGGCACGAACTCCAATGCATGCAGAGATAGAGTAGAGCTAACCCCAGTCTATGCAGCACTAGGGTGAACTATCTCCACATCTCAGGGCTTCTGGGGTGGCACTAACTCCAATGCATGCTGAGATAGAGTAGACCTAACCCCAGTCTATGCAGCACAAGGGTTAACTGACTCCACATCCCAGGGCTGCTGGGGTGGCACTAACTCCAATGCATGCAGGGATAGAGTAGAGCTGACCCCCAGTCTATGTAACACTAGGGTGAACTAACTCAACACCTCAGAGCTGCTGGGGTGGCACTAACTCCAATGTATGCAGAGATAGAGTAGAGCTAACCCCAGTCTATGCAGCTCTAGTGTGAACTAACTCCACATCTGAGGGCTGCTGGTGTGGCACCAACTCCAATGCACGCAGAGACAGAGTAGAGCTAACCCCAGTCTATGTAGCACTAGGGTGAACTAACTCCACACCTCAGAGCTGCTGGGGTGGCACTAACCCCAATGCATGCAGAGATAGAGTAGAGCTAACCACAGTCCATGCAGCACGAGGGTGAAATAACTCCACATCTCAGGGCTGCTAGGGTGGCACGAACTCCAATGCATGCAGAGATAGAGTAGAGCTAACCCCAGTCTATGCAGCACTAGGGTGAACTATCTCCACATCTCAGGGCTTCTGGGGTGGCACTAACTCCAATGCATGCTGAGATAGAGTAGACCTAACCCCAGTCTATGCAGCACAAGGGTTAACTGACTCCACATCCCAGGGCTGCTGGGGTGGCACTAACTCCAATGCATGCAGGGATAGAGTAGAGCTGACCCCCAGTCTATGTAACACTAGGGTGAACTAACTCAACACCTCAGAGCTGCTGGGGTGGCACTAACTCCAATGTATGCAGAGATAGAGTAGAGCTAACCCCAGTCTATGCAGCTCTAGTGTGAACTAACTCCACATCTGAGGGCTGCTGGTGTGGCACCAACTCCAATGCACGCAGAGACAGAGTAGAGCTAACCCCAGTCTATGTAGCACTAGGGTGAACTAACTCCACACCTCAGAGCTGCTGGGGTGGCACTAACCCCAATGTATGCAGAGACAGAGTTCAGCTAACCCCAGTCTATGCAGCCCTAGGGTGAAATAACTCCACATCTGAAGGCTGCTAGGGTGGCACTAACTCCAATGCATGCAGAGATAGAGTAGAGCTAATCCCAGTCTATGCAGCACTAAGGTGAACTAGCTCCACATCTGAGGGCTGCTGGGGTGTCACTAACTCTAATTCATGCAGAGACAGAGTAGAACTAACCCCAGTCTATGCAGCCCTAGGGTGAAATAACTCCACATCTGAAGGCTGCTAGGGTGGCACTAACTCCAATGCATGCAGAGATAGAGTAGAGCTAACCCCAGTCTATGCAGCACTAGGGAGAACTATCTCCACACCTCAGGGTTGCTAGGGTGGCACTAACTCCAATTCATGCAGAAACAAGAGTAGAGATAACCCCAGTCTATTCAGCACTAGGGTGAACTAACAGCACATCTCAGGGCTGCTAGGGTGACACTAACTCCAATGCATGCAGAGATAGAGTAGAACTAACCCCAGTCTATGCAGCACTAGGGTGAACTAACTCCACATCTAAGGGCTGCTAGGGTGGCACTAACTCCAATTCATGCAGAGATAGAGTAGAGCTAACCCCAGTCTATGCAGCACTAGGGTGAACTAACTTCACATGCCAGGGCTGTTGCGGTGGCACTAACTGCAATGCATGCATAGATAGAGTAGAGCTAACCCCAGTCTATGCAGCACTAGGGTGAACTAACTCCACATCTCAGGGCTGCTGGGGTGGCACCAACTCCAATGCACGCAGAGATAGAGTAGAGCTACCTGCAGTCTATGCAGCAGTAGGGTGAAATAACTACATCTCAGGGCTACTAGAGTGGCACTAACTCCAAAGCATGCAGAGACAGAGTTCAGCTAACCCCAGTCTATGCAGCCCTAGGGTGAAATAACTCCACATCTGAAGGCTGCTAGGGTGGCACTAACTCCAATGCATGCAGAGATAGAGTAGAGCTAACCCCAGTCTATGCAGAACTAAGGTGAACTAGCTCCACATCTGAGGGCTGCTGGGGTGTCACTAACTCTAACTCATGCAGAGATAGAGTAGAGCTAACCCCAGTCTATGCAGCACTAGGGTGAACTAGCTCCACGTCTGAGGACTGCTGGGGTGTCACTAACTCCAATTCATGCAGAGATAGAGTAGAGCTAACCCCAGTCTATGCAGCACTAGGGTGAACTAACTTCACATCTCAGGCTGTTTGGGTGGCACTAACTGCAATTCATGCATAGATAGAGTAGAGCTAACCCCAGTCTATGCAGCACTAGGATGAGCTAACTGCACATGTCAGGGCTGCTCGGGTGGCACTAACTCCATTGCATGCAGAGATAGAGTTGAGCTAACCCCAGTCTATGCAGCAGTAGGGTGAACTAACTCCACATCTGAGGGCTGCTGGGGTGGCACTAACTCCAATTTATGCAGAGATAGAGTAGAGCTAACCCCAGTCTGTGCAGCACTAGGGTGAACTAACTCCACATCTGAGGGCTGCTGGGGTGGCACCAACTCCAATCATGCAGAGATAGAGTAGAGCTAGCCACAGTCCATGCAGCACTAGGGTGAAATAACTCCACATCTCAGGGCTGCTAGGTGGCACGAACTCCAATGAATGCATAGATAGAGTAGAGCTAACCCCAGTCTATGCAGCACTAGGGTGAACTAACTCTACATCTCAGGGCTGCTGGGGTGGCACTAACTCCAATGCATGCAAAGATAGAGTAGACCTAACCCCAGTCTATGCAGCACAAGGGTTAACTGACTCCACATCCCAGGGCTGCTGGGGTGGCACTAACTCCAATGCATGCAGAGATAGAGTAGAGCTGACCCACAGTCTATGTAGCACTAGGGTGAGCTAACTCCACATCTCAGGGCTGCTAGGGTGTCACTAACTCTAATTCATGCAGAGATAGAGTAGAGCTAACCCCAGTCTATGTACTACCAGGGTGAACTAACTCCACATCTGAGGACTGCTGGGGTGGCACTAAATCCAATGCATGCAGAGATAGAGTAGAGCTAACCCCAGTCTTTGTAGCACTACGGTGAGCTAACTCCACATCTGAGGGCTGCTGGGGTGGCACCAACTCCAATGAATGCAGAGATAAAGTAGAGCTAATCTCAGTCTATGTAGCACCAGGGTGAGCTAACTCCACATCTCAGGGCTGCTGGGGTGGCACTAACTCCAATGCATGCAGAGACAAAGTAGAGCTAACCCCAGTCTATGTAGCACTAGGGTGAACTATCTCCACACCTCAGAGCTCTGAGGTGGCACTAACTCCAATGCATGCAGAGATAGAGTAGAGCTAACCCCAGTCTATGCAGCTCTAGTGTGAACTAACTCCACATCCGAGGGCTGCTGGGGTGGCACCAACTCCAATGCACGTGAGGTGGCACAACTCCAATGCAGGCAGAGATAGAGTAGAGCTAACCCCAGTCTATGCAGCTCTAGTGTGAACTAACTCCACATCCGAGGGCTGCTGGGGTGGCACCAACTCCAATGCATGCAGAGATAGAGTAGAGCTACCTGCAGTCTATGCCGCACTAGGGTGAAATAAATCTACATCTCAGGGCTACTAGAGTGGCACTAACTCCAATGCATGCAGAGACAGAGTTCATCTAACCCCAGTCTATGCATCCCTAGGGTGAAATAACTCCACATCTGAAGGCTGCTAGGGTGGCACTAACTCCAATGCATGCAGAGATAGAGTAGAGCTAACCCCAGTCTATGCAGCACTAAGGTGAACTAGCTCCACATCTGTGGGCTGCTGGGGGGTCACTAACTCTAATTCATGCAGAGATAGAGTAGAGCTAACCCCAGTCTACGCAGCACTAGGGTGAACTAGCTCCACGTCTGAGGACTGCTGGGGTTTCACTAACTCCATTTCATGCAGAGATAGAGTAGAGCTAACCCCAGTCTATGCATCACTAGGGTGAACTATCTCCACACCTCAGGGTTGCTAGGGTGGCACTAACTCCAATGCATGCAGAGATAGAGTGGAGCTAACCCCAGTCTATGCAGCACTAAGGTGAACTAGCTCTACATCTGAGGGCTGCTGGGGTGTCACTAACTCCAATGCATGCAGAGATAGAGTAGAGCTAACCCCAGTCTATGCAGCACTAAGGTGAACTAGCTCCACATCTGTGGGCTGCTGGGGTGTCACTAACTCTAATTCATGCAGAGATAGAGTAGAGCTAACCCCAGTCTATGCAGCACTAGGGTGAACTAGCTCCACGTCTGAGGACTGCTGGGGTGTCACTAACTCCAATTCATGCAGAGATAGAGAAGAGATAACCCCAGTCTATGCAGCACTACTGTGAACTAACAGCACATCTCAGGGCTGCTAGGGTGACACTAACTCCAATGCATGCCGAGATAGAGTAGAACTAACCCCAGTCTATGCAGCACTAGGGTGAACTAACTCCACATCTAAGGGCTGCTAGGGTGCCACTAACTCCAATTCATGCAGAGATAGAGTAGAGCTAACCCCAGTCTATGCAGCAATAGGGTGAACTAACTTCACATGTCAGGGCTTTTGGGGTGGCACTAACTGCAATGCATGCATAGATAGAGTAGAGCTAACCCCAGTCTATGCGGCACTAGGGTGAACTATCTCCACACCTCAGGGTTGCTGGGGTGTCACTAACTCTAATTCATGCAGAGATAGAGTAGAGCTAACCCCAGTCTATGTACCACCAGGGTGAACTAACTCCACATCTGAGGGCTGCTAGGGTGGCACTAAATCCAATGCATGCAGAGATAAAGTAGAGCTAACCCCAGTCTATGTAGCACCAGGGTGAGCTAACTCCACATGTCAGGGCTGCTGGGTTGGCACTAACTCCAATGCATGCCGAGATAGAGTAGAGCTAACCCCAGTCTATGCAGTGCTAGGGTGAACTAACTACACATCCGAGGGCTGTTGGGGTGGCACTAACTCTAATTCATGCAAAGATACACTAGAGCTAACCCCAGTCTCTGCAGCACTAGTGTGAACGAACTCCACATCTGAGGGCTGCTGGGGTGGCACCAACTCCAATACATGCAGAGATAGCGTAGAGCTACCTGCAGTCTATGCAGCACTAGGGTGAAATAACTCTACATCTCAAGGCTACTAGAGTGGCATTAACTTCAATGCATGCAGAGATAGAGTTCAGCTAACCCCAGTCTATGCAGCCGTAGGGTGAAATAACTCCATATCTGAAGGCTGCTAGGGTGGCACTAACTCCAATGTATGCAGAGATAGAGTAGAGCTAACCCCAGTCTATGCAGCACTAGGGTGAACTAGCTCCACATCTGAGGGCTGCTGGGGTGGCACCAACTCCAATACATGCAGAGATAGCGTAGAGCTACCTGCAGTCTATGCAGCACTAGGGTGAAATAACTCTACATCTCAAGGCTACTAGAGTGGCACTAACTTCAATGCATGCAGAGATAGAGTTCAGCTAACCCCAGTCTATGCAGCCGTAGGGTGAAATAACTCCATATCTGAAGACTGCTAGGGTGGCACTAACTCGAATGTATGCAGAGGTAGAGTAGAGCTAACCCCTGTCTATGCGGCACTAGGGTGAACTATCTCCACACCTCAGGGTTGCTAGGGTGTCACTAACTCCAATTCATGAGGAAACAAGAGTAGAGATAACCCCAGTCTATGCAGCACTAGGGTGAACTAACAGCACATCTCAGGGCTGCTAAGGTGACACTAACTCCAATGCATGTAGAGATAGAGTAGAGCTAACCCCAGTCTATGCAGCACTAGGGTGAACTAATTCCACATCTCAGGGCTGCTAGGGTGGAACTAACTCCAATTCATGCAGAGATAGAGTAGAGCTATCCCCAGTCTATGCAGCACTAGGGTGAACTAACTTCACATCTCAGGGCTGTTGGGGTGGCACTAACTGGAATGCATGCATAGATAGAGTAGAGCTAACCCCAGTCTATGCGGCACTAGGGTGATCTATCTCCACATCTCACGCTGCTGGGGTGGCACTAACTCAATTCCATGCAGAGATAGAGTAGAGCTAACCCCAGTCTATGCAGCACTAGGGTGAACTAAGTCCACATCTGAGGGCTGCTGCGGTGGCACTAACTCCAATTCATGCAGAGATAGTGTAGAGCTAACCCCAGTCTATGCAGCACTAGGGTGAACTAACTCCACATCTGAGGGCTGCTGGGGTGGCACCAACTCCAATGCATGCAGAGATAGAGTAGAGCTATCCGCAGTCCATCTAGCACTAGGGTAAAATAACTCCACATCTCAGGGCTGCTAGAGTGGCAGGAACTCCAATGAATGCATAGATAGAGTAGAGAGAACCCCAGTCTACGCAGCACTAGGGTGAACTAACTCCACATCTCAGGGCTGCTGGGGTGGCACTAACTCCAATGCATGCAGAGATAGAGTAGAGCTAACTCCAGTCTACGCAGCACTAGGGTGAACTAACTCCACATCTCAGGGCTGCTGGGGTGGCAGTTATTCCAATGCATGCAGAGATAGAGTAGAGCTAACCCCAGTCTTTGCAGCACAAGGGTGAACTGACTCCACATCTCAGGGCTGCTGCGGTGGCACTAACTCCAATGAATGCAGAGATAGAATAGAGCTTACTCCCATACTCCCAGTCCATGCAGCACTAGGGTGATCTAGCTCCACATCTTAGGGCTTCTGGGGTGGCACTTACTCCAATGCATGCAGAGATAGAGTACAGCTAACCCCAGTCTATGTAGCACTAGGGTGTGCTAACACCACATCTCAGGGCTGCTGGGGAGGCACTAACTCCAGTGCATGCAGAGATAGAGTAGAGCTAACCCCAGTCCATGCAGCACTAGGGTGATCTAGCTCCACATCCGAGGGCTGCTGGGGTGTCACTAACAATAATTCATGCAGAGATAGAGTAGAGCTAACCCTAGTCTATGTACCACCAGGGTGAACTAATTCCACATCTGAGGACTGTTAGGGTAGCACTAAATCCAATGCATGCAGAGATAGACTAGAGCTAACCCCAGTCTGTGTAGCACTAGGCTGAGCTAACTCGCTAACTCCACATCTGAGGGCTGCTGGGGTGGCACTAACTCCAATGCATGCAGAGACAGAGTAGAGCTAACCCCTGTCTATGTAGCACTTGGGTGAACTAACTCCACACCTCAGAGCTGCTGGGGTGGCACCAACTCCATTGCATGCAGAGATAGAGTAGAGCTAACCCCAGTCTATGCAGTACTAGCGTGAACTAACTCCACATCTGAGGGCTGCTGGGGTGGCACTAACTCTAATTCATGCAAAGATACACTAGAGCTAACCCCAGTCTATGCAGCACTAGTGTGAACTAACTCCACATCTGAAGGCTGCTGGGATGGCACCAACTCCAGTGCATGCAGAGATAGAGTAGAGCTACCTGCCGTCTATGTAGCATTAGGGTGAGCTAACACCACATCTCAGGGCTGCTGGGGTGGCACTAACTCTAGTGCATGCAGAGATAGAGTAGACCTAACCCCAGTCTATTCAGCACTAGGGTGATCTAGCTCCACATTTGAGGGCTGCTGGGGTGTCACTAACTCTAATTCATGCAGAGATAGAGTAGAGCTAACCCCAGTCTATGTACCACCAGGGTGAACTAACTCCACATCTGAGGGCTGCTAGGGTGGCACTAAATCCAATGCATGCAGAGATACAGTAGAGCAAACACCAGTCTATGTAGCACCAGGGTGAGCTAACTCCACATCTCAGGGCTGCTGGGGTGGCACTAACTCCAATGCATGCCGAGATAGAGTAGAGCTAACCCCATGTAATGCAGTGCTAGGGTGAACTAACTACACATCCGAGGGCTGCTGGGGTGGCACTAACTCTAATTCATGCAAAGATACACTAGAGATAACCCCAGTCTCTGCAGCACTAGTGTGAACTAACTCCACATCTGAGGGCTGCTGGGGTGGCACCAACTCCAATACATGCATAGATAGCGTAGAGCTACCTGCAGTCTATGCAGCACTAGGGTGAAATAACTCTACATCCCAAGGCTACTAGAGTGGCACTAACTCCAAATCATGCAGAGATAGAGTTCAGCTAACCCCAGTCTATGCAGCCCTAGGGTGAAATAACTCCATATCTGAAGGCTGCTAGGGTGGCACTAACTCCAATGTATGCAGAGATAGAGTAGAGCTAACCCCAGTCTATGCAGCACTAGGGTGAACTAGCTCCACATCTGAGGACTGCTGGCGTGTCACTAACTCCAATTCATGCACAGATAGAGTAGAGTTAACCTCAGTCTATGCAGAACTAGGGTGAACTAACTCTACATCTCCGGGTTGCTAGGGTGTCACTAACTCCAATTCATGCAGAAAGAAGAGTAGAGATAACCCCAGTCTATGCAGCACTAGGGCGAATTAACTGCACATCTCAGGGCTGCTAGGGTGACACTAACTCCAACGCATGCAGAGATAGAGTACAGCTAACCTCAGTCTTTGCAGCACTAGGGTGAACTAACTGCACATCTCAGGGCTGCTAGGGTGGCACTAACTCCAATTCATGCAGAGATAGAGTAGAGCTAACCCCAGTCTATGCAGCACTAGGGTGATCTAACGTCACATCTCAGGGCTGTTTGGGTGGCACTAACTGCAATTCATGCATAGATAGAGTAGAGCTAACCCCAGTCTATGCAGCACTAGGATGACCTAACTCCACATCTCAGGGCTGCTGGGGTGGCACTAACTCCATTGCATGCAGAGATAGAGTTGAGCTAACCCCAGTCTATGCAGCACGAGGGTGAACTGACTCCACATCCCAGGGCTGCTGGGGTGGCACCAACTCCAATGCATGCAGAGATAGAGTAGAGCTAACAGTAGTCCATGCAGCACTAGGGTGAAATAACTCCACATCTCAGGGCTATAGGGGGGCACGAACTCCAATGAATGCATAGATAGAGTAGTGCTAACCCCAGTCTATGCAGCACTAGGGTGAACTAACTCCACATCTCAGGGCTGCTGGGGTGGCACTAACTCCAATGCATGCAGAGATAGAGTAGAGCTAACCCGAGTGTGTGCAGCACTAGGGTGAACTATCTCCACATCTCAGGGCTTCTGGGGTGGCACTAACTCCAATGCATGCAGAGATAGAGTAGACCTAACCCCAGTCTATGCAGCACAAGGGTTAACTGACTGCACATCCCAGGGCTACTGGGGTGGCACTAACTCCAATGTATGCAGAGATAGAGTAGAGCTGACCCCCAGTCTATGTAGCACTAGGGTGATCTAACTCCACATCGCAGGGCTGCTAGGGTGTCACTAACTCTAATTCATGCAGAGATAGAGTTCAGCTAACCCCAGTCTATGCAGCCCTAGGGTGAAATAACTCCATATCTGAAGGCTGCTAGGGTGGCACTAACTCCAATGTATGCAGAGATAGAGTAGAGCTAACCCCAGTCTATGCAGCACTAGGGTGAACTAGCTCCACATCTGAGGACTGCTGGCGTATCACTAACTCCAATTCATGCACAGATAGAGTAGAGTTAACCTCAGTCTATGCAGAACTAGGGTGAACTAACTCGACATCTCCGGGTTGCTAGGGTGTCACTAACTCCAATTCATGCAGAAATAAGAGTAGAGATAACCCCAGTCTATGCAGCACCAGGGCGAATTAACTGCACATCTCAGGGCTGCTAGGGTGACACTAACTCCAACGCATGCAGAGATAGAGTACAGCTAACCTCAGTCTTTGCAGCACTAGGGTGAACTAACTGCACATCTCAGGGCTGCTAGGGTGGCACTAACTCCAATTCATGCAGAGATAGAGTAGAGCTAACCCCAGTCTATGCAGCACTAGGGTGATCTAACGTCACATCTCAGGGCTGTTTGGGTGGCACTAACTGCAATTCATGCATAGATAGAGTAGAGCTAACCCCAGTCTATGCAGCACTAGGATGACCTAACTCCACATCTCAGGGCTGCTGGGGTGGCACTAACTCCATTGCATGCAGAGATAGAGTTGAGCTAACCCCAGTCTATGCAGCACGAGGGTGAACTGACTCCACATCCCAGGGCTGCTGGGGTGGCACCAACTCCAATGCATGCAGAGATAGAGTAGAGCTAACAGCAGTCCATGCAGCACTAGGGTGAAATAACTCCACATCTCAGGGCTGCTAGGGTGGCACGAACTCCAATGAATGCATAGATAGAGTAGTGCTAACCCCAGTCTATGCAGCACTAGGGTGAACTAACTCCACATCTCAGGGCTGCTGGGGTGGCACTAACTCCAATGCATGCAGAGATAGAGTAGAGCTAACCCGAGTGTGTGCAGCACTAGGGTGAACTATCTCCACATCTCAGGGCTTCTGGGGTGGCACTAACTCCAATGCATGCAGAGATAGAGTAGACCTAACCCCAGTCTATGCAGCACAAGGGTTAACTGACTGCACATCCCAGGGCTACTGGGGTGGCACTAACTCCAATGTATGCAGAGATAGAGTAGAGCTGACCCCCAGTCTATGTAGCACTAGGGTGATCTAACTCCACATCGCAGGGCTGCTAGGGTGTCACTAACTCTAATTCATGCAGAGATAGAGTAGAGCTAACCCCAGTCTATGTACCTCCAGGATGAACTAACTCCACATCTGAGGACTGCTGGGGTGGCACTAAATCCAATGCATGCAGAGATAGAGTAGAGCTAACCCCAGTCTTTGTAGCACTACGGTGAGCTAACTCCACATCTGAGGGCTGCTGGGGTTGCACCAACTCCAATGCATGCAGAGATAAAGTAGAGCTAATCCCAGTCTATGTAGCACCAGGGTGAGCTAACTCCACATCTCAGGGCTGCTGGGGTTGCACCAACTCCAATGCATGCAGAGATAAAGTAGAGCTAACCCCAGTCTATGTAGCACTAGGGTGAACTAACTCCACACCTCAGAGCTGCTCGGGTGGCACTAACTCCAATGTATGCAGAGATAGAGTAGAGCTAACCCCAGTCTATGCAGCTCTAGTGTGAACTAACTCGACATCTGAGGGCTGCTGGTGTGGCACCAACTACAATGCACGCAGAGACAGAGTAGAGCTAACCCCAGTCTATGTAGCACTAGGGTGAACTAACTCCACACCTCAGAGCTGCTGGGGTGGCACTAACTCCAATGTATGCAGAGACAGAGTTCAGCTAACCCCAGTCTATGCAGCCCTAGGGTGAAATAACTCCACATCTGAAGGCTGCTAGGGTGGCACTAACTCCAATGCATGCAGAGATAGAGTAGAGCTAACCCCAGTCTATGCAGCACTAAGGTGAACTAGCTCCTCATCTGAGGGCTGCTGGGGTGTCACTAACTCTAATTCATGCAGAGACAGAGTAGAGCTAACCCCAGTCTATGCAGCCCTAGGGTGAAATAACTCCACATCTGAAGGCTGCTAGGGTGGCACTAACTCCAATGCATACAGAGATAGAGTAGAGCTAACCCCAGTCTATGCAGCACTAGGGAGAACTATCTCCACACCTCAGGGTTGCTAGGGTGGCACTAACTCCAATTCATGCAGAAACAAGAGTAGAGATAACCCCAGTCTATTCAGTACTAGGGTGAACTAACAGCACATCTCAGGGCTGCTAGGATGACACTAACTCCAATGCATGCAGAGATAGAGTAGAACTAACCCCAGTCTATGCAGCACTAGGGTGAACTGACTTCACATGCCAGGGCTGTTGCGGTGGCACTAACTGCAATGCATGCATAGATAGAGTAGAGCTAACCCCAGTCTATGCGGCACTAGGGTGAACTAACTCCACATCTGAGGGCTGCTGGGGTGGCACCAACTCCAATGCACGCAGAGATAGAGTAGAGCTACCTGCAGTCTATGCAGCAGTAGGGTGAAATAACTCTACATCTCAGGGCTACTAGAGTGGCACTAACTCCAATGCATGCAGAGACAGAGTTCAGCTAACCCCAGTCTATGCAGCCCTAGGGTGAAATAACTCCACATCTGAAGGCTGCTAGGGTGGCACTAACTCCAATGCATGCAGAGATAGAGTAGAGCTAACCCCAGTCTATGCAGCACTAGGGTGAACTAGCTCCACGTCTGAGGACTGCTGGGGTGTCACTAACTCCAATTCATGCAGAGATAGAGTAGAGCTAACCCCAGTCTATGCAGCACTAGGGTGAACTAACTTCACATCTCAGGCTGTTTGGGTGGCACTAACTGCAATTCATGCATAGATAGAGTAGAGCTAACCCCAGTCTATGCAGCAATAGGATGAGCTAACTCCACATCTCAGGGCTGCTGGGGTGGCACTAACTCCAATTCATGCAGAGATAGAGTAGAGCTAACCCCAGTCTGTGCAGCACTAGGGTGAACTAACTCCACATCTGAGGGCTGCTGAGGTGGCACCAACTCCAATGCATGCAGAGATAGAGTAGAGCTAACCACAGTCCATGCAGCACTAGGGTGAAATAACTCCACATCTCAGGGCTGCTAGGTGGCACGAACTCCAATGAATGCATAGATAGAGTAGAGCTAACCCCAGTCTATGCAGCACTAGGGTGAACTAACTCCACATCTCAGGGCTTCAGGGGTGGCACTAACTCCAATGCATGCAGAGATAGTGTAGACCTAACCCCAGTCTATGCAGCACAAGGGTTAACTGACTCCACATCCCAGGGCTGCTGGGGTGGCACTAACTCCAATGCATGCAGAGATAGAGTAGAGCTGACCCACAGTCTATGTAGCACTAGGGTGATTTAACTCCACATCTCAGGGCTGCTAGGGTGTCACTAACTCTAATTCATGCAGAGATAGAGTAGAGCTAACCCCAGTCTATGTACTACCAGGGTGAACTAACTCCACATCTGAGGACTGCTGGGGTGGCACTAAATCCAATGCATGCAGAGATAGAGTAGAGCTAACCCCAGTCTTTGTAGCACTACGGTGAGCTAACTCCACATCTGAGGGCTGCTGGGGTGGCACCAACTCCAATGCATGCAGAGATAAAGTAGAGCTAATCCCAGTCTATGTAGCACCAGGGTGAGCTAACTCCACATCTCAGGGCTGCTGGGGTGGCACTAACTCCAATGCATGCAGAGACAGAGTAGAGCTAACCCCAGTCTATGTAGCACTAGGGTGAACTAACTCCACACCTCAGAGCTCTGAGGTGGGACTAACTCCAATGCATGCAGAGATAGAGTAGAGCTAACCCCAGTCTGTGCAGCTCTAGAGTGAACTAACTCCACATCCGAGGGCTGCTGGGGTGGCACCAACTCCAATGCACGTGAGGTGGCACTAACTCCAATGCATGCAGAGATAGAGTAGAGCTAACCCCAGTCTATGCAGCTCTAGTGTGAACTAACTCCACATCCGAGGGCTGCTGGGGTGGCACCAACTCCAATGCATGCAGAGATAGAGTAGAGCTACCTGCAGTCTATGCAGCACTAGGGTGAAATAAATCTACATCTCAGGGCTACTAGAGTGGCACTAACTCCAATGCATGCAGAGACAGAGTTCATCTAACCCCAGTCTATGCATCCCTAGGGTGAAATAACTCCACATCTGAAGGCTGCTAGGGTGGCACTAACTCCAATGCATGCAGAGATAGAGTAGAGCTAACCCCAGTCTATGCAGCACTAAGGTGAACTAGCTCCACATCTGTGGGCTGCTGGGGGGTCACTAACTCTAATTCATGCAGAGATAGAGTAGAGCTAACCCCAGTCTACGCAGCACTAGGGTGAACTAGCTCCACGTCTGAGGACTGCTGGGGTTTCACTAACTCCATTTCATGCAGAGATAGAGTAGAGCTAACCCCAGTCTATGCAGCACTAGGGTGAACTATCTCCACACCTCAGGGTTGCTAGGGTGGCACTAACTCCAATGCATGCAGAGATAGAGTGGAGCTAACCCCAGTCTATGCAGCACTAAGGTGAACTAGCTCTACATCTGAGGGCTGCTGGGGTGTCACTAACTCCAATGCATGCAGAGATAGAGTAGAGCTAACCCCAGTCTATGCAGCACTAAGGTGAACTAGCTCCACATCTGTGGGCTGCTGGGGTGTCACTAACTCTAATTCATGCAGAGATAGAGTAGAGCTAACCCCAGTCTATGCAGCACTAGGGTGAACTAGCTCCACGTCTGAGGACTGCTGGGGTGTCACTAACTCCAATTCATGCAGAGATAGAGAAGAGATAACCCCAGTATATGCAGCACTACGGTGAACTAACAGCACATCTCAGGGCTGCTAGGGTGACACTAACTCCAATGCATGCCGAGATAGAGTAGAGCTAACCCCAGTCTATGTAGCACCAGGGTGAGCTAACTCCACATGTCAGGGCTGCTGGGGTGGCACTAACTCCAATGCATGCCGAGATAGAGTAGAGCTAACCCCAGTCTATGCAGTGCTAGGGTGAACTAACTACACATCCGAGGGCTGTTGGGGTGGCACTAACTCTAATTCATGCAAAGATACACTAGAGCTAACCCCAGTCTCTGCAGCACTAGTGTGAACTAACTCCACATCTGAGGGCTGCTGGGCTGGCACCAACTCCAATACATGCAGAGATAGCGTAGAGCTACCTGCAGTCTATGCAGCACTAGGGTGAAATAATTCTACATCTCAAGGCTACTAGAGTGGCACTAACTCCAATGCATGCAGAGATAGAGTTCAGCTAACCCCAGTCTATGCAGCCCTAGGGTGAAATAACTCCATATCTGAAGGCTGCTAGGGTGGCACTAACTCTAATGTATGCAGAGATAGAGTAGAGCTAACCCCAGTCTATGCAGCACTAGGGTGAACTAGCTCCACATCTGAGGGCTGCTGGGGTGGCACCAACTCCAATACATGCAGAGATAGCGTAGAGCTACCTGCAGTCTATGCAGCACTAGGGTGAAATAACTCTACATCTCAAGGCTACTAGAGAGCCACTAACTCCAATGCATGCAGAGATAGAGTTCAGCTAACCCCAGTCTATGCAGCCCTAGGGTGAAATAACTCCATATCTGAAGACTGCTAGGGTGGCACTAACTCGAATGTATGCAGACATAGAGTAGAGCTAACCCCAGTCTATGCGGCACTAGGGTGAACTATCTCCACACCTCAGGGTTGCTAGGGTGTCACTAACTCCAATTCATGAGGAAACAAGAGTAGAGATAACCCCAGTCTATGCAGCACTAGGGTGAACTAACAGCACATCTCAGGGCTGTTAGGGTGACACTAACTCCAATGCATGCAGAGATAGAGTAGAGCTAACCCCAGTCTATGCAGCACTAGGGTGAACTAGCTCCACATCTGAGGGATGCTGGGGTGTCACTAACTCTAATTCATGCAGAGATAGAGTAGAGCTGACCCCAGTCTATGCAGCATTAGGGTGAAGTAGCTCCACGTCTGAGAACTGCTGGGGTGTCACTAACTCCAATTCGTGTAGAGATAGAGTAGAGCTAACCCCAGTCTATGCAGCACTAGGGTGAACGATCTCCACACCTCAGGGTTGCTAGGGTGTCACTAACTCCAATTCATGCAGAAGCAAGAGTAGAGATAACCCCAGTCTATGCAGCACTAGGGTTAACTAACAGCACATCTCAGGGCTGCTAGGGTGACACCAACTCCAATGCATGCAGAGATAGAGTAGAGCTAACCCCAGTCTATGCAGCACTAGGGTGAACTAACTCCACATCTCAGGGCTGCTAGGGTGGAACTAACTCCAATTCATGCAGAGATAGAGTAGAGCTATCCCCAGTCTATGCAGCACTAGGGTGAACTAACTTCACATATCAGGGCTGTTGGGGTTGCACTAACTGGAATGCATGCATAGATAGAGTAGAGCTAACCCCAGTCTATGCGGCACTAGGGTGATCTATCTCCACATCTCAGGGCTGCTGGGGTGGCACTAACTCAATTCCATGCAGAGATAGAGTAGAGCTAACCCCAGTCTATGCAGCACTAGGGTGAACTAAGTCCACATCTGAGGGCTGCTGGGGTGGCACTAACTCCAATTCATGCAGAGATAGTGTAGAGCTAACCCCAGTCTATGCAGCACTAGGGTGAACTAACTCCACATCTGAGGGCTGCTGGGGTGGCACCAACTCCAATGCATGCAGAGATAGAGTAGAGCTATCCGCAGTCCTTCTAGCACTAGGGTAAAATAACTCCACATCTCAGGGCTGCTAGAGTGGCACAAACTCCAATGAATGCATAGATAGAGTAGAGATAACCCCAGTCTACGCAGCACTAGGGTGAACTAACTCCACATCTCAGGGCTGCTGGGGTGGCACTAACTCCAATGCATGCAGAGCCAGAGTAGAGCTATCCCCGGTCTATGCAGTCCTAGGGTGAAATAACTCCACATCTGAAGGCTGCTAGGGTGGCACTAACTCCAATGCATGCAGAGATAGAGTAGAGCTAACCCCGGTCTATGCAGCACTAGGGAGAACTATCTCCACACCTCAGGGTTGCTAGGGTGGCACTAACTAACTCCAATTCATGCAGAAACAAGAGTAGACATAACCCCAGTCTATTCAGCACTAGGGTGAACTAACAGCACATCTCAGGGCTGCTAGGGTGACACTAACTCCAATGCATGCAGAGATAGAGTAGAACTAACCCCAGTCTATGCAGCACTAGGGTGAACTAACTCCACATCTAAGGGCTGCTAGGGTGGCACTAACTCCAATTCATGCAGAGATAGAGTAGAGCTAACCCCAGTCTCTGCAGCACTAGGGTGAACTAACTTCACATCTCAGGGCTGTTGGGGTGGCACTAACTGGAATGCATGCATAGATAGAGTAGAGCTAACCCCAGTCTATGCGGCACTAGGGTGATCTATCTCCACATCTCAGGGCTGCTGGGGTGGCACTAACTCAATTCCATGCAGAGATAGAGTAGTGCTAACCCCACTCTAGGCAGCACTAGGGTGAACTAACTCCACATCTGAGGGCTGCTGGGGTGGCACTAACTCCAATTCATGCAGAGATAGTGTAGAGCTAACCCCAGTCTATGCAGCACTAGGGTGAACTAACTCCACATCTGAGGGCTGCTGGGGTGGCAGCAACTCCAATGCATGCAGAGATAGAGTAGAGCTATCCACAGTCCATCTAGCAGTAGGGTGAAATAACTCCACATCTCAGGGCTGCTAGAGTGGCACGAACTCCAATGAATGCATAGATAGAGTAGAGCTAACTTCAGTCTATGCAGCACTAGGGTGAACTAACTCCACTTCTCAGGGCTTCTGGGGTGGCAGTTACTCCAATGCATGCAGAGATAGAGTAGAGCTAACCCCAGTGTTTGCAGCACAAGGGTGAACTGACTCCACATCTCAGGGCTGCTGCGGTGGCACTAACTCCAATGAATGCAGAGATAGAATAGAGCTTACTCCCATACTCCCAGTCCATGCAGCACTAGGGTGATCTAGCTCCACATCTCAGGGCTTCTGGGGTGGCACTTACCCCAATGCATGCAGAGATAGAGTAGAGCTAACCCCAGTCTATGTAGCACTAGGGTGAGCTAACACCACATCTCAGGGCTGCTGGGGAGGCACTAACTCCAGTGCATGCAGAGATAGAGTAGAGATAACCCCAGTCCATGAAGCACTAGGGTGATCGAGCTCCACATCTGAGGGCTGCTGGGGTGTCACTAACAATAAGTCATGCAGAGATAGAGTAGAGCTAACCCCAGTCTATGTAATACCAGGGTGAACTAATTCCACATCTGAGGGCTGTTAGGGTAGCACTAAATCCAATGCATGCAGAGATAGAGTAGAGCTAACCCCAGTCTGTGTAGCACTAGGTTGAGCTAACTCGCTAACTCCACATCTGAGGGCTGCTGGGGTGGCACTAACTCCAATGCATACAGAGACATAGTAGAGCTAACCCCCGTCTATGTAGCACTTGGGTGAACTAACTCCACACCTCAGAGCTGCTGGGGTGGCACCAACTCCATTGCATGCAGAGATAGAGTAGAGCTAACCCCAGTCTATGCAGTACTAGGGTGAACTAACTCCACATCTGAGGGCTGCTGGGATGGCACTAACTCTAATTCATGCAAAGATAAACTAGAGCTAACCCCAGTCTATGCAGCACTAGTGTGAACTAACTCCACATCTGAAGGCTGCTGGGGTGGCACCAACTCCAGTGCACGCAGAGATAGAGTAGAGCTACCTGCAGTCTATGTAGCATTAGGGTGAGCTAACACCACATCTCAGGGCTGCTGGGGTGGCACTAACTCTAGTGCATGCAGAGATAGAGTAGACCTAACCCCAGTCCATGCAGCACTAGGGTGATCTAGCTCCACATCTGAGGGCTGCTGGGGTGTCACTAACTCTAATTCATGCAGAGATAGAGTAGAGCTAACCCCAGTCTATGTACCACCAGGGTAAACTAACTCCACATCTGAGGGCTGCTAGAGTGGCACTAAATCCACTGCATGCAGAGGTAAAGTAGAGCTAACCCCAGTCTATGTAGCACCAGGGCGAGTTAACTCCACATCTCAGGGCTGCTGGGGTGGCACTAACTCCAATTCATGCCGAGATAGAGTAGAGCTAACCCCAGTCTATGCAGTGCTAGGGAAAACTAACTACACATCCGAGGGCTGCTGGGGTGGCACTAACTCTAATTCATGCAAAGATACACTAGAGCTAACCCCAGTCTCTGCAGCACTAGTGTGAACTAACTCCACATCTGAGGGGTGCTGGGGTGGCACCAACTCCAATACATGCAGAGATAGCGTAGAGCTACCTGCAGTCTATGCAGCACTAGGGTGAAATAACTCTACATCTCAAGGCTACTAGAGTGGCACTAACTCCAATGTATGCAGAGACAGAGTAGAGCTAACCCCAGTCTATGCAGCTCTAGGGTGAACTAGCTCCACATCTGAGGACTGCTGGCGTGTCACTAACTCCAATTCATGCAGAGATAGAGTAGAGTTAACGCCAGTCTATGCAGAACTAGGGTGAACTAACTCTACATCTCAGGGTTGCTAGGGTATCACTAACTCCAATTCATGCAGAAATAAGAGTAGAGATAACCCCAGTCTATGCAGCACCAGGGCGAATTAACTGAACATCTCAGGGCTGCTAGGGTGACACTAACTCCAATGCATGCAGAGATAGAGTACAGCTAACCTCAGTCTTTGCAGCACTAGGGTGATCTAACGTCACATCTCAGGGCTGTTTGGGTGGCACTAAATGCAATTCATGCATAGATAGAGTAGAGCTAACCCCAGTCTATGCAGCACTAGGATGACCAAACTCCACATCTCAGGGCTGCTGGGGTGGCACTAACTCCATTGCATGCAGAGATAGAGTTGAGCTAACCCCAGTCTATGCAGCACGAGGGTGAACTGACTCCACATCCCAGGGCTGCTGGGATGGCATCAACTCCAATGCATGCAGAGATAGAGTAGAGCTAACCGCAGTCCATGCAGCAGTAGGGTGAAATAACTCCACATCTGAGGGCTGCTAGGGTGGCACGAACTCCAATGAATGCATAGATAGAGTAGAGCTAACCCCAGTCTATGCAGCACTAGGGTGAACTAACTCCACATCTGAGGGCTGCTGGGGTGGCACTAACTCCAATGCATGCAGAGATAGAGTTGAGCTAACCCCAGTCTATGCAGCACGAGGGTGAACTGACTCCACATCCCAGGGCTGCTGGGGTGGCACCAACTCCAATGCATGCAGAGATAGAGTAGAGCTAACCGCAGTCCATGCAGCACTAGGGTGAAATAACTCCACACCTCACGGCTGCTAGGGTGGCACGAACTCCAATGAATGCATAAATAGAGTAGAGCTAACCCCAGTCTATGCAGCACTAGGGTGAACTAACTCCACATCTCAGGGCTGCTAGGGTGGCACGAACTCCAATGAATGCATAGATAGAGTAGAGCTAACCCCAGTCTATGCAGCCCTAGGGTGAACTAACTCCACATCTCAGGGCTGCTGGGGTGGCACTAACTCCAATTCATGCAGAGATAGAGTAGAGCTAACCCCAGTCTGTGCAGCACTAGGGTGAACTATCTCCACATCTGAGGGCTGCTGGGGTGGCACCAACTCCAATGCATGCAGAGATAGAGTAGAGTTAACCACAGTCCATGCAGCACTAGGGTGAAATAACTCCACATCTCAGGGCTGCTAGGGTGGCATAACTCCGAAGAATGCATAGATAGAGTAGAGCTAACCCCAGTCTATGCAGCACTAGGGTGAACTAACTCCACACCTCAGGGCTGCTGGGGTGGCACTAACTCCAATGCATGCAAAGATAGAGTAGAGCTAACCCCAGTCTATGCAGCACTAGGGTGAACTATCTCCACATCTCAGGGCTTCTGGGGTGGCACTAACTCCAATGCATGCAGAGATAGAGTAGACCTAACCCCAGTCTATGCAGCACAAGGGTTAACTGACTCCACATCCCAGGGCTGCTGGGGTGGCACTAACTCCAATGCATGCAGAGATAAAGTAGAGCTAACCCCAGTCTATGTAGCACCAGGGTGAGCTAACTCCACATCTCAGGGCTGCTGGGGTGGCACTAACTCCAATGCATGCAGAGATAGAGTAGAGCTAACCCCTTCTATGCAGCACTAAGGTGAACTAACTCCTCATCTGAGGGCTGCTGGGGTGGCACCAACTCCAATGGATGCAGAGATAGAGTAGAGCTAATCCCAGTCTATGTAGCACCAGGGTGAGCTAACTCCACATCTCAGGGCTGCTGGGGTGGCACTAACTCCAATGCATGCAGAGACAGAGTAGAGCTAACCCCAGTCTATGTAGCACTAGGGTGAACTAACTCCACACCTCAGAGCTGCTGGGGTGGCAATAACTCCAACGTATGCAGAGATAGAGTAGAGCTAACCCCAGTCTATGTAGCACTAGGGTGAACTAACTCCACACCTCAGAGCTGCTGGGGTGGCACTAACTCCAATGTATGCAGAGACAGAGTTCAGCTAACCCCAGTCTATGCAGCCCTAGGGTGAAATAACTCCACATCTGAGGGCTGCTAGGGTGGCACTAACTCCAATGCATGCAGAGATAGAGTAGAGCTAACCCCAGTCTATGCAGCACTAAGGTGAACTAGCTCCACATCTGAGGGCTGCTGGGGTGTCACTAACTCTAATTCATGCAGAGACAGAGTAGAGCTAACCCCAGTCTATGCAGCCCTAGGGTGAAATAACTCCACATCTGAAGGCTGCTAGGGTGGCACTAACTCCAATGCATGCAGAGATAGAGTAGAGCTAACCCCAGTCTATGCAGCACTAGGGAGAACTAACAGCACATCTCAGGGCTGCTAGGGTGACACTAACTCCAATGCATGCAGAGATAGAGTAGAACTAACCCCAGTCTATGCAGCACTAGGGTGAACTAACTCCACATCTAAGGGCTGCTAGGGTGGCACTAACTCCAATTCATGCAGAGATAGAGTAGAGCTAACCCCAGTCTATGCAGCACTAGGGTGAACTAACTTCACATGCCAGGGCTGTTGCGGTGGCACTAACTGCAATGCATGCATAGATAGAGTAGAGCTAACCCCAGTCTATGCGGCACTAGGGTGAAGTAACTCGACATCTGAGGGCTGCTGGGGTGGCACCAACTCCAATGCACGCAGAGATAGAGTAGAGCTACCTGCAGTCTATGCAGCACTAGGGTGAAATAACTCTACATCTCAGGGCTACTAGAGTGGCACTAACTCCAATGCATGCAGAGACAGAGTTCAGCTAACCCCAGGCTATGCAGCCCTAGGGTGAAATAACTCCACATCTGAAGGCTGCTAGGGTGGCACTAACTCCAATGCATGCAGAGATAGAGTAGAGCTAACCCCAGACTATGCAGCACTAAGGTGAACTAGCTCCACATCTGAGGGCTGCTGGGGTGGCACTAACTCCATTGCATACAGAGATAGAGTTGAGCTAACCCCAGTCTATGCAGCACGAGGGTGAACTAACTCCACATCTGAGGGCTGCTGGGGTGGCACTAACTCCAATTCATGCAGAGATAGAGTAGAGCTAACCCCAGTCTGTGCAGCACTAGGGTGAACTAACTCCACATCTGAGGGCTGCTGTGGTGGCACCAACTCCAATCCATGCAGAGATAGAGTAGAGCTAACCACAGTCCATGCAGCACTAGGGTGAAATAACTCCACGTCTCAGGGCTGCTAGGTGGCACGAACTCCAATGAATGCATAGATAGAGTAGAGCTAACCCCAGTCTATGCAGCACTAGGGTGAACTAGCTCTACATCTCAGGGCTGCTGGGGTGGCACTAACTCCAATGCATGCAAGATAGAGTAGAGCTAACCCCAGTCTATGCAGCACTAGGGTGAACTATCTCCACATCTCAGGGCTTCTGGGGTGCCACTAACTCCAATGCATGCAGAGATAGAGTAGAGCTGACCCACAGTCTATGTAGCACTAGGGTGATTTAATTCCACATCTTAGGGCTGCTAGGGTGTCACTAACTCTAATTCATGCAGAGATAGAGTAGAGCTAACCCCAGTCTATGTACTACCAGGGTGAACTAACTCCACATCTGAGGACTGCTGGGGTGGCACTAAATCCAATGCATGCAGAGATAGAGTAGAGCTAACCCCAGTCTTTGTAGCACTACGGTGAGCTAACTCCACATCTGAGGGCTGCTGGGGTGGCACCAACTCCAATGCATGCAGAGATAAAGTAGAGCTAATCCCAGTCTATGTAGCACCAGGATGAGCTAACTCCACATCTCAGGGCTGCTGGGGTGGCACTAACTCCAATGCATGCAGAGACAGAGTAGAGCTAACCCCAGTTTATGTAGCACTAGGGTGAACTAACTCCACACCTCAGAGCTCTGAGGTGGCACTAACTCCAATGTATGCAGAGATAGAGTAGAGCTAATCCCCAGTCTATGCAGGTCTAGTGTGAACTAACTCCACATCTGAGGGCTGCTGGGGTGGCACCAACTCCAATGCACGCAGAGATAGAGTAGAGCTACCTGCAGTCTATGCAGCACTAGGGTGAAATAAATCTACATCTCAGGGCTACTAGAGTGGCACTAACTCCAATGCATGCAGAGACAGCGTTCAGCTAACCCCAGTCTATGCATCCCTAGGGTGAAATAACTCCACATCTGAAGGCTGCTAGGGTGGCACTAACTCCAATGCATGCAGAGATAGAGTAGAGCTAACCCCAGTCTATGCAGCACTAAGGTGAACTAGCTCCACATCAGAGGGCTGCTGGGGGGTCACTAACTCTAATTCATGCAGAGATAGAGTAGAGCTAACCCCAGTCTATGCAGCACTAGGGTGAACTAGCTCCACGTCCGAGGACTGCTGGGGTTTCACTAACTCCAATTCATGCAGAGATAGAGTAGAGCTAACCCCAGTCTATGCAGCACTAGGGTGAACTATCTCCACACCTCAGAGTTGCTAGGGTGGAACTAACTCCAATGCATGCAGAGATAGAGTAGAGCTAACCCCAGTCTATGCAGCACTAAGGTGAACTAGCTCCACATCTGAGGGCTGCTGGGGTGTCACTAACTCTAATTCATGCAGAGATAGAGTAGAGCTAACCCCAGTCTATGCAGCACTAGGGTGAACTAGCTCCACGTCTGAGGACTGCTGGGGTGTCACTAACTCCAATTCATGCAGAGATAGAGTAGAGCTAACCCCAGTCTATGCAGCACTAGGGTGAACTAACTTCACATGTCAGGGCTGTTGGGGTGGCACTAACTGCAATGCATGCATAGATAGAGTAGAGCTAACCCCAGTCTATGCGGCACTAGGGTGAACTATCTCCACACCTCAGGGTTGCTAGGGTGTCACTAACTCCAATTCATGAGGAAACAAGAGTAGAGATAACCCCAGTCTATGCAGCACTAGGGTGAACTAAAAGCACATCTCAGGGCTGCTAGGGTGACACTAACTCCAATGCATGCAGAGATAGAGTAGCGCTAACCCCAGTCTATGCAGCACTAGGGTGAACTAACTCCACATCTCAGGGCTGCTAGGGTGGAACTAACTCCAATTCATGCAGAGATAGAGTAGAGCTAACCCCAGTCTATGCAGCACTAGGGTGAACTAACTTCACATCTCAGGGCTGTTGGGGTGGCACTAACTGGAATGCATGCATAGATAGAGTAGAGCTAACCCCAGGCTATGCGGCACTAGGGTGATCTATCTCCACATCTCAGGGCTGCTGGGGTGGAACTAACTCCAATTCATGCAGAGATAGAGTAGAGCTATCCCCAGTCTATGCAGCACTAGGGTGAACTAACTTCACATCTCAGGGCTTTTGGTGGTGGCACTAACTGGAATGCATGCATAGATAGAGTAGAGCTAACCCCAGTCTATGCAGCACTAGGGTGAACTAACTCCACATCTGAGGGCTGCTGGGGTGGCACCAACTCCAATGCATGCAGAGATAGAGTAGAGCTATCCGCAGTCCATCTAGCACTAGGGCAAAATAACTCCACATCTCAGCGCTGCTAGAGTGGCACGAACTCCAATGAATGCATAGATAGAGTAGAGCTAACCCCAGTCTTTGCAGCACAAGGGTGAACTGACTCCACATCTGAGGGCTGCTGGGGTGGCACTAACTCCAATGCATGCAGGGACAGAGTAGAGCTAACCCCCGTCTATGTAGCACTTGGGTGAACTAACTCCACACCTCAGAGCTGCTGGGGTGGAACCAACCCCATTGCATGCAGAGATAGAGTAGAGCTAACCCCAGTCTATGCAGTACTAGGGTGAACTAACTCCACATCTGAGGGCTGCTGGGGTGGCACTAACTCTAATTCATGCAAAGATACACTAGAGCTAACCCCAGTCTATGCAGCACTAGTGTGAACTAACTCCACATCTGAAGGCTGCTGGGATGGCACCAACTCCAGTGCACACAGAGATAGAGTAGAGCTACCTGCCGTCTATGTAGCATTAGGGTGAGCTAACACCACATCTCAAGGCTGCTGGGGTGGCACTAACTCTAGTGCATGCAGAGATAGAGTAGACCTAACCCCAGTCCATGCAGCACTAGGGTGATCTAGCTCCACATCTGAGGGCTGCTGGGGTGTCACTAACTCTAATTCATGCAGAGATAGAGTAGAGCTAACCCCAGTCTATGTACCACCAGGGTGAACTAACTCCACATCTGAGGGCTGCTACGGTGGCACTAAATCCAATGCATGCCGAGATAGAGTAGAGCTAACCCCAGTCTATGCAGTGCTAGGGTGAACTAACTACACATCCGAGGGCTGCTGGGGTGGCACTAACTCTAATTCATGGAAAGATACACTAGAGCTAACCCCAGTCTCTGCAGCACTAGTGTGAACTAACTCCACATCTGAGGGCTGCTGGGGTGGCACCAACTCCAATACATGCTGAGATAGCGTAGAGCTACCTGCAGTCTATGCAGCACTAGGGTGAAATAACTCTACATCTCAAGGCTACTAGAGTGGCACTAACTCCAAATCATGCAGAGATAGAGTTCAGCTAACCCCAGTCTATGCAGCCCTAGGGTGAAATAACTCCATATCTGAAGACTGCTAGGGTGGCACTAACTCCAATGTATGCAGAGATAGAGTAGAGCTAACCCCAGTCTATGCAGCACTAGGGTGAACTAGCTCCACATCTGAGGACTGCTGGCGTGTCACTAACTCCAATTCATGCAGAGATAGAGTAGAGTTAACCTCAGTCTATGCAGAACTAGGGTGAACTAACTCTACATCTCAGGGTTGCTAGGGTGTCACTAACTCCAATTCATGCAGAAATAAGAGTAGAGATAACCACAGTCTATGCAGCACCAGGGCGAATTAACTGCACATCTCAGGGCTGCTAGGGTGACACTAACTCCAACGCATGCAGAGATAGAGTACAGCTAACCTCAGTCTTTGCAGCACTAGGGTGAACTAACTGCACATCTCAGGGCTGCTAGGGTGACACTAACTCCAATTCATGCAGAGATAGAGAGCTAACCCCAGTCTATGCAGCACTAGGGTGATCTAACGTCACATCTCAGGGCTGTTTGGGTAGCACTAACTGCAATTCATGCATAGATAGAGTAGAGCTAACCCCAGTCTATGCAGCACTAGGATGACCTAACTCCACATCTCAGGGCTGCTGGGGTGGCACTAACTCCATTGCATGCAGAGATAGAGTTGAGCTAACCCCAGTCTATGCAGCACGAGGGTGAACTGACTCCACATCCCAGGGCTGCTGGGGTGGCACCAACTCCAATGCATGCAGAGATAGAGTAGAGCTAACCGCAGTCCATGCAGCACTAGGGTGAAATAACTCCACATCTCAGGGCTGCTAGGGTGGCACAAACTCCAATGAATGCATAGATAGAGTAGTGCTAACCCCAGTCTATGTAGCACTAGGGTGAACTAACTCCACATCTCAGGGCTGCTGGGGTGGCACTAACTCCAATGCATGCAGAGATAGAGTAGAGCTAACCCCAGTCTATGCAGCACTAGGGTGAACTATCTCCACATCTCAGGGCTTCTGGGGTGGCACTAACTCCAATGCATGCAGAGATAGAGTAGACCTAACCCCAGTCTATGCAGCACAAGGGTTAACTGACTCCACATCCCAGGGATGCTGGGGTGGCACTAACTCCAATGCATGCAGAGATAGAGTAGAGCTGACCCCCAGTCTATGTAGCACTAGGGTGATCTAACTCCACATCGCAGGGCTGCTAGGGTGTCACTAACTCTAATTCATGCAGAGATAGAGTAGAGCTAACCCCAGTCTATGTACCTCCAGGATGAACTAACTCCACATCTGAGGACTACTGGGGTGGCACTAAATCCAATGCATGCAGAGATAGAGTAGAGCTAACCCCAGTCTTTGTAGCACTACGGTGAGCTAACTCCACATCTGAGGGCTGCTGGGGTGGCACCAACTCCAATGCATGCAGAGATAAAGTAGAGCTAACCCCAGTCTATGCAGCACTAAGGTGAACTAACTCCTCATCTGAGGGCTGCTGGGGTGGCACCAACTCCAATGGATGCAGAGATAAAGTAGAGCTAATCCCAGTCTATGTAGCACTAGGGTGAACTAACTCCACACCTCAGAGCTGCTGGGGTGGCACCAACTCCAATGCATGCAGAGATAAAGTAGAGCTAACCCCAGTCTATGTAGCACCAGGGTGAGCTAACTCCACATCTCAGGGCTGCTGGGGTGGCACTAACTCCAATGCATGCAGAGACAGAGTAGAGCTAACCCCAGTCTATGTAGCACTAGGGTGAACTAACTCCACACCTCAGAGCTGCTGGGGTGGCAATAACTCCAACGTATGCAGAGATAGAGTAGAGCTAACCCCAGTCTATGTAGCACTAGGGTGAACTAACTCCACACCTCAGAGCTGCTGGGGTGGCACTAACTCCAATGTATGCAGAGACAGAGTTCAGCTAACCCCAGTCTATGCAGCCCTAGGGTGAAATAACTCCACATCTGAGGGCTGCTAGGGTGGCACTAACTCCAATGCATGCAGAGATAGAGTAGAGCTAACCCCAGTCTATGCAGCACTAAGGTGAACTAGCTCCACATCTGAGGGCTGCTGGGGTGTCACTAACTCTAATTCATGCAGAGACAGAGTAGAGCTAACCCCAGTCTATGCAGCCCTAGGGTGAAATAACTCCACATCTGAAGGCTGCTAGGGTGGCACTAACTCCAATGCATGCAGAGATAGAGTAGAGCTAACCCCAGTCTATGCAGCACTAGGGAGAACTAACAGCACATCTCAGGGCTGCTAGGGTGACACTAACTCCAATGCATGCAGAGATAGAGTAGAACTAACCCCAGTCTATGCAGCACTAGGGTGAACTAACTCCACATCTAAGGGCTGCTAGGGTGGCACTAACTCCAATTCATGCAGAGATAGAGTAGAGCTAACCCCAGTCTATGCAGCACTAGGGTGAACTAACTTCACATGCCAGGGCTGTTGCGGTGGCACTAACTGCAATGCATGCATAGATAGAGTAGAGCTAACCCCAGTCTATGCGGCACTAGGGTGAAATAACTCCACATCTGAAAGCTGCTAGGGTGGCACCAACTCCAATGCATGCAGAGATAGAGTAGAGCTAACCCCAGTCTATGCAGCACTAGGGTGAACTAGCTCCACGTCCGAGGACTGCTGGGGTTTCACTAACTCCAATTCATGCAGAGATAGAGTAGAGCTAACCCCAGTCTATGCAGCACTAGGGTGAACTATCTCCACACCTCAGAGTTGCTAGGGTGGAACTAACTCCAATGCATGCAGAGATAGAGTAGAGCTAACCCCAGTCTATGCAGCACTAAGGTGAACTAGCTCCACATCTGAGGGCTGCTGGGGTGTCACTAACTCTAATTCATGCAGAGATAGAGTAGAGCTAACCCCAGTCTATGCAGCACTAGGGTGGACTAGCTCCACGTCTGAGGACTGCTGGGGTGTCACTAACTCCAATTCATGCAGAGATAGAGTAGAGATAACCCCAGTCTATGCAGCACTAGGGTGAACTAACATCACATCTCAGGGCTGCTAGGGTGACACTAACTCCAATGCATGCAGAGATAGAGTAGAACTAACCCCAGTCTATGCAGCACTAGGGTGAACTAACTCCACATCTAAGGGCTGCTAGGGTGGCACTAACTCCAATTCATGCAGAGATAGAGTAGAGCTAACCCCAGTCTATGCAGCACTAGGGTGAACTAACTTCACATGTCAGGGCTGTTGGGGTGGCACTAACTGCAATGCATGCATAGATAGAGTAGAGCTAACCCCAGTCTATGCGGCACTAGGATGAACTATCTCCACACCTCAGGGTTGCTAGGGTGTCACTAACTCCAATTCATGAGGAAACAAGAGTAGAGATAACCCCAGTCTATGCAGCACTAGGGTGAACTAAAAGCACATCTCAGGGCTGCTAGGGTGACACTAACTCCAATGCATGCAGAGATAGAGTAGCGCTAACCCCAGTCTATGCAGCACTAGGGTGAACTAACTCCACATCTCAGGGCTGCTAGGGTGGCACTAACTCCAATTCATGCAGAGATAGAGTAGAGCTAACCCCAGTCTATGCAGCACTAGGGTGAACTAACTTCACATGTCAGGGCTGTTGGGGTGGCACTAACTGCAATGCATGCATAGATAGAGTAGAGCTAACCCCAGTCTATGCGGCACTAGGGTGAACTATCTCCACACCTCAGGGTTGCTAGGGTGTCACTAACTCCAATTCATGAGGAAACAAGAGTAGAGATAACCCCAGTCTATGCAGCACTAGGGTGAACTAAAAGCACATCTCAGGGCTGCTAGGGTGACACTAACTCCAATGCATGCAGAGATAGAGTAGCGCTAACCCCAGTCTATGCAGCACTAGGGTGAACTAACTCCACATCTCAGGGCTGCTAGGGTGGAACTAACTCCAATTCATGCAGAGATAGAGTAGAGCTAACCCCAGTCTATGCAGCACTAGGGTGAACTAACTTCACATCTCAGGGCTGTTGGGGTGGCACTAACTGGAATGCATGCATAGATAGAGTAGAGCTAACCCCAGGCTATGCGGCACTAGGGTGATCTATCTCCACATCTCAGGGCTGCTGGGGTGACACTAACTCAATTCCATGCAGAGATAGAGTAGAGCTAACCCCAGTCTATGCAGCACTAGGGTTAACTAAACCCACATCTGAGGGCTGCTGGGGTGGCACTAACTCCAATTCATGCATAGATAGTGTAGAGCTAACCCCAGTCTATGCAGCACTAGGGTGAACTAACTCCACATCTGAGGGCTGCTGGGGCGGCACCAACTCCAATGCATGCAGAGATAGAGTAGAGCTATCCGCAGTCCATCTAGCACTAGGGTGAAATAACTCCACATCTCAGGGCTGCTAGAGTGGCACGAACTCCAATGAATGCATAGATAGAGTAGAGATAACCCCAGTCTACGCAGCACTAGGGTGAACTAACTCCACATCTCAGGGCTGCTGGGGTGGCACTAACTCCAATGCATGCAGAGATAGAGTAGCGCTAACTCCAGTCTATGCAGCACTAGGGTGAACTAACTCCACTTCTCAGGGCTTCTGGGGTGGCAGTTACTCCCATGCATGCAGAGATAGAGTAGAGCTAACCCCAGTCTTTGCAGCACAAGGGTGAACTGACTCCACATCTCAGGGCTGCTGCGGTGGCACTAACTCCAATGAATGCAGAGATAGAATAGAGCTTACTCCCATACTCCCAGTCCATGCAGCACTAGGGTGATCTAGCTCCACAACTCAGGGCTTCTGGGGTGGCACTTACTCCAATGCATGCAGAGATAGAGTAGAGCTAACCCCAGTTCATGCAGCACTAGGGTGATCTAGCTCCACATCTGAGGGCTGCTGGGGTGTCACTAACAATAATTCATGCAGAGATAGAGTAGAGTTAACCCCAGTCTATGTACCACCAGGGTGAACTAATTCCACATCTGAGGGCTGTTAGGGTAGCACTAAATCCAATGCATGCAGAGATAGAGTAGAGCTAACCCCAGTCTGTGTAGCACTAGGGTGAGCTAACTCCACACCTCAGAGCTGCTGGGGTGTCACCAACTCCATTTCATGCAGAGATAGAGTAGAGCTAACCCCAGTCTATGCAGTACTAGGGTGAACTAACTCCACATATGAGGGCTGTTGGGGTGGCACTAACTCTAATTCATGCAAAGATACACTAGAGCTAACCCCAGTCTATGCAGCACTAGTGTGAACTAACTCCACATCTGAAGGCTGCTGGGGTGGCACCAACTCCAGTGCACGCAGAGATAGAGTAGAGCTACCTGCCGTCTATGTAGCATTAGGATGATCACACCACATCTCAGGGCTGCTGGGGTGGCACTAACTCTAGTGCATGCAGAGATAGAGTAGACCTAACCCCAGTCCATGCAGCACTAGGGTGATCTAGCTCCTCATCTGAGGGCTCCTGGGGTGTCACTAACTCTAATTCATGCAGAGATAGAGTAGAGCTAACCCCAGTCTATGTACCACCAGGGTGAACTAACTCACCATCTGAGGGCTGCTAGGTTGGCACTAAATCCAATGCATGCAGAGATAAAGTAGAGCTAACCCCAGTCTGTGTAGCACTACGGTGAGGTAACTCGCTAACTCCACATCTGAGGGCTGCTGGGGTGGCACCAACTCCATTTCATGCAGAGATAGAGTAGAGCTAACCCCAGTCTTTGTAGCACTACGGTGAGCTAACTCCACATCTGAGGGCTGCTGGGGTGGCACCAACTCCAATGCATGCAGAGATAAAGTAGAGCTAACCCCAGTCTATGCAGCACTAAGGTGAACTAACTCCTCATCTGAGGGCTGCTGGGGTGGCACCAACTCCAATGGATGCAGAGATAAAGTAGAGCTAATCCCAGTCTATGTAGCACTAGGGTGAACTAACTCCACACCTCAGAGCTGCTGGGGTGGCACCAACTCCAATGCATGCAGAGATAAAGTAGAGCTAACCCCAGTCTATGTAGCACCAGGGTGAGCTAACTCCACATCTCAGGGCTGCTGGGGTGGCACTAACTCCAATGCATGCAGAGACAGAGTAGAGCTAACCCCAGTCTATGTAGCACTAGGGTGAACTAACTCCACACCTCAGAGCTGCTGGGGTGGCAATAACTCCAACGTATGCAGAGATAGAGTAGAGCTAACCCCAGTCTATGTAGCACTAGGGTGAACTAACTCCACACCTCAGAGCTGCTGGGGTGGCACTAACTCCAATGTATGCAGAGACAGAGTTCAGCTAACCCCAGTCTATGCAGCCCTAGGGTGAAATAACTCCACATCTGAGGGCTGCTAGGGTGGCACTAACTCCAATGCATGCAGAGATAGAGTAGAGCTAACCCCAGTCTATGCAGCACTAAGGTGAACTAGCTCCACATCTGAGGGCTGCTGGGGTGTCACTAACTCTAATTCATGCAGAGACAGAGTAGAGCTAACCCCAGTCTATGCAGCCCTAGGGTGAAATAACTCCACATCTGAAGGCTGCTAGGGTGGCACTAACTCCAATGCATGCAGAGATAGAGTAGAGCTAACCCCAGTCTATGCAGCACTAGGGAGAACTAACAGCACATCTCAGGGCTGCTAGGGTGACACTAACTCCAATGCATGCAGAGATAGAGTAGAACTAACCCCAGTCTATGCAGCACTAGGGTGAACTAACTCCACATCTAAGGGCTGCTAGGGTGGCACTAACTCCAATTCATGCAGAGATAGAGTAGAGCTAACCCCAGTCTATGCAGCACTAGGGTGAACTAACTTCACATGCCAGGGCTGTTGCGGTGGCACTAACTGCAATGCATGCATAGATAGAGTAGAGCTAACCCCAGTCTATGCGGCACTAGGGTGAAATAACTCCACATCTGAAAGCTGCTAGGGTGGCACCAACTCCAATGCATGCAGAGATAGAGTAGAGCTAACCCCAGTCTATGCAGCACTAGGGTGAACTAGCTCCACGTCCGAGGACTGCTGGGATTTCACTAACTCCAATTCATGCAGAGATAGAGTAGAGCTAACCCCAGTCTATGCAGCACTAGGGTGAACTATCTCCACACCTCAGAGTTGCTAGGGTGGAACTAACTCCAATGCATGCAGAGATAGAGTAGAGCTAACCCCAGTCTATGCAGCACTAAGGTGAACTAGCTCCACATCTGAGGGCTGCTGGGGTGTCACTAACTCTAATTCATGCAGAGATAGAGTAGAGCTAACCCCAGTCTATGCAGCACTAGGGTGGACTAGCTCCACGTCTGAGGACTGCTGGGGTGTCACTAACTCCAATTCATGCAGAGATAGAGTAGAGATAACCCCAGTCTATGCAGCACTAGGGTGAACTAACATCACATCTCAGGGCTGCTAGGGTGACACTAACTCCAATGCATGCAGAGATAGAGTAGAACTAACCCCAGTCTATGCAGCACTAGGGTGAACTAACTCCACATCTAAGGGCTGCTAGGGTGGCACTAACTCCAATTCATGCAGAGATAGAGTAGAGCTAACCCCAGTCTATGCAGCACTAGGGTGAACTAACTTCACATGTCAGGGCTGTTGGGGTGGCACTAACTGCAATGCATGCATAGATAGAGTAGAGCTAACCCCAGTCTATGCGGCACTAGGATGAACTATCTCCACACCTCAGGGTTGCTAGGGTGTCACTAACTCCAATTCATGAGGAAACAAGAGTAGAGATAACCCCAGTCTATGCAGCACTAGGGTGAACTAAAAGCACATCTCAGGGCTGCTAGGGTGACACTAACTCCAATGCATGCAGAGATAGAGTAGCGCTAACCCCAGTCTATGCAGCACTAGGGTGAACTAACTCCACATCTCAGGGCTGCTAGGGTGGCACTAACTCCAATTCATGCAGAGATAGAGTAGAGCTAACCCCAGTCTATGCAGCACTAGGGTGAACTAACTTCACATGTCAGGGCTGTTGGGGTGGCACTAACTGCAATGCATGCATAGATAGAGTAGAGCTAACCCCAGTCTATGCGGCACTAGGGTGAACTATCTCCACACCTCAGGGTTGCTAGGGTGTCACTAACTCCAATTCATGAGGAAACAAGAGTAGAGATAACCCCAGTCTATGCAGCACTAGGGTGAACTAAAAGCACATCTCAGGGCTGCTAGGGTGACACTAACTCCAATGCATGCAGAGATAGAGTAGCGCTAACCCCAGTCTATGCAGCACTAGGGTGAACTAACTCCACATCTCAGGGCTGCTAGGGTGGAACTAACTCCAATTCATGCAGAGATAGAGTAGAGCTAACCCCAGTCTATGCAGCACTAGGGTGAACTAACTTCACATCTCAGGGCTGTTGGGGTGGCACTAACTGGAATGCATGCATAGATAGAGTAGAGCTAACCCCAGGCTATGCGGCACTAGGGTGATCTATCTCCACATCTCAGGGCTGCTGGGGTGACACTAACTCAATTCCATGCAGAGATAGAGTAGAGCTAACCCCAGTCTATGCAGCACTAGGGTTAACTAAACCCACATCTGAGGGCTGCTGGGGTGGCACTAACTCCAATTCATGCATAGATAGTGTAGAGCTAACCCCAGTCTATGCAGCACTAGGGTGAACTAACTCCACATCTGAGGGCTGCTGGGGCGGCACCAACTCCAATGCATGCAGAGATAGAGTAGAGCTATCCGCAGTCCATCTAGCACTAGGGTGAAATAACTCCACATCTCAGGGCTGCTAGAGTGGCACGAACTCCAATGAATGCATAGATAGAGTAGAGATAACCCCAGTCTACGCAGCACTAGGGTGAACTAACTCCACATCTCAGGGCTGCTGGGGTGGCACTAACTCCAATGCATGCAGAGATAGAGTAGCGCTAACTCCAGTCTATGCAGCACTAGGGTGAACTAACTCCACTTCTCAGGGCTTCTGGGGTGGCAGTTACTCCCATGCATGCAGAGATAGAGTAGAGCTAACCCCAGTCTTTGCAGCACAAGGGTGAACTGACTCCACATCTCAGGGCTGCTGCGGTGGCACTAACTCCAATGAATGCAGAGATAGAATAGAGCTTACTCCCATACTCCCAGTCCATGCAGCACTAGGGTGATCTAGCTCCACAACTCAGGGCTTCTGGGGTGGCACTTACTCCAATGCATGCAGAGATAGAGTAGAGCTAACCCCAGTTCATGCAGCACTAGGGTGATCTAGCTCCACATCTGAGGGCTGCTGGGGTGTCACTAACAATAATTCATGCAGAGATAGAGTAGAGTTAACCCCAGTCTATGTACCACCAGGGTGAACTAATTCCACATCTGAGGGCTGTTAGGGTAGCACTAAATCCAATGCATGCAGAGATAGAGTAGAGCTAACCCCAGTCTGTGTAGCACTAGGGTGAGCTAACTCCACACCTCAGAGCTGCTGGGGTGTCACCAACTCCATTTCATGCAGAGATAGAGTAGAGCTAACCCCAGTCTATGCAGTACTAGGGTGAACTAACTCCACATATGAGGGCTGTTGGGGTGGCACTAACTCTAATTCATGCAAAGATACACTAGAGCTAACCCCAGTCTATGCAGCACTAGTGTGAACTAACTCCACATCTGAAGGCTGCTGGGGTGGCACCAACTCCAGTGCACGCAGAGATAGAGTAGAGCTACCTGCCGTCTATGTAGCATTAGGATGATCACACCACATCTCAGGGCTGCTGGGGTGGCACTAACTCTAGTGCATGCAGAGATAGAGTAGACCTAACCCCAGTCCATGCAGCACTAGGGTGATCTAGCTCCTCATCTGAGGGCTCCTGGGGTGTCACTAACTCTAATTCATGCAGAGATAGAGTAGAGCTAACCCCAGTCTATGTACCACCAGGGTGAACTAACTCACCATCTGAGGGCTGCTAGGTTGGCACTAAATCCAATGCATGCAGAGATAAAGTAGAGCTAACCCCAGTCTGTGTAGCACTACGGTGAGGTAACTCGCTAACTCCACATCTGAGGGCTGCTGGGGTGGCACCAACTCCATTTCATGCAGAGATAGAGTAGAGCTAACCCCAGTCTTTGTAGCACTACGGTGAGCTAACTCCACATCTGAGGGCTGCTGGGGTGGCACCAACTCCAATGCATGCAGAGATAAAGTAGAGCTAACCCCAGTCTATGCAGCACTAAGGTGAACTAACTCCTCATCTGAGGGCTGCTGGGGTGGCACCAACTCCAATGGATGCAGAGATAAAGTAGAGCTAATCCCAGTCTATGTAGCACTAGGGTGAACTAACTCCACACCTCAGAGCTGCTGGGGTGGCACCAACTCCAATGCATGCAGAGATAAAGTAGAGCTAACCCCAGTCTATGTAGCACCAGGGTGAGCTAACTCCACATCTCAGGGCTGCTGGGGTGGCACTAACTCCAATGCATGCAGAGACAGAGTAGAGCTAACCCCAGTCTATGTAGCACTAGGGTGAACTAACTCCACACCTCAGAGCTGCTGGGGTGGCAATAACTCCAACGTATGCAGAGATAGAGTAGAGCTAACCCCAGTCTATGTAGCACTAGGGTGAACTAACTCCACACCTCAGAGCTGCTGGGGTGGCACTAACTCCAATGTATGCAGAGACAGAGTTCAGCTAACCCCAGTCTATGCAGCCCTAGGGTGAAATAACTCCACATCTGAGGGCTGCTAGGGTGGCACTAACTCCAATGCATGCAGAGATAGAGTAGAGCTAACCCCAGTCTATGCAGCACTAAGGTGAACTAGCTCCACATCTGAGGGCTGCTGGGGTGTCACTAACTCTAATTCATGCAGAGACAGAGTAGAGCTAACCCCAGTCTATGCAGCCCTAGGGTGAAATAACTCCACATCTGAAGGCTGCTAGGGTGGCACTAACTCCAATGCATGCAGAGATAGAGTAGAGCTAACCCCAGTCTATGCAGCACTAGGGAGAACTAACAGCACATCTCAGGGCTGCTAGGGTGACACTAACTCCAATGCATGCAGAGATAGAGTAGAACTAACCCCAGTCTATGCAGCACTAGGGTGAACTAACTCCACATCTAAGGGCTGCTAGGGTGGCACTAACTCCAATTCATGCAGAGATAGAGTAGAGCTAACCCCAGTCTATGCAGCACTAGGGTGAACTAACTTCACATGCCAGGGCTGTTGCGGTGGCACTAACTGCAATGCATGCATAGATAGAGTAGAGCTAACCCCAGTCTATGCGGCACTAGGGTGAAATAACTCCACATCTGAAAGCTGCTAGGGTGGCACCAACTCCAATGCATGCAGAGATAGAGTAGAGCTAACCCCAGTCTATGCAGCACTAGGGTGAACTAGCTCCACGTCCGAGGACTGCTGGGATTTCACTAACTCCAATTCATGCAGAGATAGAGTAGAGCTAACCCCAGTCTATGCAGCACTAGGGTGAACTATCTCCACACCTCAGAGTTGCTAGGGTGGAACTAACTCCAATGCATGCAGAGATAGAGTAGAGCTAACCCCAGTCTATGCAGCACTAAGGTGAACTAGCTCCACATCTGAGGGCTGCTGGGGTGTCACTAACTCTAATTCATGCAGAGATAGAGTAGAGCTAACCCCAGTCTATGCAGCACTAGGGTGGACTAGCTCCACGTCTGAGGACTGCTGGGGTGTCACTAACTCCAATTCATGCAGAGATAGAGTAGAGATAACCCCAGTCTATGCAGCACTAGGGTGAACTAACATCACATCTCAGGGCTGCTAGGGTGACACTAACTCCAATGCATGCAGAGATAGAGTAGAACTAACCCCAGTCTATGCAGCACTAGGGTGAACTAACTCCACATCTAAGGGCTGCTAGGGTGGCACTAACTCCAATTCATGCAGAGATAGAGTAGAGCTAACCCCAGTCTATGCAGCACTAGGGTGAACTAACTTCACATGTCAGGGCTGTTGGGGTGGCACTAACTGCAATGCATGCATAGATAGAGTAGAGCTAACCCCAGTCTATGCGGCACTAGGATGAACTATCTCCACACCTCAGGGTTGCTAGGGTGTCACTAACTCCAATTCATGAGGAAACAAGAGTAGAGATAACCCCAGTCTATGCAGCACTAGGGTGAACTAAAAGCACATCTCAGGGCTGCTAGGGTGACACTAACTCCAATGCATGCAGAGATAGAGTAGCGCTAACCCCAGTCTATGCAGCACTAGGGTGAACTAACTCCACATCTCAGGGCTGCTAGGGTGGCACTAACTCCAATTCATGCAGAGATAGAGTAGAGCTAACCCCAGTCTATGCAGCACTAGGGTGAACTAACTTCACATGTCAGGGCTGTTGGGGTGGCACTAACTGCAATGCATGCATAGATAGAGTAGAGCTAACCCCAGTCTATGCGGCACTAGGGTGAACTATCTCCACACCTCAGGGTTGCTAGGGTGTCACTAACTCCAATTCATGAGGAAACAAGAGTAGAGATAACCCCAGTCTATGCAGCACTAGGGTGAACTAAAAGCACATCTCAGGGCTGCTAGGGTGACACTAACTCCAATGCATGCAGAGATAGAGTAGCGCTAACCCCAGTCTATGCAGCACTAGGGTGAACTAACTCCACATCTCAGGGCTGCTAGGGTGGAACTAACTCCAATTCATGCAGAGATAGAGTAGAGCTAACCCCAGTCTATGCAGCACTAGGGTGAACTAACTTCACATCTCAGGGCTGTTGGGGTGGCACTAACTGGAATGCATGCATAGATAGAGTAGAGCTAACCCCAGGCTATGCGGCACTAGGGTGATCTATCTCCACATCTCAGGGCTGCTGGGGTGACACTAACTCAATTCCATGCAGAGATAGAGTAGAGCTAACCCCAGTCTATGCAGCACTAGGGTTAACTAAACCCACATCTGAGGGCTGCTGGGGTGGCACTAACTCCAATTCATGCATAGATAGTGTAGAGCTAACCCCAGTCTATGCAGCACTAGGGTGAACTAACTCCACATCTGAGGGCTGCTGGGGCGGCACCAACTCCAATGCATGCAGAGATAGAGTAGAGCTATCCGCAGTCCATCTAGCACTAGGGTGAAATAACTCCACATCTCAGGGCTGCTAGAGTGGCACGAACTCCAATGAATGCATAGATAGAGTAGAGATAACCCCAGTCTACGCAGCACTAGGGTGAACTAACTCCACATCTCAGGGCTGCTGGGGTGGCACTAACTCCAATGCATGCAGAGATAGAGTAGCGCTAACTCCAGTCTATGCAGCACTAGGGTGAACTAACTCCACTTCTCAGGGCTTCTGGGGTGGCAGTTACTCCCATGCATGCAGAGATAGAGTAGAGCTAACCCCAGTCTTTGCAGCACAAGGGTGAACTGACTCCACATCTCAGGGCTGCTGCGGTGGCACTAACTCCAATGAATGCAGAGATAGAATAGAGCTTACTCCCATACTCCCAGTCCATGCAGCACTAGGGTGATCTAGCTCCACAACTCAGGGCTTCTGGGGTGGCACTTACTCCAATGCATGCAGAGATAGAGTAGAGCTAACCCCAGTTCATGCAGCACTAGGGTGATCTAGCTCCACATCTGAGGGCTGCTGGGGTGTCACTAACAATAATTCATGCAGAGATAGAGTAGAGTTAACCCCAGTCTATGTACCACCAGGGTGAACTAATTCCACATCTGAGGGCTGTTAGGGTAGCACTAAATCCAATGCATGCAGAGATAGAGTAGAGCTAACCCCAGTCTGTGTAGCACTAGGGTGAGCTAACTCCACACCTCAGAGCTGCTGGGGTGTCACCAACTCCATTTCATGCAGAGATAGAGTAGAGCTAACCCCAGTCTATGCAGTACTAGGGTGAACTAACTCCACATATGAGGGCTGTTGGGGTGGCACTAACTCTAATTCATGCAAAGATACACTAGAGCTAACCCCAGTCTATGCAGCACTAGTGTGAACTAACTCCACATCTGAAGGCTGCTGGGGTGGCACCAACTCCAGTGCACGCAGAGATAGAGTAGAGCTACCTGCCGTCTATGTAGCATTAGGATGATCACACCACATCTCAGGGCTGCTGGGGTGGCACTAACTCTAGTGCATGCAGAGATAGAGTAGACCTAACCCCAGTCCATGCAGCACTAGGGTGATCTAGCTCCTCATCTGAGGGCTCCTGGGGTGTCACTAACTCTAATTCATGCAGAGATAGAGTAGAGCTAACCCCAGTCTATGTACCACCAGGGTGAACTAACTCACCATCTGAGGGCTGCTAGGTTGGCACTAAATCCAATGCATGCAGAGATAAAGTAGAGCTAACCCCAGTCTGTGTAGCACTACGGTGAGGTAACTCGCTAACTCCACATCTGAGGGCTGCTGGGGTGGCACCAACTCCATTTCATGCAGAGATAGAGTAGAGCTAACCCCAGTCTATGCAGTACTAGGGTGAACTAACTCCACATATGAGGGCTGCTGGGGTGGCACTAACTCTAATTCATGCAAAGATACACTAGAGCTAACCCCAGTCTATGCAGCACTAGTGTGAACTAACTCCACATCTGAAGGCTGCTGGGGTGGCACCAACTCCAGTGCACGCAGAGATAGAGTAGAGCTACCTGCTGTCTATGTAGCATTAGGGTGAGCACACCACATCTCAGGGCTGCTGGGGTGGCACTAACTCTAGTGCATGCAGAGATAGAGTAGACCTAACCCCAGTCCATGCAGCACTAGGGTGATCTAGCTCCTCATCTGAGGGCTCCTGGGGTGTCACTAACTCTAATTCATGCAGTGATAGAGTAGAGCTAACCCCAGTCTATGTACCACCAGGGTGAACTAACTCACCATCTGAGGGCTGCTAGGGTGGCACTAAATCCAATGCATGCAGAGATAAAGTAGAGCTAACCCCAGTCTGTGTAGCACTAGGGTGAGGTAACTCGCTAACTCCACATCTGAGGGCTGCTGGGGTGGCACCAACTCCAATGCATGCAGAGATAAAGTAGAGCTAACCCCAGTCTATGTAGCACCAGGGTGAGCTAACTCCACATCTCAGGGCTGCTGGGGTGGCACTAACTTCAATGCATGCCGAGATAGAGTAGAGCTAACCCCAGTCTATCCAGCACTAGTGTGAACTAACTCCACATCTGAGGGCTGCTGGGGTGGCACCAACTCCAATACATGCAGAGATAGCGTAGAGCTACCTGCAGTCTATGCAGCACTAGGGTGAAATAACTCTACATCTCAAGGCTACTAGAGTGGCACTAACTCCAATGCATGCAGAGATAGAGTTCAGCTAACCCCAGTCTAAGCAGCCCTAGGGTGAAATAACTCCATATCTGAAGGCTGCTAGGGTGGCACTAACTCCAATGTATGCAGAGATAGAGTAGAGATAACCCCAGTCTATGCAGCACTAGGGTGAACTAGCTCCACATCTGAGGACTGTCACTAACTCCAATTCATGCAGAGATAGAGTAGAGTTAACCCCAGTCTATGCAGAACTAGGGTGAACTAACTCTACATCTCAGGGTTGCTAAGGTGTCACTAACATCAATTCATGCAGAAATAAGAGTAGAGATAACCCCAGTCGATGCAGCACCAGGGCGAATTAACTGCACATCTCAGGGCTGCTAGGGTGACACTAACTCCAATGCATGCAGAGATAGAGTACAGCTAACCTCAGTCTTTGCAGCACTAGGGTGAACTAACTCCACATCTCAGGGCTGCTAGGGTGGTACTAACTCCAATTCATGCAGAGATAGAGTAGAGCTAACCCCAGTCTATGCAGCACTAGGGTGATCTGACGTCACATCTCAGGGCTGTTTGGGTGGCACTAACTGCAATTCATGCATAGATAGAGTAGAGCTAACCCCAGTCTATGCAGCACTAGGATGACCTAACTCCACCTCTCAGGGCTGCTGGGGTGGCACTAACTCCATTGCATGCAGAGATAGAGTTGAGCTAACCCCAGTCTATGCAGAACGAGGGTGAACTGACTCCACATCCCAGGGCTGCTGGGGTGGCACCAACTCCAATGCATGCAGGGATAGAGTAGAGCTAACCACAGTCCATGCAGCACTAGGGTGAAATAACTCCACATCACAGGGCTGCTAGGGTGGCACGAACTCCAATGAATGCATAGATAGAGCAGAGCTAACCCCAGTCTATGCAGCACTAGGGTGAACTAACTCCACATCTCAGGGCTGCTGGGGTGGCACTAACTCCAATGCATGCAGAGATAGTGTAGAGCTAACCCCAGTCTATGCAGCACTAGGGTGAACTATCTCCACATCTCAGGGCTTCTGGGGTGGCACTAACTCCAATGCATGCAGAGATAGAGTAGACCTAACCCCAGTCTATGCAGCACAAGGGTTAACTGACTCCACATCCCAGGGCTGCTGGGGTGGCACTAACTCCAATGCATGCAGAGATAGAGTAGAGCTGACCCCAGTCTATGTAGCACTAGGGTGATCTAACTCCACATCTCAGGGCTGCTAGGGTCACTAACTCTAATTCATGCACAGATAGAATAGAGCTAACCCCAGTCTATGTACCTCCAGGGTGAACTAACTAAATCCAATGCATGCAGAGATAGAGTAGAGCTAACCCCAGTCTTTGTAGCACTACGGTGAGCTAACTCCACATCTTAGGGCTGCTGGGGTGGCACCAACTCCAATGCATGCAGAGATAAAGTAGAGCTAATCCCAGTCTATGTAGCACCAGGGTGAGCTAACTCCACATCTCAGGGCTGCTGACCCCCAGTCTATGTAGCACTAGGGTGATCTAACTCCACATCTCAGGGCTGCTAGGGTCACTAACTCTAATTCATGCAGAGATAGAATAGAGCTAACCCCAGTCTATGTACCTCCAGGGTGAACTAACTCCACATCTGAGGACTGCTGGGGTGGCACTAAATCCAATGCATGCAGAGATAGAGTAGAGCTAACCCCAGTCTTTGTAGCACTACGGTGAGCTAACTCCACATCTTAGGGCTGCTGGGGTGGCACCAACTCCAATGCATGCAGAGATAAAGTAGAGCTAATCCCAGTCTATGCAGCACCAGGGTGAGCTAACTCCACATCTAAGGGCTGCTGGGGTGGCACTACCTCCAATGCATGCAGAGACAGAGTAGAGCTAACCCCAGCCTATGTAGCACTAGGGTGAACTAACTCCACACCTCAGAGCTGCTGGGGTGGCACTAACTCCAATGTATGCAGAGATAGAGTAGAGCTAACCCCAGTCTATGCAGCACTAGGGTGAAATAACTCTACATCTCAGGGCTACTAGAGTGGCACTAACTCCAATGCATGCAGAGACAGAGTTCAGATAACCCGAGTCTATGCAGCCCTAGGGTGAAATAACTCCACATCTGAAGGCTGCTAGGGTGGCACTAACTCCAATGCATGCAGAGATAGAGTAGAGCTAACCCCAGTCTATGCAGCACTAAGGTGAACTAGCTCCACATTTGAGGACTGCTGGGGTGTCACTAACTCTAATTCATGCAGAGACAGAGTAGAGCTAACCCCAGTCTATGCACCACTAGGGTGAACTAGATCCACGTCTGAGAACTGCTGGGGTGTCACTAATTTCAATTCATGCAGAGATAGAGTAGAGCTAACCCCAGTCTATGCAGCACTAGGGAGAACTATCTCCACACCTCAGGGTTGCTAGGGTGGCACTAACTCCAATTCATGCAGAAACAAGAGTAGAGATAACCCCAGTCTATTCAGCACTAGGGTGAACGAACAGCACATCTCAGAGCTGCTAGGGTGACACTAACTCCAATGCATGCAGAGATAGAGTAGAACTAACCCCAGTCTATGCAGCACTAGGGTGAACTAACTCCACATCTAAGGGCTGCTAGGGTGGCACTAACTCCAATTCATGCAGAGATAGAGTAGAGCTAACCCCAGTCTATGCAGCACTAGGGTGAACTAACTTCACATGTCAGGGCTGTTGGGGTGGCACTAACTGCAATGCATGCATAGATAGAGTAGAGCTAACCCCAGTCTATGCGGCACTAGGGTGAACTAACTCCACATCTGAGGGCTGCTGGGGTGGCACCAACTCCAATGCACGCAGATATAGAGTAGAGCTACCTGCAGTCTATGCAGCACTAGGGTGAAATAACTCTACATCTCAGGGCTACTAGAGTGGCACTAACTCCAATGCATGCAGAGACAGAGTTCAGCTAACCCCAGTCTATGCAGCCCTAGGGTTAAATAACTCCACATCTGAAGGCTGCTAGGGTGGCACTAACTCCAATGCATGTAGAGATAGAGTAGAGCTAACCCCAGTCTATGCAGCACTAAGGTGAACTAGCTCCACATCTGAGGGCTGCTGGGGTGTCACTTACTCTAATTCATGTAGAGATAGAGTAGAGCTAACCCCAGTCTATGCAGCACTAGGGTGAACTAGCTCCACGTCTGAGGACTTCTGGGGTGTCACTAACTCAAATTCCTGCAGAGATAGAGTAGAGCTAACCCCAGTCTATGCAGCACTAGGGTGAACTATCTCCGCACCTCAGGGTTGCTAGGGTGTCACTAACTCCAATTCATGCAGAAACAAGAGTAGAGATAACCCCAGTCTATGCAGCACTAGGGTGAACTAACATCACATCTCAGGGCTGCTAGGGTGACACTAACTCCAATGCATGCAGAGATAGAGTAGAGCTAACCCCAGTCTACGCAGCACTAGGGTGAACTAACTCCACATCTCAGGGCTGCTAGGGTGGCACTAACTCCAATTCATGCAGAGATAGAGTAGAGCTAACCCCAGTCTATGCAGCACTAGGGTGAACTAACTTCACATCTCAGGGCTGTTAGGGTGGCACTAACTGCAATGCATGCATAGATAGAGTAGAGCTAACCCCAGTCTATGCGGCACTAGGGTGATCTATCTCCACATCTCAGGGCTGCTGGGGTGGCACTAACTCAATTCCATGCAGAGATAGAGTAGAGCTAACCCCAGTCTATGCAGCACTAGGGTGAACTAAGTCCACATCTGAGGGCTGCTGGGGTGGCACCAACTCCAATGCATGCAGAGATAGAGTAGAGCTATCCGCAGTCCATCTAGCACTAGGGTGAAATAACTCCACATCTCAGGACTGCTAGAGTGGCACGAACTCCAATGAATGCATAGATAGAGTAGAGATAAACCCTGTCTACACAGCACTAGGGTGAACTAACTCCACATCTCAGGGCTGCTGGGGTGGCACTAACTCCAATGCATGCAGAGATAGAGTAGAGCTAACTCCAGTCTATGCAGCACTAGGGTGAAAAACTCCACTTCTCAGGGCTTCTGGGGTGGCACTTACTCCAATGCATGCAGAGATAGAGTAGAGCTAACCCCAGTCTTTGCAGCACAAGGGTGAACTGACTCCACATCTCAGGGCTGCTGCGGTGGCACTAATTCCAATGAATGCAGAGATAGAATAGAGCTGACCCCCAGTCCATGCAGCACTAGGGTGATCTAGCTCCACATCTCAGGGCTTCTGGGGTGGCACTTACTCCAATGGATGCAAAGATAGAGTAGAGCTAACCACAGTCTATGTAGCACTAGGGTGAGCTAACAGCACATCTCAGGGCTGCTGGGGTGGCCCTAACTCCAGTGCATGCAGAGATAGAGTAGAGCTAACCCCAGTCCATGCAGCACTAGGGTGATCTAGCTCCACATCTGAGGGCTGCTGGGGTGTCACTAACAATACTTCATGCAGAGATAGAGTAGAGCTAACCCCAGTCTATGTACCATTAGGGTGAACTAATTCCACATCTGAGGGCTGTTAGGGTGGCACTAAATCCAATGCATGCAGAGATAGAGTAGAGCTAACCCCAGTCTGTGTGGCTGTAGGGTGAGCTAACTCGCTAACTCCACATCTGAGGGCTGCTGGGGTGGGACTTACTCCAATGCATGCAGAGACAGAGTAGAGCTAACCCCAGTCTATGTAGCACTCAAGTGAACTAACTCCACACCTCAGAGCTGCTGGGGTGGTACCAACTCCATTGCATGTAGAGATAGAGTTGAGCTAACCCCAGTCTGTGCAGTACTAGGGTGAACTAACTCCACATCTGAGGGCTGCTGGGGTGGGACTAACTCTAATTCATGCAAAGATACACTAGAGCTAACCCCAGTCTATGCAGCACTAGTGTGAACTAACTCCACATCTGAAGGCTGCTGGGGTGGCACCAACTCCAATGCACGCAGAGATAGAGTAGAGCTACCTGCCGTCTATGTAGCATTCGGGTGAGCTAACACCACATCTCAGGGCTGCTGGGGTGGCACTAACTCTAGAGCATGCAATCATAGAGTAGAGCTAACCCCAGTCCATGCAGCACTAGGGTGATCTAGCTCCACATCTGAGGGCTGCTAGGGTGTCACTAATTCTAATTCATGCAGAGATAGAGTAGAGCTAACCCCTGTCTATGTACCACCAGGGTGAACTAACTCCACATCTGAGGGCTGCTAGGGTGGCACTAAATCCAATGCATGCAGAGATAGAGTAGAGCTAACCCCAGTCTTTGTAGCACTAGGGTGAGGTAACTCGCTAACTCCACATCTGAGGGCTGCGGGGGTGGCACCAACTCCAATGCATGCCGAGATAAATTAGAGCTTACCCCAGTATATGTAGCACCCGGTTGATTTAACTCCACATTTCAGAGCGGCTGGGGTGGCACTAACCCCAATGCATGCCGAGATATAGTAGAGCTAACCCCAGTCTATGCAGTGTTAGGGTGAACTAACTACACATCTGAGGGCTGCTGGGGTGGCACCAACTCCAATACACGCAGAGATAGCGTAGAGCTACCTGCAGTCTATGCAGCACTAGGGTGAACTAACTCTACATCTCAGGGCTACTATAGTGGCACTAACTCCAATGCATGCAGAGATAGAGTTCAGCTAACCCCAGTCTATGCAGCCCTAGGGTGAAATAACTCAATATCTGAAGGCTGCTAGGGTGGCACTAACTCCAATGTATGCAGAGATAGAGTAGAGCTAACCCCAGTCTATGCAGCACTAGGGTGAACTAACTCTACTTCTCATGGTTGCTAGGGTGTCACTAACTCCAATTCATGCAGAAATAAGAGTAGAGATAACCCCAGTCTATGCAGCACCAGGGCGAATTAACTGCACATCTCAAGGCTGCTAGGGTGACACTAACTCCAATGCATGCAGAGATAGAGCACAGCTAACCTCAGTCTTTGCAGCACTAGGGAGAACTAACTCCACATCTCAGGGCTGCTAGGGTGGCACTAACTCCAATTCATGCAGAGATAGAGTAGAGCTAACCCCAGTCTATGCAGCACTAAGGTGAACTAGCTCCACATTTGAGGGCTGCTGGGGTGTCACTAACTCTAATTCGTGCAGTGATAGAGTAGAGCTAACCCCAGTCTATGCAGCATTAGGGTGAAGTTGCTCCACGTCTGAGAACTGCTGGGGTGTCACTAACTCCAATTCATGTAGAGATAGAGTAGAGCTAACCCCAGTCTATGCAGCACTAGGGTGAACTATCTCCACACCTCAGGGTTGCTAGGGTGTCACTAACTCCAATTCATGCAGAAACAAGCGTAGAGATAACCCCAGTCTATGCAGCACTAGGGTGAACTAACAGCACATCTCAGGGCTGCTAGGGTGACACTAACTCCAATGCATGCAGAGATAGAGTAGAGCTAACCCCAGTCTATGCAGCACCAGGGTGAAATAACTCCACATCTCAGGGCTGCTAGGGTGGCACTAACTCCAATTCATGCAGAGATAGAGTAGAGCTAACCCCAGTCTATGCAGCACTAGGGTGAACTAACTTCACATCTCAGGGCTTTTGGGGTGGCACTAACTGCAATGCATGCATAGATAGAGTAGAGCTAACCCCAGTCTATGCGGCACTAGGGTGATCTATCTCCACATCTCAGGGCTGCTGGAGTGGCACTAACTCAATTCCATGCAGAGATTGAGTAGAGCTAACCCCAGTATATGCAGCACTAGGGTGAACTAAGTCCACATCTGGGGGCTGCTGGGATGGCACTAACTCCAATTCATGCAGAGATAGTGTAGAGCTAACCCCAGTCTATGCAGCACTAGGGCGAACTAACTCCACATCTGAGGGCTGCTGGGGTGGCACCAACTCCAATGCATGCAGAGATAGGGTAGAGCTATCCGCAGTCCATCTAGCACTAGGGTGAAATAACTCCACATCTCAGGGCTGCTAGAGTGGCACGAACTCCAAAAAATGCATAGATAGAGTAGAGATAACCCCAGGTACACAGCACTAGGGTGAACTAACTCCACATCCCAGGGCTGCTGCGGTGGCACTAACTCCAATGCATGCAGAGATAGAGTAGAGCTAACTCCAGTCTATGCAGCACTAGGGTGAACTAACTCCACTTCTCAGGGCTTCTGGGGTGGCACTTACTCCAATGCATGCAGAGATAGAGTAGAGCTAACCCCAGTCTTTGCAGCACAAGGTTGAACTGACTCCACATCTCAGGGCTGCTGCGGTGGCACTAACTCCAATGAATGCAGAGATAGAATAGAGCTGACCCCCAGTCCATGCAGCACTAGGGTGATCTAGCTCCACATCCCAGGGCTTCTGGGGTGGCACTTACTCCAATGCATGCAGAGATAGAGTAGAGCTAACCCCAGTCTATGTAGCACTAGGGTGAGCTAACACCACATCTCAGGGCTGCTGGGGTGGCACCAACTCCAATGCATGCAGAGATAAATTAGAGCTAACCCCAGTCTATGTAGCACCAGGGTGAACTAACTCCACATCTCAGGGCTGCTGGGGTGGCACCAACTCCTATGCACGCAGAGATAGATTAGAGCTACCTGCCGTCTATGTAGCATTAGGGTGAGCTAACACCACATCTCAGAGCTGCTGGGGTGGCACTAACTCTAGTGCATGCAGACATAGAGTAGAGCTAACCCCAGTCCATGCAGCACTAGGGTGATCTAGCTCCACATCTGAGGGCTGCTGGGGTGTCACTAACTCTAATTCATGCAGAGATAGAGTAGAGCTAACCACAGTCTATGTACCACCAGGGTGAACTAACTTCACATCTGAGGGCTGCTAGGGTGGCACTAAATCCAATGCATGCAGAGATAGAGTAGAGCTAACCCTAGTCTTTGTAGCACTAGGGTGAGGTAACTCACTAACTCCACATCTGAGGGCTGCTGGAGTGGCACCAACTCCAATGCATGCAGAGATAAATTAGAGCTAACCCCAGTCTATGTAGCACGAGGGTGAACTAACTCCACATCTCAGGGCTGCTGGGGTGGCACTAACTCCAATGCATGCCGAGATAGAGTAGAGCTAACCCTAGTCTATGCAGTGCTAGGGTGAACTAACTACACATCCGATGGCTACTGGGGTGGCACTAACTCTAATTCATGCAAAGATACACTAGAGCTAACCCCAGTCTATGCAGCACTAGTATGAACTAACTCCAATTCTGAGGGCTGCTGGGGTGGCACCAACTCCAATGTATGCAGAGATAGAGTTCAGCTAACCCCCGTCTATGCAGCCCTAGGGTGAAATAACTCCATATCTGAAGGCTGCTAGGGTGGCACTAACTCCAATGTATGCAGAGATAGAGTAGGGCTAACCCAAGTCTATGCAGCACTAGGGTGAACTAGCTCCACATCTGAGGACTGCTGGTGTGTCACTAACTCCAATTCATGCAGAGATAAAGTAGCGTTAACCCCAGTCTATGCAGAACTAGGGTGAACTAACTCTACATCTCAGGGTTGCTAGGGTGTCACTAACTCCAATACACGCAGAGATAGCGTAGAGCTACCTGCAGTCTATGCAGCACTAGGGTGAAATAACTCTACATCTCAGGGCTACTAGAGTGGCTCTAACTCCAATGCATGCAGAGATAGAGTTCAGCTAACCCAAGTCTATGCAGCCCTAGGGTGAAATACCTCCATATCTGAAGGCTACTAGGGTGGCACTAACTGCAATGTATGCAGAGATAGAGTAGAGCTTACCCCAGTCTATGCAGCACTAGGGTGAACTAGCTCCACATCTGAGGACTGTTGGCGTGTCACTAACTCCAATTCATGCAGACATAGAGTAGAGTTAACCCCAGTCTATGCAGCACCAGGGTGAACTAACTCTACATCTCAGGGTTGCTAGGGTGTCACTAACTCCAATTCATGCAGAAATAAGAGTAGAGATAACCCCAGTCTATGCAGCACCAGGGCGAATTAACTGCACATCTCAGGACTGCTAGGGTGACACTAACTCCAATGCATGCAGAGATAGAGTACAGCTAACCTCAGTCTTTGCAGCACTAGGGTGAACTAACAGCAGATCTCAAGGCTGCTAGGGTGGCACTAACTCCAATTCATGCAGAGATAGAGTAGAGCTAACCCCAGTCTATGCAGCACTAGGGTGAACTAACTTCACATCTCAGGGCTGTTTGGGTGGCACTAACTGCAATTCATGCATAGATAGAGTAGAGCTAACCCCAGTCTATGCAGCACTAGGATGAGCTAACTCCACATCTCAGGGCTGCTGCGGTGGCACTAACTCCATTGCACGCAGAGATAGAGTTGAGCTAACCCCAGTCTATGCAGCACGAGGGTGAACTAACTCCACATCTGAGGGCTGCTGGGGTGGCACTAACTCCAATTCATGCAGAGATAGAGTAGAGCTAACCCCAGTCTATGCAGCACTAGGGTGAACTAACTTCACACCTGAGGGCTGCTGGGGTGGCACCAACTCCAATGCATGCAGAAATAGAGTAGAGCTAACCGCAGTCCATGCAGCACTAGGGTGAAATAACTCCACATCTCAGGGTTGCTAGGGTGGCACGAACTCCAATGAATGCATAGATAGAGTAGAGCTAACCCCAGTCCATGCAGCACTAGGGTGAACTAACTCCACATCTCAGGGCTTCTGGGGTGGCACTAACTCCAATGCATGCAGAGATAGAGTAGAGCTAACCCCAGTCTATGCAGCACAAGGGTGAACTGACTCCACATCCCAGGGCTGCTGGGGTGGCACTAACTCCAATGCATGCAGAGATAGAGTAGAGCTGACCCCCAGTCTATGTAGCACTAGGATGATCTAACACCACATCTCAGGGCTGCTAGGGTGGGACTAACTCCAATGCATGCAGAGATAAAGTAGAGCTAACCCCAATCTATGCAGCACTAGGGTGAGCTAACTCCACATCTCAGAGCTGCTGGGGTGGCACCAACTCCAATGCATGCAGAGATAAAGTAGAGCTGACCCCAGTCTATGTAGCACCAGGGTGAGCTAACTCCACATCTCAGGGCTGCTGGGGTGGCACTAACTCCAATGCATGCCGAGATATAGTAGAGCTAACCCCAGTCTATGCAGTGCTAGGGTGAACTAACTACACATCCGAGGGCTGCTGGGGTGGCACTAACTCTAATTCATGCATAGATACACTAGAGCTAACCCCAGTCTATGCAGCACTAGTGTGAACTAACTCCACAGCTGAGGGCTGCTGGGGTGGCACCTTATCCAATACATGCAGAGATAGTGTAGAGCTACCTGCAGTCTATGCAGCACTAGGGTGAACTAACTCTACATCTCAGGGCTACTAGAGTGGCACTAACTCCAATGCATGCAGAGATAGAGTTCAGCTAACCCCAGTCTATGCAGCCCTAAGGTGAAATAACTCCATATCTGAAGGCTGCTAGGGTGGCACTAACTCCAATGTATGCAGAGATAGAGTAGAGCTAACCCCAGTCTATGCAGCGCTAGGGTGAACTAGCTCCACATCTGAGGACTGCTGGCGTGTCACTAACTCCAATTCATGCAGACATAGAGTAGAGTTAACCCCAGTCTATGCAGAACTAGGGTGAACTAACTCTACATCTCAGGGCTGCTAGGGTGTCACTAACTCCAATTCATGCAGAAATAAGAGTAGAGATAACCCCAGTCTATGCAGCACCAGAGCGAATTAACTGCACATCTCAGGGCTGCTAGGGTGACACTAACTCCAATGCATGCAGAGATAGAGTACAGCTAACCTCAGTCTTTGCAGCACTAGGGTGAACTAACAGCACATCTCAGGGCTGTTTGGGTGGCACTAATTCCAATTCATGCAGAGATAGAGTAGAGCTAACCCCAGTCTATGCAGCACTAGGATGAGCTAACTCCACATCTCAGGGCTGCTGGGGTGGCACTAACTCCATTGCATGCATAGATAGAGTTGAGCTAACCTCAGTCTATGCAGCACGAGGGTGAACTAACTCCACATCTGAGGGCTGCTGGGGTGGCACTAACTCCAATTCATGCAGAGATAGAGTAGAGCCAACCCCAGTCTATGCAGCACTAGGGTGAACTAACTTCACATCTGAGGGCTGCTGGGGTGGCACCAACTCCAATGCATGCAGAGATAGAGTAGAGCTAACCGCAGTCCATGCAGCACTAGGGTGAACTAACTCCACATCTCAGGGCTGCTGGGGTGGCACTAACTCCAATGCATGCAAAGATAGAGTAGAGCTAACCCCAGTCTATGCAGCACCAGGGTGAGCTAACTCCACATCCCAGGGCTGCTGGGGTGGCACTAACTCCAATGCATGCCGAGATATAGTAGAGCTAACCCCAGTCTATGCAGTACTAGGGTGAACTTACTACACATCCGAGGGCTGCTGGGGTGGCACTAACTCTAATTCATGCATAGATACACTAGAGCTAACCCCAGTCTATGCAGCACTAGTGTGAACTAGCTCCACATCTGAGGACTGCTGGCGTGTCACTAACTCCAAATCATGCAGACATAGAGTAGAGTTAACCCCAGTCTATGCAGAACTAGGGTGAACTAACTCTACATCTCAGGGTTGCTAGGGTGTCACTAACTCCAATTCATGCAGAAATAAGAGTAGAGCTAACCCCAGTCTATGCAGGGCTAGGGTGAACTAGCTCCACATCTGAGGACTGCTGGCGTGTCACTAACTCCAATTCATGCAGACATAGAGTAGAGTTAACCCCAGTCTATGCAGAACTAGGGTGAACTAACTCTACATCTCAGGGTTGCTAGGGTGTCACTAACTCCAATTCATGCAGAAATAAGAGTAGAGATAACCCCAGTCTATGCAGCACCAGGGCGAATTAACTGCACATCTCAGGGCTGCTAGGGTGACACTAACTCCAATGCATGCAGAGATAGAGTACAGCTAACCCCAGTCTATGCAGCACTAGGATGAGCTAACTCCACATCTCAGGGCTGCTGGGGTGGCACTAACTCCATTGCATGCATAGATAGAGTTGAGCTAACCCCAGTCTATGCAGCACGAGGGTGAACTAACTCCACATCTGAGGGCTGCTGGGGTGGCACTAACTCCATTGCATGCATAGATAGAGTTGAGCTAACCCCAGTCTATGCAGCACGAGGGTGAACTAACTCCACATATGAGGGCTGTTGGGGTGGCACTAACTCTAATTCATGCAAAGATACACTAGAGCTAACCCCAGTCTATGCAGCACTAGTGTGAACTAACTCCACATCTGAAGGCTGCTGGGGTGGCACCAACTCCAGTGCACGCAGAGATAGAGTAGAGCTACCTGCCGTCTATGTAGCATTAGGATGATCACACCACATCTCAGGGCTGCTGGGGTGGCACTAACTCTAGTGCATGCAGAGATAGAGTAGACCTAACCCCAGTCCATGCAGCACTAGGGTGATCTAGCTCCTCATCTGAGGGCTCCTGGGGTGTCACTAACTCTAATTCATGCAGAGATAGAGTAGAGCTAACCCCAGTCTATGTACCACCAGGGTGAACTAACTCACCATCTGAGGGCTGCTAGGTTGGCACTAAATCCAATGCATGCAGAGATAAAGTAGAGCTAACCCCAGTCTGTGTAGCACTACGGTGAGGTAACTCGCTAACTCCACATCTGAGGGCTGCTGGGGTGGCACCAACTCCATTTCATGCAGAGATAGAGTAGAGCTAACCCCAGTCTATGCAGTACTAGGGTGAACTAACTCCACATATGAGGGCTGCTGGGGTGGCACTAACTCTAATTCATGCAAAGATACACTAGAGCTAACCCCAGTCTATGCAGCACTAGTGTGAACTAACTCCACATCTGAAGGCTGCTGGGGTGGCACCAACTCCAGTGCACGCAGAGATAGAGTAGAGCTACCTGCTGTCTATGTAGCATTAGGGTGAGCACACCACATCTCAGGGCTGCTGGGGTGGCACTAACTCTAGTGCATGCAGAGATAGAGTAGACCTAACCCCAGTCCATGCAGCACTAGGGTGATCTAGCTCCTCATCTGAGGGCTCCTGGGGTGTCACTAACTCTAATTCATGCAGTGATAGAGTAGAGCTAACCCCAGTCTATGTACCACCAGGGTGAACTAACTCACCATCTGAGGGCTGCTAGGGTGGCACTAAATCCAATGCATGCAGAGATAAAGTAGAGCTAACCCCAGTCTGTGTAGCACTAGGGTGAGGTAACTCGCTAACTCCACATCTGAGGGCTGCTGGGGTGGCACCAACTCCAATGCATGCAGAGATAAAGTAGAGCTAACCCCAGTCTATGTAGCACCAGGGTGAGCTAACTCCACATCTCAGGGCTGCTGGGGTGGCACTAACTTCAATGCATGCGGAGATAGAGTAGAGCTAACCCCAGTCTATCCAGCACTAGTGTGAACTAACTCCACATCTGAGGGCTGCTGGGGTGGCACCAACTCCAATACATGCAGAGATAGCGTAGAGCTACCTGCAGTCTATGCAGCACTAGGGTGAAATAACTCTACATCTCAAGGCTACTAGAGTGGCACTAACTCCAATGCATGCAGAGATAGAGTTCAGCTAACCCCAGTCTAAGCAGCCCTAGGGTGAAATAACTCCATATCTGAAGGCTGCTAGGGTGGCACTAACTCCAATGTATGCAGAGATAGAGTAGAGATAACCCCAGTCTATGCAGCACTAGGGTGAACTAGCTCCACATCTGAGGACTGTCACTAACTCCAATTCATGCAGAGATAGAGTAGAGTTAACCCCAGTCTATGCAGAACTAGGGTGAACTAACTCTACATCTCAGGGTTGCTAAGGTGTCACTAACATCAATTCATGCAGAAATAAGAGTAGAGATAACCCCAGTCGATGCAGCACCAGGGCGAATTAACTGCACATCTCAGGGCTGCTAGGGTGACACTAACTCCAATGCATGCAGAGATAGAGTACAGCTAACCTCAGTCTTTGCAGCACTAGGGTGAACTAACTCCACATCTCAGGGCTGCTAGGGTGGTACTAACTCCAATTCATGCAGAGATAGAGTAGAGCTAACCCCAGTCTATGCAGCACTAGGGTGATCTGACGTCACATCTCAGGGCTGTTTGGGTGGCACTAACTGCAATTCATGCATAGATAGAGTAGAGCTAACCCCAGTCTATGCAGCACTAGGATGACCTAACTCCACCTCTCAGGGCTGCTGGGGTGGCACTAACTCCATTGCATGCAGAGATAGAGTTGAGCTAACCCCAGTCTATGCAGAACGAGGGTGAACTGACTCCACATCCCAGGGCTGCTGGGGTGGCACCAACTCCAATGCATGCAGGGATAGAGTAGAGCTAACCACAGTCCATGCAGCACTAGGGTGAAATAACTCCACATCACAGGGCTGCTAGGGTGGCACGAACTCCAATGAATGCATAGATAGAGCAGAGCTAACCCCAGTCTATGCAGCACTAGGGTGAACTAACTCCACATCTCAGGGCTGCTGGGGTGGCACTAACTCCAATGCATGCAGAGATAGTGTAGAGCTAACCCCAGTCTATGCAGCACTAGGGTGAACTATCTCCACATCTCAGGGCTTCTGGGGTGGCACTAACTCCAATGCATGCAGAGATAGAGTAGACCTAACCCCAGTCTATGCAGCACAAGGGTTAACTGACTCCACATCCCAGGGCTGCTGGGGTGGCACTAACTCCAATGCATGCAGAGATAGAGTAGAGCTGACCCCAGTCTATGTAGCACTAGGGTGATCTAACTCCACATCTCAGGGCTGCTAGGGTCACTAACTCTAATTCATGCACAGATAGAATAGAGCTAACCCCAGTCTATGTACCTCCAGGGTGAACTAACTAAATCCAATGCATGCAGAGATAGAGTAGAGCTAACCCCAGTCTTTGTAGCACTACGGTGAGCTAACTCCACATCTTAGGGCTGCTGGGGTGGCACCAACTCCAATGCATGCAGAGATAAAGTAGAGCTAATCCCAGTCTATGTAGCACCAGGGTGAGCTAACTCCACATCTCAGGGCTGCTGACCCCCAGTCTATGTAGCACTAGGGTGATCTAACTCCACATCTCAGGGCTGCTAGGGTCACTAACTCTAATTCATGCAGAGATAGAATAGAGCTAACCCCAGTCTATGTACCTCCAGGGTGAACTAACTCCACATCTGAGGACTGCTGGGGTGGCACTAAATCCAATGCATGCAGAGATAGAGTAGAGCTAACCCCAGTCTTTGTAGCACTACGGTGAGCTAACTCCACATCTTAGGGCTGCTGGGGTGGCACCAACTCCAATGCATGCAGAGATAAAGTAGAGCTAATCCCAGTCTATGCAGCACCAGGGTGAGCTAACTCCACATCTCAGGGCTGCTGGGGTGGCACTACCTCCAATGCATGCAGAGACAGAGTAGAGCTAACCCCAGCCTATGTAGCACTAGGGTGAACTAACTCCACACCTCAGAGCTGCTGGGGTGGCACTAACTCCAATGTATGCAGAGATAGAGTAGAGCTAACCCCAGTCTATGCAGCACTAGGGTGAAATAACTCTACATCTCAGGGCTACTAGAGTGGCACTAACTCCAATGCATGCAGAGACAGAGTTCAGATAACCCGAGTCTATGCAGCCCTAGGGTGAAATAACTCCACATCTGAAGGCTGCTAGGGTGGCACTAACTCCAATGCATGCAGAGATAGAGTAGAGCTAACCCCAGTCTATGCAGCACTAAGGTGAACTAGCTCCACATTTGAGGACTGCTGGGGTGTCACTAACTCTAATTCATGCAGAGACAGAGTAGAGCTAACCCCAGTCTATGCACCACTAGGGTGAACTAGATCCACGTCTGAGAACTGCTGGGGTGTCACTAATTTCAATTCATGCAGAGATAGAGTAGAGCTAACCCCAGTCTATGCAGCACTAGGGAGAACTATCTCCACACCTCAGGGTTGCTAGGGTGGCACTAACTCCAATTCATGCAGAAACAAGAGTAGAGATAACCCCAGTCTATTCAGCACTAGGGTGAACGAACAGCACATCTCAGAGCTGCTAGGGTGACACTAACTCCAATGCATGCAGAGATAGAGTAGAACTAACCCCAGTCTATGCAGCACTAGGGTGAACTAACTCCACATCTAAGGGCTGCTAGGGTGGCACTAACTCCAATTCATGCAGAGATAGAGTAGAGCTAACCCCAGTCTATGCAGCACTAGGGTGAACTAACTTCACATGTCAGGGCTGTTGGGGTGGCACTAACTGCAATGCATGCATAGATAGAGTAGAGCTAACCCCAGTCTATGCGGCACTAGGGTGAACTAACTCCACATCTGAGGGCTGCTGGGGTGGCACCAACTCCAATGCACGCAGATATAGAGTAGAGCTACCTGCAGTCTATGCAGCACTAGGGTGAAATAACTCTACATCTCAGGGCTACTAGAGTGGCACTAACTCCAATGCATGCAGAGACAGAGTTCAGCTAACCCCAGTCTATGCAGCCCTAGGGTTAAATAACTCCACATCTGAAGGCTGCTAGGGTGGCACTAACTCCAATGCATGTAGAGATAGAGTAGAGCTAACCCCAGTCTATGCAGCACTAAGGTGAACTAGCTCCACATCTGAGGGCTGCTGGGGTGTCACTTACTCTAATTCATGTAGAGATAGAGTAGAGCTAACCCCAGTCTATGCAGCACTAGGGTGAACTAGCTCCACGTCTGAGGACTTCTGGGGTGTCACTAACTCAAATTCCTGCAGAGATAGAGTAGAGCTAACCCCAGTCTATGCAGCACTAGGGTGAACTATCTCCGCACCTCAGGGTTGCTAGGGTGTCACTAACTCCAATTCATGCAGAAACAAGAGTAGAGATAACCCCAGTCTATGCAGCACTAGGGTGAACTAACATCACATCTCAGGGCTGCTAGGGTGACACTAACTCCAATGCATGCAGAGATAGAGTAGAGCTAACCCCAGTCTACGCAGCACTAGGGTGAACTAACTCCACATCTCAGGGCTGCTAGGGTGGCACTAACTCCAATTCATGCAGAGATAGAGTAGAGCTAACCCCAGTCTATGCAGCACTAGGGTGAACTAACTTCACATCTCAGGGCTGTTAGGGTGGCACTAACTGCAATGCATGCATAGATAGAGTAGAGCTAACCCCAGTCTATGCGGCACTAGGGTGATCTATCTCCACATCTCAGGGCTGCTGGGGTGGCACTAACTCAATTCCATGCAGAGATAGAGTAGAGCTAACCCCAGTCTATGCAGCACTAGGGTGAACTAAGTCCACATCTGAGGGCTGCTGGGGTGGCACCAACTCCAATGCATGCAGAGATAGAGTAGAGCTATCCGCAGTCCATCTAGCACTAGGGTGAAATAACTCCACATCTCAGGACTGCTAGAGTGGCACGAACTCCAATGAATGCATAGATAGAGTAGAGATAAACCCTGTCTACACAGCACTAGGGTGAACTAACTCCACATCTCAGGGCTGCTGGGGTGGCACTAACTCCAATGCATGCAGAGATAGAGTAGAGCTAACTCCAGTCTATGCAGCACTAGGGTGAAAAACTCCACTTCTCAGGGCTTCTGGGGTGGCACTTACTCCAATGCATGCAGAGATAGAGTAGAGCTAACCCCAGTCTTTGCAGCACAAGGGTGAACTGACTCCACATCTCAGGGCTGCTGCGGTGGCACTAATTCCAATGAATGCAGAGATAGAATAGAGCTGACCCCCAGTCCATGCAGCACTAGGGTGATCTAGCTCCACATCTCAGGGCTTCTGGGGTGGCACTTACTCCAATGGATGCAAAGATAGAGTAGAGCTAACCACAGTCTATGTAGCACTAGGGTGAGCTAACAGCACATCTCAGGGCTGCTGGGGTGGCCCTAACTCCAGTGCATGCAGAGATAGAGTAGAGCTAACCCCAGTCCATGCAGCACTAGGGTGATCTAGCTCCACATCTGAGGGCTGCTGGGGTGTCACTAACAATACTTCATGCAGAGATAGAGTAGAGCTAACCCCAGTCTATGTACCATTAGGGTGAACTAATTCCACATCTGAGGGCTGTTAGGGTGGCACTAAATCCAATGCATGCAGAGATAGAGTAGAGCTAACCCCAGTCTGTGTGGCTGTAGGGTGAGCTAACTCGCTAACTCCACATCTGAGGGCTGCTGGGGTGGGACTTACTCCAATGCATGCAGAGACAGAGTAGAGCTAACCCCAGTCTATGTAGCACTCAAGTGAACTAACTCCACACCTCAGAGCTGCTGGGGTGGTACCAACTCCATTGCATGTAGAGATAGAGTTGAGCTAACCCCAGTCTGTGCAGTACTAGGGTGAACTAACTCCACATCTGAGGGCTGCTGGGGTGGGACTAACTCTAATTCATGCAAAGATACACTAGAGCTAACCCCAGTCTATGCAGCACTAGTGTGAACTAACTCCACATCTGAAGGCTGCTGGGGTGGCACCAACTCCAATGCACGCAGAGATAGAGTAGAGCTACCTGCCGTCTATGTAGCATTCGGGTGAGCTAACACCACATCTCAGGGCTGCTGGGGTGGCACTAACTCTAGAGCATGCAATCATAGAGTAGAGCTAACCCCAGTCCATGCAGCACTAGGGTGATCTAGCTCCACATCTGAGGGCTGCTAGGGTGTCACTAATTCTAATTCATGCAGAGATAGAGTAGAGCTAACCCCTGTCTATGTACCACCAGGGTGAACTAACTCCACATCTGAGGGCTGCTAGGGTGGCACTAAATCCAATGCATGCAGAGATAGAGTAGAGCTAACCCCAGTCTTTGTAGCACTAGGGTGAGGTAACTCGCTAACTCCACATCTGAGGGCTGCGGGGGTGGCACCAACTCCAATGCATGCCGAGATAAATTAGAGCTTACCCCAGTATATGTAGCACCCGGTTGATTTAACTCCACATTTCAGAGCGGCTGGGGTGGCACTAACCCCAATGCATGCCGAGATATAGTAGAGCTAACCCCAGTCTATGCAGTGTTAGGGTGAACTAACTACACATCTGAGGGCTGCTGGGGTGGCACCAACTCCAATACACGCAGAGATAGCGTAGAGCTACCTGCAGTCTATGCAGCACTAGGGTGAACTAACTCTACATCTCAGGGCTACTATAGTGGCACTAACTCCAATGCATGCAGAGATAGAGTTCAGCTAACCCCAGTCTATGCAGCCCTAGGGTGAAATAACTCAATATCTGAAGGCTGCTAGGGTGGCACTAACTCCAATGTATGCAGAGATAGAGTAGAGCTAACCCCAGTCTATGCAGCACTAGGGTGAACTAACTCTACTTCTCATGGTTGCTAGGGTGTCACTAACTCCAATTCATGCAGAAATAAGAGTAGAGATAACCCCAGTCTATGCAGCACCAGGGCGAATTAACTGCACATCTCAAGGCTGCTAGGGTGACACTAACTCCAATGCATGCAGAGATAGAGCACAGCTAACCTCAGTCTTTGCAGCACTAGGGAGAACTAACTCCACATCTCAGGGCTGCTAGGGTGGCACTAACTCCAATTCATGCAGAGATAGAGTAGAGCTAACCCCAGTCTATGCAGCACTAAGGTGAACTAGCTCCACATTTGAGGGCTGCTGGGGTGTCACTAACTCTAATTCGTGCAGTGATAGAGTAGAGCTAACCCCAGTCTATGCAGCATTAGGGTGAAGTTGCTCCACGTCTGAGAACTGCTGGGGTGTCACTAACTCCAATTCATGTAGAGATAGAGTAGAGCTAACCCCAGTCTATGCAGCACTAGGGTGAACTATCTCCACACCTCAGGGTTGCTAGGGTGTCACTAACTCCAATTCATGCAGAAACAAGCGTAGAGATAACCCCAGTCTATGCAGCACTAGGGTGAACTAACAGCACATCTCAGGGCTGCTAGGGTGACACTAACTCCAATGCATGCAGAGATAGAGTAGAGCTAACCCCAGTCTATGCAGCACCAGGGTGAAATAACTCCACATCTCAGGGCTGCTAGGGTGGCACTAACTCCAATTCATGCAGAGATAGAGTAGAGCTAACCCCAGTCTATGCAGCACTAGGGTGAACTAACTTCACATCTCAGGGCTTTTGGGGTGGCACTAACTGCAATGCATGCATAGATAGAGTAGAGCTAACCCCAGTCTATGCGGCACTAGGGTGATCTATCTCCACATCTCAGGGCTGCTGGAGTGGCACTAACTCAATTCCATGCAGAGATTGAGTAGAGCTAACCCCAGTATATGCAGCACTAGGGTGAACTAAGTCCACATCTGGGGGCTGCTGGGATGGCACTAACTCCAATTCATGCAGAGATAGTGTAGAGCTAACCCCAGTCTATGCAGCACTAGGGCGAACTAACTCCACATCTGAGGGCTGCTGGGGTGGCACCAACTCCAATGCATGCAGAGATAGGGTAGAGCTATCCGCAGTCCATCTAGCACTAGGGTGAAATAACTCCACATCTCAGGGCTGCTAGAGTGGCACGAACTCCAAAAAATGCATAGATAGAGTAGAGATAACCCCAGGTACACAGCACTAGGGTGAACTAACTCCACATCCCAGGGCTGCTGCGGTGGCACTAACTCCAATGCATGCAGAGATAGAGTAGAGCTAACTCCAGTCTATGCAGCACTAGGGTGAACTAACTCCACTTCTCAGGGCTTCTGGGGTGGCACTTACTCCAATGCATGCAGAGATAGAGTAGAGCTAACCCCAGTCTTTGCAGCACAAGGTTGAACTGACTCCACATCTCAGGGCTGCTGCGGTGGCACTAACTCCAATGAATGCAGAGATAGAATAGAGCTGACCCCCAGTCCATGCAGCACTAGGGTGATCTAGCTCCACATCCCAGGGCTTCTGGGGTGGCACTTACTCCAATGCATGCAGAGATAGAGTAGAGCTAACCCCAGTCTATGTAGCACTAGGGTGAGCTAACACCACATCTCAGGGCTGCTGGGGTGGCACCAACTCCAATGCATGCAGAGATAAATTAGAGCTAACCCCAGTCTATGTAGCACCAGGGTGAACTAACTCCACATCTCAGGGCTGCTGGGGTGGCACCAACTCCTATGCACGCAGAGATAGATTAGAGCTACCTGCCGTCTATGTAGCATTAGGGTGAGCTAACACCACATCTCAGAGCTGCTGGGGTGGCACTAACTCTAGTGCATGCAGACATAGAGTAGAGCTAACCCCAGTCCATGCAGCACTAGGGTGATCTAGCTCCACATCTGAGGGCTGCTGGGGTGTCACTAACTCTAATTCATGCAGAGATAGAGTAGAGCTAACCACAGTCTATGTACCACCAGGGTGAACTAACTTCACATCTGAGGGCTGCTAGGGTGGCACTAAATCCAATGCATGCAGAGATAGAGTAGAGCTAACCCTAGTCTTTGTAGCACTAGGGTGAGGTAACTCACTAACTCCACATCTGAGGGCTGCTGGAGTGGCACCAACTCCAATGCATGCAGAGATAAATTAGAGCTAACCCCAGTCTATGTAGCACGAGGGTGAACTAACTCCACATCTCAGGGCTGCTGGGGTGGCACTAACTCCAATGCATGCCGAGATAGAGTAGAGCTAACCCTAGTCTATGCAGTGCTAGGGTGAACTAACTACACATCCGATGGCTACTGGGGTGGCACTAACTCTAATTCATGCAAAGATACACTAGAGCTAACCCCAGTCTATGCAGCACTAGTATGAACTAACTCCAATTCTGAGGGCTGCTGGGGTGGCACCAACTCCAATGTATGCAGAGATAGAGTTCAGCTAACCCCCGTCTATGCAGCCCTAGGGTGAAATAACTCCATATCTGAAGGCTGCTAGGGTGGCACTAACTCCAATGTATGCAGAGATAGAGTAGGGCTAACCCAAGTCTATGCAGCACTAGGGTGAACTAGCTCCACATCTGAGGACTGCTGGTGTGTCACTAACTCCAATTCATGCAGAGATAAAGTAGCGTTAACCCCAGTCTATGCAGAACTAGGGTGAACTAACTCTACATCTCAGGGTTGCTAGGGTGTCACTAACTCCAATACACGCAGAGATAGCGTAGAGCTACCTGCAGTCTATGCAGCACTAGGGTGAAATAACTCTACATCTCAGGGCTACTAGAGTGGCTCTAACTCCAATGCATGCAGAGATAGAGTTCAGCTAACCCAAGTCTATGCAGCCCTAGGGTGAAATACCTCCATATCTGAAGGCTACTAGGGTGGCACTAACTGCAATGTATGCAGAGATAGAGTAGAGCTTACCCCAGTCTATGCAGCACTAGGGTGAACTAGCTCCACATCTGAGGACTGTTGGCGTGTCACTAACTCCAATTCATGCAGACATAGAGTAGAGTTAACCCCAGTCTATGCAGAACTAGGGTGAACTAACTCTACATCTCAGGGTTGCTAGGGTGTCACTAACTCCAATTCATGCAGAAATAAGAGTAGAGATAACCCCAGTCTATGCAGCACCAGGGCGAATTAACTGCACATCTCAGGACTGCTAGGGTGACACTAACTCCAATGCATGCAGAGATAGAGTACAGCTAACCTCAGTCTTTGCAGCACTAGGGTGAACTAACAGCAGATCTCAAGGCTGCTAGGGTGGCACTAACTCCAATTCATGCAGAGATAGAGTAGAGCTAACCCCAGTCTATGCAGCACTAGGGTGAACTAACTTCACATCTCAGGGCTGTTTGGGTGGCACTAACTGCAATTCATGCATAGATAGAGTAGAGCTAACCCCAGTCTATGCAGCACTAGGATGAGCTAACTCCACATCTCAGGGCTGCTGCGGTGGCACTAACTCCATTGCACGCAGAGATAGAGTTGAGCTAACCCCAGTCTATGCAGCACGAGGGTGAACTAACTCCACATCTGAGGGCTGCTGGGGTGGCACTAACTCCAATTCATGCAGAGATAGAGTAGAGCTAACCCCAGTCTATGCAGCACTAGGGTGAACTAACTTCACACCTGAGGGCTGCTGGGGTGGCACCAACTCCAATGCATGCAGAAATAGAGTAGAGCTAACCGCAGTCCATGCAGCACTAGGGTGAAATAACTCCACATCTCAGGGTTGCTAGGGTGGCACGAACTCCAATGAATGCATAGATAGAGTAGAGCTAACCCCAGTCCATGCAGCACTAGGGTGAACTAACTCCACATCTCAGGGCTTCTGGGGTGGCACTAACTCCAATGCATGCAGAGATAGAGTAGAGCTAACCCCAGTCTATGCAGCACAAGGGTGAACTGACTCCACATCCCAGGGCTGCTGGGGTGGCACTAACTCCAATGCATGCAGAGATAGAGTAGAGCTGACCCCCAGTCTATGTAGCACTAGGATGATCTAACACCACATCTCAGGGCTGCTAGGGTGGGACTAACTCCAATGCATGCAGAGATAAAGTAGAGCTAACCCCAATCTATGCAGCACTAGGGTGAGCTAACTCCACATCTCAGAGCTGCTGGGGTGGCACCAACTCCAATGCATGCAGAGATAAAGTAGAGCTGACCCCAGTCTATGTAGCACCAGGGTGAGCTAACTCCACATCTCAGGGCTGCTGGGGTGGCACTAACTCCAATGCATGCCGAGATATAGTAGAGCTAACCCCAGTCTATGCAGTGCTAGGGTGAACTAACTACACATCCGAGGGCTGCTGGGGTGGCACTAACTCTAATTCATGCATAGATACACTAGAGCTAACCCCAGTCTATGCAGCACTAGTGTGAACTAACTCCACAGCTGAGGGCTGCTGGGGTGGCACCTTATCCAATACATGCAGAGATAGTGTAGAGCTACCTGCAGTCTATGCAGCACTAGGGTGAACTAACTCTACATCTCAGGGCTACTAGAGTGGCACTAACTCCAATGCATGCAGAGATAGAGTTCAGCTAACCCCAGTCTATGCAGCCCTAAGGTGAAATAACTCCATATCTGAAGGCTGCTAGGGTGGCACTAACTCCAATGTATGCAGAGATAGAGTAGAGCTAACCCCAGTCTATGCAGCGCTAGGGTGAACTAGCTCCACATCTGAGGACTGCTGGCGTGTCACTAACTCCAATTCATGCAGACATAGAGTAGAGTTAACCCCAGTCTATGCAGAACTAGGGTGAACTAACTCTACATCTCAGGGCTGCTAGGGTGTCACTAACTCCAATTCATGCAGAAATAAGAGTAGAGATAACCCCAGTCTATGCAGCACCAGAGCGAATTAACTGCACATCTCAGGGCTGCTAGGGTGACACTAACTCCAATGCATGCAGAGATAGAGTACAGCTAACCTCAGTCTTTGCAGCACTAGGGTGAACTAACAGCACATCTCAGGGCTGTTTGGGTGGCACTAATTCCAATTCATGCAGAGATAGAGTAGAGCTAACCCCAGTCTATGCAGCACTAGGATGAGCTAACTCCACATCTCAGGGCTGCTGGGGTGGCACTAACTCCATTGCATGCATAGATAGAGTTGAGCTAACCTCAGTCTATGCAGCACGAGGGTGAACTAACTCCACATCTGAGGGCTGCTGGGGTGGCACTAACTCCAATTCATGCAGAGATAGAGTAGAGCCAACCCCAGTCTATGCAGCACTAGGGTGAACTAACTTCACATCTGAGGGCTGCTGGGGTGGCACCAACTCCAATGCATGCAGAGATAGAGTAGAGCTAACCGCAGTCCATGCAGCACTAGGGTGAACTAACTCCACATCTCAGGGCTGCTGGGGTGGCACTAACTCCAATGCATGCAAAGATAGAGTAGAGCTAACCCCAGTCTATGCAGCACCAGGGTGAGCTAACTCCACATCCCAGGGCTGCTGGGGTGGCACTAACTCCAATGCATGCCGAGATATAGTAGAGCTAACCCCAGTCTATGCAGTGCTAGGGTGAACTTACTACACATCCGAGGGCTGCTGGGGTGGCACTAACTCTAATTCATGCATAGATACACTAGAGCTAACCCCAGTCTATGCAGCACTAGTGTGAACTAGCTCCACATCTGAGGACTGCTGGCGTGTCACTAACTCCAAATCATGCAGACATAGAGTAGAGTTAACCCCAGTCTATGCAGAACTAGGGTGAACTAACTCTACATCTCAGGGTTGCTAGGGTGTCACTAACTCCAATTCATGCAGAAATAAGAGTAGAGCTAACCCCAGTCTATGCAGGGCTAGGGTGAACTAGCTCCACATCTGAGGACTGCTGGCGTGTCACTAACTCCAATTCATGCAGACATAGAGTAGAGTTAACCCCAGTCTATGCAGAACTAGGGTGAACTAACTCTACATCTCAGGGTTGCTAGGGTGTCACTAACTCCAATTCATGCAGAAATAAGAGTAGAGATAACCCCAGTCTATGCAGCACCAGGGCGAATTAACTGCACATCTCAGGGCTGCTAGGGTGACACTAACTCCAATGCATGCAGAGATAGAGTACAGCTAACCCCAGTCTATGCAGCACTAGGATGAGCTAACTCCACATCTCAGGGCTGCTGGGGTGGCACTAACTCCATTGCATGCATAGATAGAGTTGAGCTAACCCCAGTCTATGCAGCACGAGGGTGAACTAACTCCACATCTGAGGGCTGCTGGGGTGGCACTAACTCCATTGCATGCATAGATAGAGTTGAGCTAACCCCAGTCTATGCAGCACGAGGGTGAACTAACTCCACATCTGAGGGCTGCTGGGGTGGCACTAACTCCAATTCATGCAGAGATAGAGTAGAGCCAACCCCAGTCTATGCAGCACTAGGGTGAACTAACTTCACATCTCAGGGCTGCTGGGGTGGCACTAACTCCATTGCATGCATAGATAGAGTTGAGCTAACCCCAGTCTATGCAGCACGAGGGTGAACTAACTCCACATCTGAGGGCTGCTGGGGTGGCACTAACTCCAATTCATGCAGAGATAGAGTAGAGCCAACCCCAGTCTATGCAGCACTAGGGTGAACTAACTTCACATCTGAGGGCTGCTGGGGTGGCACCAACTCCAATGCATGCAGAGATAGAGTAGAGCTAACCGCAGTCCATGCAGCACTAGGGTGAAATAACTCCACATCTCAGGGCTGCTAGGGTGGCACGAACTCAAATTAATGCATAGATAAAGTAGAGCTAACCCCAGTCTATGCAGCACTAGGGTGAACTAACTCCACATCTCAGGGCTGCTGGGGTGGCACTAACTCCAATGCATGCAAAAATAGAGTAGAGCTAACCCCAGTCTATGCAGCACAAGGGTGAACTGACTCCACATCCCAGGGCTGCTGGGGTGGCACTAACTCCAATGCATGCAGAGATAGAGTAGAGCTGACCCCCAGTCTATGTAGCACCAGGGTGAGCTAACTCCACATCTCAGGGCTGCTGGGGTGGCACTAACTCCAATGCATGCCGAGATATAGTAGAGCTAACCCCAGTCTATGCAGTGCTAGGGTGAACTAACTACACATCCGAGGGCTTCTGGGTGGCACTAACTCGAATTCATGCATAGATACACTAGAGCTAACCCCAGTCTATGCAGCACTAGTGTGAACTAACTCCACAGCTGAGGGCTGCTGGGGTGGCACCTTATCCAATACATGCAGAGATAGTGTAGAGCTACCTGCAGTCTATGCAGCACTAGGGTGAACTAACTCTACATCTCAGGGCTACTAGAGTGGCCCTAACTCCAATGCATGCAGAGATAGAGTTCAGCTAGCCCCAGTCTATGCAGCCCTAAGGTGAAATAACTCCATATCTGAAGGCTGCTAGGGTGGCACTAACTCCAATGTATGCAGAGATAGAGTAGAGCTAACCCCAGTCTATGCAGCGCTAGGGTGAACTAGCTCCACATCTGAGGACTGCTGGCGTGTCACTAACTCCAATTCATGCAGACATAGAGTAGAGTTAACCCCAGTCTATGCAGAACTAGGGTGAACTAACTCTACATCTCAGGGTTGCTAGGGTGTCACTAACTCCAATTCATGCAGAAATAAGAGTAGAGATAACCCCAGTCTATGCAGCACCAGGGCGAATTAACTGCACATCTCAGGGCTGCTAGGGTGACACTAACTCCAATGCATGCAGAGATAGAGTACAGCTAACCTCAGTCTTTGCAGCACTAGGGTGAACTAACAGCACATCTCAGGGCTGTTTGGGTGGCACTAACTCCAATTCATGCAGAGATAGAGTAGAGCTAACCCCAGTCTATGCAGCACTAGGATGAGCTAACTCCACATCTCAGGGCTGCTGGGGTGGCACTAACGCCATTGCATGCATAGATAGAGTTGAGCTAACCCCAGTCTATGCAGCACGAGGGTGAACTAACTCCACATCTGAGGGCTGCTGGGGTGGCACTAACTCCAATTCATGCAGAGATAGAGTAGAGCCAACCCCAGTCTATGCAGCACTAGGGTGAACTAACTTCACATCTCAGGGCTGCTGGGGTGGCACCAACTCCAATGCATGCAGAGATAGAGTAGAGCTAACCGCAGTCCATGCAGCACTAGGGTGAAATAACTCCACATCTCAGGGCTGCTAGGGTGGCACGAACTCCAATTAATGCATAGATAAAGTAGAGCTAACCCCAGTCTATGCAGCACTAGGGTGAACTAACTCCACATCTCAGGGCTGCTGGGGTGGCACTAACTCCAATGCATGCAAAAATAGAGTAGAGCTAACCCCAGTCTATGCAGCACAAGGGTGAACTGACTCCACATCCCAGGGCTGCTGGGGTGGCACTAACTCCAATGCATGCAGAGATAGAGTAGAGCTGACCCCCAGTCTATGTAGCACCAGGGTGAGCTAACTCCACATCTCAGGGCTGCTGGGGTGGCACTAACTCCAATGCATGCCGAGATATAGTAGAGCTAACCCCAGTCTATGCATTGCTAGGGTGAACTAACTACACATCCGAGGGCTTCTGGGGTGGCACTAACTCTAATTCATGCATAGATACACTAGAGCTAACCCCAGTCTATGCAGCACTAGTGTGAACTAACTCCACAGCTGAGGGCTGCTGGGGTGGCACCTTATCCAATACATGCAGAGATAGTGTAGAGCTACCTGCAGTCTATGCAGCACTAGGGTGAACTAACTCTACATCTCAGGGCTACTAGAGTGGCACTAACTCCAATGCATGCAGAGATAGAGTTCAGCTAGCCCCAGTCTATGCAGCCCTAAGGTGAAATAACTCCATATCTGAAGGCTGCTAGGGTGGCACTAACTCCAATGTATGCAGAGATAGAGTAGAGCTAACCCCAGTCTATGCAGCGCTAGGGTGAACTAGCTCCACATCTGAGGACTGCTGGCGTGTCACTAACTCCAATTCATGCAGACATAGAGTAGAGTTAACCCCAGTCTATGCAGAACTAGGGTGAACTAACTCTACATCTCAGGGTTGCTAGGGTGTCACTAACTCCAATTCATGCAGAAATAAGAGTAGAGATAACCCCAGTCTATGCAGCACCAGGGCGAATTAACTGCACATCTCAGGGCTGCTAGGGTGACACTAACTCCAATGCATGCAGAGATAGAGTACAGCTAACCTCAGTCTTTGCAGCACTAGGGTGAACTAACAGCACATCTCAGGGCTGTTTGGGTGGCACTAACTCCAATTCATGCAGAGATAGAGTAGAGCTAACCCCAGTCTATGCAGCACTAGGATGAGCTAACTCCACATCTCAGGGCTGCTGGGGTGGCACTAACTCCATTGCATGCATAGATAGAGTTGAGCTAACCCCAGTCTATGCAGCACGAGGGTGAACTAACTCCACATCTGAGGGCTGCTGGGGTGGCACTAACTCCAATTCATGCAGAGATAGAGTAGAGCCAACCCCAGTCTATGCAGCACTAGGGTGAACTAACTTCACATCTGAGGGCTGCTGGGGTGGCACCAACTCCAATGCATGCAGAGATAGAGTAGAGCTAACCGCAGTCCATGCAGCACTAGGGTGAAATAACTCCACATCTCAGGGCTGCTAGGGTGGCACGAACTCCAATTAATGCATAGATAGAGTAGAGCTAACCCAGTCTATGCAGCACAAGGGTGAACTGACTCCACATCCCAGGGCTGCTGGGGTGGCACTAACTCCAATGCATGCAGAGATAGAGTAGAGCTGACCCCCAGTCTATGTAGCACTAGGGTGATCTAACTCCACATCTCAGGGCTGCTAGGGTGGGACTAACTCGAATGCATGCAGAGATAAAGTCGAGCTAACCCCAATCTATGCAGCACTAGGGTGAGCTAACTCCACATCTCAGAGCTGCTAGGGTGGCACTAACTCCAATGCATGCAGAAAGAGAGTAGAGCTAACTACAGTCTATGTAGCACTAGGGTGAACTCACTCCCCATCTGAGCGCTTCTAGAGTGGCATTGCATTGAATCAATATAGGTCTGGTGTGAAAATAAGTTCAATTCATGTAGAGCTAGTGTTGCACTAACTCCAATGCTTGCAGAGCTAGAGTACAGCATACTCAATTCCATGCAGAACAAGTATGTGGGGGTGCGGGGGAGGGGGTGGGGCGGGTAACTGTATCCTATTCAGTGCCAGGCTTGATCTAGCGCCAATGTGGGCAGTGCCAGAGTGAACTAATGACAAACCATGCAGAACTAGGTTCGAATCAACTGTAATCCATGGAGAGCTATGATGGTATTATTTCAAATCCATTAGAGGTCAGGAAGGATATGACCCCAACACATGCAGGACGGCGATGTAACATGCATGGTCCTTGTAGGAGTGCGCGTGGTGGACCTAACACTAATCCATGCAGAACTAGAATAGAATGGCATGAGGTCCATGCAGGGTAAGGATGGAGCTAGCCTTACCCTGCATGAAGGGGTGGGATGGAAATGATCAGTGCCATGCATTGCATTACAACACTATGTGCTACAAGGCCATGTGCTCATGTCTAGGGCACCGCTGCAGTACAGACTATCTGAATATCCAATAACTAAGATTCAAGGAGATTCCTAGAGTGCCTATGATAACATCCCTAGGAGCAGGCTGATGGGAAGGAACCCTCAGGACATTCGTCACTAGATCGTTACCTGGAAGCGAGCACACTCATGGTTTCCGGGCTGGGGTGTCCGCTTCATCAGGAGGATGCTCTCCTTCTCATTATTCTTCATATTAACCTCCAGGGTGTGGTCACTGGATTCACCGACATAGGCGCAGATATTCTCTGAAGTTGACTTGTAGAGCGTTGATGGGATAACCACCAAGTAACTCCTGCGGAACCAAGACACAATGTTGTCTTAAGGAAATGTCCAGAGTGCACCACCTATTAGTCCTGGCCTGCTCCTAACATTGGGCAAGTTGGGGATTAGTTAGCTCTATAGAGAAATGAGGATTCAGTACATGTAGTGCTTATCCAGTGTGCCAGGTAGTCAAAAGAAGACACCGTGACCACATTGACCCATCATAACACGATAGAGGACCGCGTGTTCAGAGAAGTAATTGCCTGAATGCAGAAAGATGTGATTCTACCTTAGAAGCTTATAGATCTGACATTTAGGAACTGTCACCCGGAGGAGAAGCACTTGCCAATCTGATGTCTGGTAATGTGGGTGAAATCAAACTGTAACCGCATGCTTTCTTGTTGGCCTCTTGCAGGTCTCCCCTAGGTTCGCCATGTTGTTTTCACCCTCCTGCCTGCAGCACCGCTCCCTTTCTGTAATCTTTCATCTCCCTTCTAGCCTCAGCCCTAATAAACTATCGGCTAGATTATTGCAACAGTCTGTTGATTGGTACTCCCCAATCCAACATCTCAGCGTTGCAAGTTACTCAAAACAGGCCAGTGCCAGCTACTCTTGCTTCTCCAGACGTGAGCACACTACCAACACAAGGAGGGAGCTACACTGGCTGCCCGTGAAACATTGTATCACCCACACACTCCAGACTCTGACTCATAAGTGCCAGATTCCTGAGGCCCAATGTATCTTATTGCCTGTTTGAGGACTCACCAGCCAACCCGCATTCCCAGGTCCCAGGATCAAGCCAGACTTTTGAAGCCTAGATTTAGACTGGGCAAATTTGGAGGAGCAGGCCTTGACGCCCAACCTCCTGCAATCTGGAATACCCTTGCACTCGATCTAAGAAAAACCACAAACGACTTCAAAAAAAGTCCCAAGTCATTTCTTTTTAAGAGCCCACTTGGCTGAGTACTCCCCCCCTCTTTCTTCACTAATATATACCTTCTGACAACTTTTCTCTTTTTTGTTGTCCGTCTATTGTATTGTTCTTTCGTGCGCCCTCAGGCCCTCGGCCGTGTGGTGCGTTATATAAAAAAAGAAAAATACTCACCACCAGTATTTGCCCCACCACTGCGCCCTGTCCCCTTGTCCCATCTCCGGTTTGCCTGGCTCCTTCTCCAGGACTGCCTCACTGCCGGCTCCCTCCATCTTTGTTTGAAGTTTTATTTCAAAGAAATTGGACATGTGTGAAAATCCCTGAAAAACAAAAACTGTCAGCAC